>NW_027287594.1:838201-1313201 GCF_022747635.1 Hetaerina americana
TGTTAATATTTACTTTTGTGTCTTTATTTCACGAACGGGTACTACTTTACGGATGACCCTCGTATATATACATATGCATGTGTGAGACCTAAGGCAAACCAGAATCGGATATTTGATGACCTATCCCATTCCATCCTACATGCGAAATATCCTCATCCTTCTTCTATATCGATAAACCAACAGTCTCTCCTTTGCATATATCACAAACTCCAACACCAAATTTCCACACAATGCATTTACTGCATTCAGCTTTTCCTGACTTCTTCGAATTTCTCCCAACTTCTCGATGTACCTCAGCATGTCCAGTACTTCCTTCTTTTTTATTATCTTCGCTCATTTTATTTTTTCTATCCTTCTCCACATCAGCGATTAAGATCTACGTTCGATTTTTCACCTATCTTTTCTTTACATATTCTAATTACTCACTTGTGTAAACACCAAATTAAATCTTAAAAACTAAGTGATTCCTACCCTCCGATAAGGACCAGATCTTAAATGTTAAATTAAATCATTTGCATGGAATCCTAATGTACTTAACCCGTTTGATATTAAAATTTGTACTTCTACTTTAACTGTGCTTTTGAAATTGGATATGAGAATTCTAAAACAGCTTGTTCATATTCAATTTGCAAATCTCCCTGCGCGCAGAAATGTTTCAAACTTTAGATATTGCTATTCTCAGCAAAGATAGCGAAAGACGTTTGCTTCACGACAACGCATCAATGAGCTGAAAGAACCCTCTGAATCGAAATGCCTAGATGAGAAGCTGCCATCCAAACTCCAAGAAATGATTGGTCCATCCTCTCACGATATACTATTTTCACGGAAAATTTAATAGCGCGTGTAATAAGTTACGAGCACGCAACAATTCACTCGGGTGCATCGTACCGAAGGATTATGTCGGGGAGGCGACAAATGGGGATAGGGAGACAAGAAGGGCAAAAAAAAAGAAAAAGATGTAATGAAAGAAAATCTCCTTCCTCTCGGAGGAAATAATCCATGTCGCCAAAAACTCCAAGTCGACCGAGTGACACGAAATTCGATCTGGGGGAAAAAATCGGGGTTGATGAGTTGGGGTATGAAGAAGAACGACAGAGGAGGGTGTGGGGAAAGGAAGGGGGAGAAGAACGGGGTGAGGGGGATGGGAAAAGGCTCGAAGGGATGAACGGATTAATCTCAGAATTCGTCCTGCTGCTACTGAAAGTGAGCTCTAATTCTTCTCATTACATCCGGCTCTCGATAATCTTAGAATCAAGTAACTCCCCCAGTAGGTTTTGTGAGCATGCACTAGTTTTTATTGCGAGTGTTGAGCAAGAGAAGAAGTTACGGACATAGGTACAGGTAATCACAAATAAGGTTTTTCTCCACAGCGGAATAGGTACTCACAGATAAAACATCCGAAACCGGGAAAAGATGGAAAACGAGTCCTCTAAAAGCATTCGAAGTAAGCACGCTTTTCAACACCATATGGTTCTACGGGTTCTCACGAGTCTAGTGTTGGCAACGGAAATGGACAGAAGAATAAAATGAGGAGCGAATTGAAAGAATAAAGTAAATATGATAGAATGGCAAACCAAAAAATTCTGTTAATGATCGCAAAGAAAGAGGCATTAGGCGTGAGGAATTTAACATTGCCATCACCTCGATAAAAACCTCCCCGAAACACATTTTAAATCCCAAGTACTATTGGGTAAAACACGTGAGCTCTGCATTCTAGAGACGTCTTTTCAATCCGCGGCCCACCCGACGCGCCCCCAAAATGTTGCCGCGTGTGCCCATAATGGTAGCGAGCCCGGGGGAAATAACTTACAGCTGCTACTCCCATCCTACCTATGCGTGAGATTAAAGAGGTCAAACCTTCCTCGAAACTTTAAGCATCCAATGTTTTATACGCGCAATTGCAGCCACGAAGATGGATGATGAGAATCCTTTCAGTTAATACCATTTGGCGGCAATAGTATTTTAGTGCTCTCCCCACCCTCAGTCTTACAGCAACACATGGCAAAGCAACAAATGACGCTTCCACCCCCTTTTCAACCAATTCCTCTTCCCGCTAAATCGCTTCAAGGCATGTCGAAGCCATAAAGAAGATATATTCACAGTCCCTCCAAACAGACGACACATTTGCTTATTTACTTCATCCTCCCAGAGGAATACTTTAGTGACTAGAAATACTAATTGGAAGTCAATAAACAAACAAAAGATCAGCTATCGCATCCGTGATAATTACTCTATTTTAAATATAAAAATTTAATTCTTCTTCTTTCACCACACCATTCCCAATCTCCGTTTTTACCCACAAGGTTCAATTGCATACTCAGTCAAAACATGACGTTTGGCGCCCGGGGCGTAGGCCCCAATTCGTCCCACCTTCCCCACGTAATCCAGTACCGTAATGCCGTTACAATACAGTTTTACAAGGCTACAAAAATGCAGGTTTCCCCATCGATTATACGTAACTGTTGACTCCTAGTAGAAATAATTTTCTTACAAGACACAACTGTACGAGTTAAAACAATCAGTTATAACTATTTCCAGCACCAAACATGACTGCGAGTTCTAAAAACCATTCTCGTCCTACACAGAATCGCTCGTTGAAGTCTCCGGATACTCACCAACACTTGATGCAGATTTTCATAATGGAGCATTTGTTATACGGGGATCTTGAGACACATGCAAAATATAAATATAAAGAGTTTTCTAGAAAAAATGAAAACGTGTGTATATACAGTTAGATATCTCAAAAATTATTCCAATTCCAAAATATGCCTGAAATAGCTAATTATCCATTTCAATTTCTTCTTCACTTATTTTCAAACATGATGACTCACCGCATTGTAATTGAGGTAGAAGAATATTGCGATCTGAGATAATTAACTGAATTAATGTACGTCATTTACATAGCGCGATATCATCAGCATCAGTATTTCAATCCTGGGATTGGACTGCAGCCCTCCCATCCTATATAATCCTAGGATTGGACTGCAGCCCTCCATTCTATTCCATTTAATGTCAATGCCCTCAATTCTTGATAGCCTCCCCGTTTTACGTCCTTCTTAATTTAATTATCGAACTATAGGGATGGACTAATTTAATTCAAAAGGATTATATAATTCGAATGTTTTTTAGAAATATATCGATTTTCAGCCTCTTATGAATTGGGGTTTGATATTCCAGCGAGTAGATTGCTAGTGAGTATTATGGATACTGACCGGAGAATTTGGGTTCGACTACGGGTGATGCTTCAGGTCACCCTCAGCTTCACCTAGCTGCGTGATTATTTGGGTGCCAGATCTTACTGTGAAAACATAGGCGGCTCAGGGAACTGCTCTTCTCTCTGCTGATTAGTAAATTTCACAGTTGGTCTTAATACTACGTACGCGAGCTTCACTATTATCTATAAAATCAATTTCCGGGTTGATTACTGTATTTTTAATGAAGCACATCGTGGACTATTTGCTAACGCAAAAGCAGTTTAAAAAGGATGGAGAGTCAAACATTGGGAAGCTACACGATCGAACTTGGACCGGAAGTACGACAGATTGACCAAAATTAGGCCCAATTGGATAAGGATTGATTCCTCTCTGACTAAACCATCGAAGTCTTTTTACTGTTATCTGATTCAATATTAAGACGATTCATCTTGGGACGCTTATGCCACACTAATTATTCATTACAAGGAAATAAAAGACCTTTCTCGTAGCCTATTGATGCTCTGGACTTTTCAAAATATTAAAAATTAAGTATTGAACAACGTACGTATTAGTCTCATTTTGAGAATATATTTGTCATGTGCAAAGTCGATTGAAACGATCGATTCTTCCCCGTAGCGATGAACTTCTTGGATTTGGAGAAAATATTGTTTCATTTATTGTATACTTACTATGAAACTGTTCATTTTGCAGAATGGAACATAAATATCTCTCTTTACAATACCAAGAATCGCATCTGTGCACAGAGAACTGTAATTTTTTCCGAAGTTATAGCCCTCCAAAGTTGCAGTTTTCGTCGCCAAGTCCGAAAAATTGGCTCAGCTCTGTCTTAACGCTCAAACAAACCGAAGGTTTCTGGAAAAATAATTAATTTCAACTCTTTGATGTAAAATAGAACAGACTTTCAAGAGAAATGTTTCATATTTTCGGCGCATGAATCCTAATTGAGACGCGAGCGATAAAATGTGAGTCAGTAGTGTTAAGTCCAGCCACGACGCACATTCCGAAAGATGAGGCCTTAGCAGAGGTATCCATCGCCCACGCCATTACACAGGGAGAGTCCGCAAAGTCTCGTACTGGTCAGGGGACCATTCAACTTTCAAGATGAAGCCACGAAGCGAACGTAAAGGGTTTCCCCGCTTGATGCGACTGCAGAATGGACAATCAATAAACTCCTCCAGAGAGATACGGGGCGGGTGGATGGCTGGAGAGAACTGAAGTGAATAAATATTCATTATAAGCAAGGACGGACGGGTATTGAAGGAGGACATAAATCATCCTAGGGAGGGGGCAATCCCCGTCCATATATACCTGTGCGACGGAAAACATTTCCTCCAGCGAGCGACACTGGAGACTCAATCCTCCTCCCTTGCCTCCCTCTCATCGGCGGGCTGGTGGGTGAGGTTGACTCACGGCAACTGGAACAAGCCGTCAATATAAACAAACGATCCGTTAGGACACTCCATTATCCGTGCGGCGGGAAGGAGACCTACTTCCGACGTGCCTTGCAGTCTGAAGGGGGCCGAGGGGGGGAGGAATTCGCCGCGGAGTCCAGATCCATTCCCAATGGATAATGGTGTCTTCGTCCCGCGAGCACCATACATCATTCCCCCGGCGAGTCGCCGCTCTACCGGCAAGTTGAACGGCAACTTACCAACGCATTGGGATTATTGCCCCCCCGATGACGCCCTTAGACAGGGGCGGTGAAAGGCTTACGTCGCGTGGGGAGGAGTGACAGCGGAAAACCTAATGAAATAAGTGGGAAGGGGGGGTACCAACGAAAAATGGCAAGGTGATCGATTTCGCTTTACAGTCTTCAGAACTCTATGGTGACCAAGATATGACGATAAATAAGTTATTATTTAAGTAATTTATATTCTACAAATAATAAAGGTTTTTGATGGCCGCAGGGATTAATTAATTCTGGAATCCTAATCCCCACCTAACACACCACAATAGATAACTAAACACCCAATTACAACAAAAAATACCACTACAAAATCATTTCAAACCTCTCTCTTCACCTTGAAATCAGTGTATACGTATTATTTTAAATCAATTCCTCTTTCCACCACACAAACGCAGCATCCTCCTATACAAGTATGCATACACAAACATACATAAACCATAAACACAGTAATCCACCCGAAGGTCGGTTTGGTAGGTGACGGCCCGGGACCCTCCGGTCAGCAGTCCAACGCTCTACCCACTGGGCTACCGCGACCCGGTACAAGCATATATATGTATTAAATATATATGTATCATATATAGTATATACATATAACCTGGGTTCGATTCTAATCACATTTTTTTCTCTTCGAATATTTACTAAAGCATATTATTAGAGAATAGATATTTTTCTCGAGAATATTCATTCCTATCAGTTAATGAACGTTATTAGTGCATTTTGCTGTTAATGATTTTTGTTCGAATCTCAGTTGACCGGTTTTTGTAGATTTTTGACGATCACAGGAAATAGGGTGCAAGGCTGTATTCAAAAGCTTGCCTAGCATAACGCTGAACGCCAAAGAACGCTACAATAAACCCTTCTCTAATTCCACGCGCTCCCCCTCCCTTTATTACATCCAACATGCCTATTCTTTTTCTAACTAACCTGAATCCCAACTTTCTTTCTTCTACATTACAGACTTCAACCGTCTCAATTCCTCTCAGCTAACTTCTCTGTTCGTCTAACATTATGGAAAGGAAAATATGAGCGCACGTTCCAAGAGTTACAGCGAAGAACTTCAAGGGTAGACCAAATGAAAAGGGATTTTTGTCTGAGAGCTTGTCAGACTAAGATACCTTTGGGGGAGTAATGGAAATTTAAAGACAACCATTCTGTCCGTCCCTAATGGGGCAAATGACCTTATCTATCGCTCCCCCCCCCTAAATACCACTACTACAGACAACCAATTTCCGGATTAAATGATTGAAGCTCGTGGAAAAGGTTAAGAGGGTTCAATTTTCAAGACATTCATCCCAAATGTTTTCCTCCGATATTTTAAAGAAAATTAACCAATATATTAGACAATACTTTTCAACTCTTTCCAACCGTCTGATGGGTCGTTCAGAATCAGTGCCACAGCTTGGAGCTTTCACCAAGGGAAATATGTCAACCCCATTTTTTTATATTAAGAACCTTTCCATCTAAGTCAGCCTTTTGTAACTCAAATGACCTCCTAGATTGACGGAAGGGTTCCCGATGGCACGTTTCCGGGTCTATAGCTTTAAATTTACACTTATATCGTTCAGTTACCCCCATTTCTCCGTAGTGCAAATAAGTAATAGGAATAATATTAAATCAAAATTGAAAAAAAATTATCAATGTCTGCCAATATGTAATAAATCTCTCGTGTTCATCCGGTTTAAAAGCTTGAAAAATAATGCTAATGTTTTGTTGACATCAATATTTTTTCATTCTCATAAAAATGTATGCTTACGTGTACCAGACACATGCTCCAACACACTAAAATGTACGACTCTACGCATCAGGAACCATCCAAGCAAAAATTAAGACATTTAAGTTCTGCCGTCTAACGACACTGGATTCCCTTTCCAAAGATACATGATTTTTTAGAAATTATCCGGTTGAATATGTTTGAGTATATTAGTGTTCCGAGAAGGATTTTTTTTCTCTTTAAGGGCGAACGCCACGAATTTATACCAGCACGAAGGAAACGTTTTCCTCACAGCATTCATTTGCCTCGTGTCATTACAGGCATGCACATCTTACCATAAATTTTCGTCGTGGGAGACTAATTGATGATGTCATCCTCCTCTCGAGGTGGATCAGTTCGGATGGCTCGAGGTTATAGAGGTAGCGGTGATGTTAAGGGCATTAACGTGCCCGGCCGGATTAGGTCATCGGACCCCTCGGTTCATTTACGTGGAAAAGAGCAAGCCACTTCAAAGAGCTCTCGAGACGGAATTCGAGCCTCACGCCGAAAAACAAATCGGAAGGGTAAAAATCACCAGACTTAAGAAAATCAGACTGTCTTCATAAAAAGGAGGACCTTTAATAGACCGAGTTTTCAAGAAAATAATCCGGGAGGTTTTATTACTGCGAGGACATTTCCTAGCATTCGGACAGATAGGAACAGGTTCAAAGGTGATGCCATCTTTCTTCGACGGGTCAAAATAATGGTGAATTCTCAAAATCATTTCGGTCCAATATCTACTTAACTGTATGCATAAAATTGTAGTTAGCTTGGGAGATTAGGAACCCTGAATGATTAGCCAATTAGGGAAATCGTTTTGACATTTAAGGAATGATAAGGATAATTTAAATATCCGGAATTATTTTGATTATTTTTCCTTATTCTGCGGCATAGTATCTCTACCGTGACAGCAAGTTGCTGCAAACTGCTGTCACTGCCTTAAAAAATTGACTCAGCATAAATACTGTAGAACTTATGTCATGTCTCACTTGATGGTTGATTTATATGAAGGTTGCTGAAATATCTGAACGTAATTTAAGTTTAGTTTCCTTTAAATGTTGATGAAGAATTGAAACGAAACCTCGTAGAGGAAACTGCTATATGCATATTTATCGCCTTATCTTTGTTTCATAATTATTTTATTTCCACAATGAGTGGTATATATTTTTCAGGCCATGTTTTACAGGTTTCATTCATGTTCCTTAAGCAAGTTTTCCTAATAGTGGAAATCTAAAAGTAAAACGTATTTTTATTAAAAGGAACCTCAAAATACCATGGGCATACAAGAAACTAGACGTTTCCAACCAATTCTAACCGAAAATGAGAGATACGATTTGAAGCTACACATTCTCCATCTCACTTCAAGTCATTAAATAAATACATTTTTCCATCTCCCAATCAATCGAAAGCTCTCCACTCCGTCTTCACTGACAATCTCCAATATCTCGCTGTCTCTCAATATGACCTCCATTCAGGTGACGAATTTTTTCCAGCATCCTCCTCCCTATTCCTACCATAAGCACTAACACTTCTTCGTTTGTCTTGCTTTATCTGCATTTTTATCCTTAATGCTTCACCTTGACGTGGTGGAAGGGCTTGTGCGTTCCGATGACCCCTAGAGCTGTGCTGGCGGGAGTAATAATTATTGCTCCTGGTAGGGTCACCCATGCCAGATAGGTCGAAGGTTAGGAGCCAGACGAAAGGTAGTCCACGCAGCGTCTGTTCCTCAGTGAGGCGGCTGCAATGGCGTCTGACCCCAGTGGGGCGGCCAGTAAGTGATGGTGTCACGTTAAAAACACTATTGAGGAAGGCAACGGGAAACCACCTCAATTATCATTCCCTAGAAAAATATGATGGACAATAGAGATATTTTGAGTCCTGGCAACCACGGGGCTCGGCCCAATCGGCCGTGTGTCGTGCCCGGCAGCGGGGGAGGCAAGGCTTCCGCGGTCGTCATCCCACGAAACCCTTGCAAGGGAAAACCAGCAGCAGCAGGACAGAAGACGCAGGAGAAGAAGACAAAATTAGTTAGAATAGGAACGTGGAATGTTAGGACAATGATGAGGACAGGGAAATTGGAGAATGTTAAGCGAGAGATGGAAAGGGGAAATATAGATATTTTAGGTCTATGCGAGGTGAGATGGAAAGATAGCGGGGATTACTGGAGTGATAAGTATAGAATAATATACAGCGGTGGGGACGAGAGCCAACGAGGGGTTGCCATAGTATTAAATGAAGACGTAGGAAGAAGCGTAGTCAACATAGAGCAGGTAACGGATAGAATACTACTAGTGGAGATAAAAGCAGAACCGACGAACTTAGTTATTATTCAGGTATACATGCCACCGAGCAACCATAAGGAAGAAGAGGTCGATAAGATATACGATCAGTTAGAGGACATGATCGCGTGTGTTCCTGCAGGGAAACATTTGATAGTGATGGGGGATTGGAATGCGACGGTAGGCGAAGGAAGAGATGGTGATGAGGTGGGCGACTACGGTTTAGGCACGAGGAATGACCGCGGGCAGAAAGCAGTTGAGTTCTGCAGGAGACAGGGGTTAGTCATCACCAACACTTGGTTTAGACACCACAAAAGACGCAGGTATACATGGAAAATGCCAGGTGACTCAGGAAGATATCAGCTAGATTATATCCTGGTTAGACACAGGTTTAGGAATAGTGTGATAAATTCCCACAGCTTTCCGGGAGCGGATGCGGACTCAGACCACAATTTAGTTGTTATGAAATGTAGTGTACGTTTCAAAAAGATAAGGCAGGGGCGGCGAGTTAGAAAATGGAATGTAGAAGCATTAAATGGGTTGAAAAGGAAGGAATACAAACAGGCGGTAGAGAAAATAATGGAGGATGGTAAAGAGCTTAGTACTATCGAAGAAAAATGGGAAATGATCAAAAAAGGGTTGTCTAAAGCCGCAAAAGACACTATTGGAACCGTTAACGCTAAAAGGACTAGGAAACCATGGATCACGGATGAGATGATTACAAAGATGGATGAGCGGCGAAAATGGAAGAATATAAATACAGAATTAGGCAAAATGAAGTACAAAGAATTGAACAATAAATTGAGGCGGGCAACAAATAAGGCAAAAGACGCATGGTGGAAGACGCAGTGCGAGGATATGGAAAGTCTCCAGAGGAAGGGCGAAATCGGTGCGCTCTACAGCAAAGTTAAATCGTTATCGGGAAGTAAGAAAGGAAGAGCTATGCTAATAGTTAGAGATAAGGCGGGTAAGATAATAGTTGACGCAGGAAAGATCCAAGATAGATGGAAGGAGTATATAGAAGAACTGTATAGTAAAGAACTCAGACCAACACAGTTATACATTGAAAAAGAAAATGACGTAGAGGAAGACAGCTTAGGTCCAGGCATACTAAACAATGAGATAGAAAGGGCATTAAGGGAGATGAAACTAAATAAGGCCGTGGGGGTAGATAACATTCCCGTGGAACTTTTAAAACGCTTAGGAAAATGTGGGAGGAAGAGGCTATATGGGCTGATCCGTAGCATTTATGAGGAGGGAATCTGGCCGGAAGACTTTGTGAGAGCAGTTTTAGTTCCGATTCCGAAAAAGGTAAAGGCCACGTCATGTGAGGACTATAGGACAATTAGTTTGATATCCCACGCAGCTAAAGTTGTTCTCAGGATCATAAACAAACGGATAGAGAGTAGGGCAAATGATTACTTAGGGGATGATCAGTTTGGGTTTAGGAAGGGGAGAGGTACGCGTGATGCCATTGCAGTAATGAGATTATTAATCGAGAGGAATATAGAACACAACCAGGAGGTATTTGCCTGTTTCGTAGATTTCGAAAAAGCGTTTGACAGAGTGAATTGGGAAAAACTAATGAGTATATTGCAGAAAATAGGAATAGATTGGAGGGAAAGGAGGCTAATCCGCAACCTGTACATGTCTCAGACTGCTCAGGTGCGGGTGGGAAACGGGGAGTCAGGATGGGCAGTGTTAGGAAGGGGTGTAAGGCAGGGTTGCCCATTATCACCGTTGCTGTTCAACCTGTATGCAGAGGAAATGATCAAAGAGGCATGGGAAGAACTAGAGGTAGGAATGAAAGTGGGCGGGGAATTCGTAAAATCAGTTAGGTTTGCTGATGACCAAGCTTTAGTTTGTCAGTCAGCCAAGGGGCTGCAAGCATTGCTGAGTGAATTGGAAATTCAGTGCGACAGGTATGGGATGAGAATCAATATTAATAAAACAAAGGTTATGCGATTTTCTAGAAAGAAAAAGGCCAAGCTTAACATTAAAATAGGAGGGCAAAAACTAGAGCAGGTAGAACAGTTTACGTATCTCGGTAGTGTTTTGGACCAACACGGTCAAAGTAGTAGGGACGTAAGGAGAAGAATTGCGCTAGGCAAAGAGGCTTTCACGAGGAGGAGGGAGTTGATGACGGGGACTTTGAGTAAGGATGTTAAGAAAAGACTCGTAAAAACTTTGATATGGAGCGTAGCTATGTACGGCGCGGAAACGTGGTCATTGAAGCAGGAGGATAGACGTAGACTGGAGGCCTTTGAAATGTGGGTGTGGAGAAGAATGGAGAAGGTGAAATGGACAGAGAAGAAAACAAATGAGGAAGTACTTGGTATGGTGGGCGAAGAGAGGGGTTTGTTGGGAGCAATCCTATGGAGGCAGGAAAAGTGGATGAAGGGGGTGTTGACCGGCAGTGGGATGTTGAAGACTGTGATAGAGGGTAGAATGTTGGGCAAAAGAGGAAAGGGAAGGAACAGGATAGGGATGTTGGACGGGATGAAGGGCGGAAGAAAGTACTCAGAGATGAAGAGGGATCTGGTGTAGAGTAGAATTTAGGGTTGTGTTTTGTTAGTAGTCACAAAATATTTGTTTGGTAGTTGTGTCCATCGAAAAACCTACCTTAACCGGTAGATTACCTTTAAAAAAAAAAAAAAAAAAAAAAAAAAAAAAAAAAAAAAAAAAAAAAAAAAAAAAAGCTTCACCATTTGGCTCATCTTATCCGCCATTCTATCCATATCTCATAACTTACCAAATACGTTCGATCTCTCGCTCACGCTCTTTCAAAAGCATGCAACCTAAACTAAACCTATGCTCCCTAGCAAAGATTTTTTCAACTCGCCGTTTATTACTTCTTCATTAACGACTCTAGATGCTTGGTAATGAAGCGTAAATATTTGAGAGGCAATTGAGAATCCTAGAACGTCAATGCCGTAAAAGTAATAACGACTTTCAAGAAATGTACGCTTTTAATGAAGCCAATCGAAATTTTTCATAGAAAGCACAGACGAATGAGGATAGCGGGAATGATATTAGCTGTTTTGTTTATGAGGAAATACATCAGTCCAGCTAGGAAAATAGCAAAGTAAAAGGTCACTTAATACCTGAGAATTAAGAATATATTTACAGCATGAAAACAAGTCGAAGAATTTTCCCAGACTCTTTCGATCCATGTTCAAACACGAAGCGTAAGGTCATGCCATTTTGGTAGGACGTACTTACTGCCTCCTCCGGGCAGTTCTCATCGACACCTTCGCCTTCAAGTGTTTTAAGTTACGTCATCTATTTCCCTTGCTTTCGAACAGAGTTGACGTTCATTACTTAAAACAGCTTTTGAGTCAAATTAATCTTGGAAATTACGTGCCAAAAGGTACGTCACGATTGCGCGTAAGGAATACATCTTAGCAAACACTCGGAACTATTTTTTGTACAAAACCTTTTCAGGCACAGGAAATTGCGAATAATTAAACGATTCTCCATCCTTATTCGCAATGGCTGAGTATAACCATCGCTGAATAAACACCATCAATCAAGAATTAAACCTACACGGGAGGATTTAGCGAGACGAAGGTTGCAAGCATTCAAGCAATCTCAAAGGTATATGATGCGCTGGATGCACACGACGTTTAATCGGAAACCGGAAAACATTCCTTTTCCAGTCACCGGAGACTGAACTCCGGACGCTCGGCACGAAAGGCCAGTGGCCTGATCGTCCTCTGATCCAATCCTCCCTGTGATAGAAATGATGAAGCAGGAGCTAGCTATCTGCTACAGAGATATTACTAAAGGAGTAAATCATAACTAAATAGGATTTTGCTGGAATAAATTATAAAACATTAACACCACCAAAATGGACAATCACTTTTAGCGAAGATGTACATTAATTAAAGACGTAATCACTTAGGCGTTACCTTCCCCCAGGACCTCTCCTGGGTGAAATATATATGCGCGGGGAATATGCGGACAAGCAAACAAAATATTAGTATTTTTTAGAAGATTACTGGATAAATATTATGAAAAGGTGAAAGAGAAATGCTTCCATTCGCTTGTTACACTCCATTTAGAATATTCCACTAGTTTATGGGATCCTCACTAAGTTGAAATAATAGCCGAATTGGATCGCGTGCAGCGTAGATGAGCTAGATTTGTGAAACATTGTTATGATAAACATAATAGTGTATCCAAAATACTATGTTGGGAATCACTCAATGGAGCGAAAGTTAAATTACAGATTGAAGCTCTTGCATAAATTGGAATGGGTCTCTTTAGTAGTGATAATGTTGAAACTATATTATTAGCCCCAACGTTCAATGGCAGGAGATGTCATGTTAATATAATTAGAGAGATTATGTGTAGAACAGATAGATTTCATATGTCATTTTTTTACGAACGATAAGGGATCAGATTAACACTGTCCAGCCGCGGTAGGGTAATATTCGGGTAAAAATTATTCTGGTGAGTAATTCACCCCCTGCCACACACCCTCGCGGAGGCTTGCAGGGTAACCAAAATAACTCATCATTGACGACACGATATGCGATGATGCGCACACAACCGACGGTCTGAATTCAGAACTTCACGCACACGTCAGGAAAAAATTGATACCGATAATTTCCATACAAACCTTGTATCACAATCTTCAGCATCCCATCGCCAACCAAAATTCTCTCTCTATAGTATATCCATCTACTTCCTGCCTCCTATGTATTTCTCTCCCCCTAAATCCCCTCTCCCCATGCTCACTTCCTCGTTTGTTACTTGGTTTTCCTTTATGTCCATTTCAGCCTTGCGATTCTTCTCCATACCCACTATATCCCAAAACGCTCCGATCTACGTCTATCATCTTGCTTCAACAACCTAGTGACCAAGCCGTACAAAACCACGCTCCGTTTCACAATAGCTAAGACAATAGAGACTCTACCGAGATAATAGTTACTGTATTAGATAATAGATCAGGCACTTAGAAAATAGACACTCAACTGCGGACGCAAAATCTCCTTCGACGACAGTAACCTGTCAATCAGCGCGTAAATTCAATTTTGTTTTGAAGATCAGCAAATCTAAAACGGTCACGCGTGCAAATGGATACCAACAAATACATCTTGCCGCCATTGTTTGCGCGTCTTAAGTAAAAAGAAAGCATTTCGCCTCATCGTGTCAAAATAAGTGTGCGCACGATGGGCGATTTTCGCACTGCAGACCTCATTCTGGGTCATCCCTACCTGGTGTTCCTCAACAGAGGAGTGAGGAGTGTGGGGGAGACTAACGAAACAGCTCGGATCGTGATGCTCTTAAAGACCTCCACTCTTGCCTTTTGCTAATAAATCTCCCAGGGAGGTCACGCCGTCCCAATTCACCACGCCATTATAATGTCAAACTTTTAAATCCCGAGTTATGAGAGAGGCGAACATCCAGGGGTCCACGCTGTCAAGTGACATTATCAACCGCTGCGCCGTTGATTTAATTTCGTCGGAAGCGAACCCAGATTCTCTCTCTCTCTCTACCAAGAAGACTTGGTCCACGAACACACCATGTCTTCGATACAAGATCTCGTCGGAAGGAAGACTAATCGCAAGCTCGAATTGTCTTATCGATCACAATGACATATTTATCAAGTTCAGTCAATTACTATTCTTCTATTCTACATCTAAATAATACCTCTCCAAGCCTCCGTAAGGGCGTGTGAAGGGGTTGTTAGGGTACCAGTTATACGTGGAGAAATATTAGCTCATACATTCAATATAATATACGTTTACATACAAAAATAAACGTACAAAAACGCACAAACGTATTCCATGCAAATACGCTATTTTTTTAAAATGCAATTATTGGTTTTTCAGACTAAATAATTAAAAATTTGGTCTTTAAGTAAATATATTCGAGTGTATGGGTTCCATTTTGTTATGTTTGCGTAAATAGCGAGTGAAGAATGAGATCTTGAATTTCTCTATCACGGTTTCGGCGTAATTTCATTATGCCTGTGATCTAATAAACCGATGTAATTTGGGGCCATATTAATTACCTCAGTGTCGCAAGCAAGCTCAGGCACCTCAGGTGCATTTATAAAACTTTTTTTTTAAGTTCTGCCCGCTCTCTATGTGAATCAAGATTCGTATTCCCACTTCTATTGCACGAGGTGTTTTTTTTTAAATCTCCTACTGCCAAAATATGAAAGCCATAAGAACTTAATGACCAATACGCAGTTCAAAGACTTAATAAAACATTTTTTCTAGTTGTTGGTCTCTTTTTGCCGTTTCCCACCAAATGTTTACATTGTTTACGAGATACAGCACGTGATTGGTGAACTTATGAACACGTTCTCGCCCGTGATATGCCGACTTCAAATAAGAACATGGGACCGATCTTTTAGGTTCGTTGTGTTCAGTTCCTGAAAGGCCAATGTGAACTGTTCTGTCCGAACGCATACCAACTCTTTCACTATAAATTTCCTGAAGTTAAAAGTCTTCAAAGCGTCTCGAGTTCTTACATTCGCCGTGAGCCCGGCCTTCAGTCATTCACGTAGGCTCCCTGAGTGGGTGGGTTCTTTATCCCCTTCCCCCTTCCTCCTCGGTTCGGCCGTCTCGAAAGCGAGGCCAATTGCATCGGAGTCACGAGGGGCGAGCCCTCGGCCGGCCTCTCCCGCCAGACTTACCTTAATCTTTTCCCTTTGGCGAAGAAGGAAAAATATAAGAACAAACAGGATCCGGGAGGCTCGCCTGGAGTAGGCTCGCCTACTAAGCAAGCCGCCGGCCTCTTAAGGGTGAACCTGAGCTAGAGAGAGGGAGGAGGACACGACGCCAATGCAAACCGCATCTCGAAAATAATTAATAGATCCCGCACTTGTCATTTTAGTCGATCATATCGATCGCGAGGGGAAGAGTCGTAGAAATGTATCGAAGTGAAAAACGATCCCGTACATTCGTAAGCAATCATTTAAAAACGCAACGCTGCATTAACAATTAAGATTCGATGTTACTACTGGAATCATTATCGTAGATCGTCGATTTCCAGCATTGGAATGATGTATTTCCCTTCTCCAGCCAAGTCTCCTGTCGACACTCAACTTCCCACCTCCCCCCTCGTACTTCCTTCGCTTTCAATTCTTCTTGCCCTTATCTCCGTCTTGTATCTCATCTGCTGTCTTCTACAGTAGCTCAAGTTGGTCTCTCACTTTCTTGATTCACATTCTCAGCCTTGTTCCGACGAATATTCCGTATTTTTTTCCAGATTTTTATCTCGAGTGCTCGGAATCTGATTAGGCACTGTTTGATTTTTTTTGTTAAACATGCACGATCACCGCGCCAACCACTGACATCATTGCATCCGATCCTTCCGTATTTTTGGTTTCTTCTTTTGGGACTACATGGACCAATACTGTAACAAGTAGAGGCAGGAAAAGAACTGGACGAAATAAGGTGATGCAGAAGTATCAAGATCTGAAGAATGTATATTTAATACATACGTTCATTGTAATCCAAGTTTCAGAGGCTTTATTTGGCGTAGTGTTACTTGGGTCTTGGATGTTAATCAGAATTTATTCCCTTGTTTCGTGACAGACGAATCGCTGTTAATTTTAACAATAACCATGAACATCGTTGCTAAATGAAGCTTGGTTATACTCTACACCAAACGTTACCAGTAGAACGCCAACAAGGAGCGTCGGATGGTTGACTAAAAACCATTTTTTCACAATGATTTTTCTATTGAGAATAAAAATCACCACGGTAATTTTGTTTGAAATCCATCGAAGTAGTCCCTAATTATTATTATTAAATACCACCGAAAACCAACCCTGACCGGTATACTCCTCTTAATAATAATAAGAATGAGATCCGATGAAGAAATCAGATGTTTCCCGGAGACTCAATGGGGGAGATGCCTACAAATGAATATACAGTAGATAGCATTCCTGACCTTTAACTTTATCATTCAACAGATTTTCTCCCCAAACATCATCAATATCATAAGAAGATTCCTATTTTTTTCCGACTGAGAACCCGCGCCTTAACGCTTCACGTAACTTCCACTCACGCGTTATTTCCAATAAGCTGCTGTTGCGCATCGATATACGTACGTCCGATGAATCTATGCCTTCCTCTTTAGTTTCATAGTCTCCCATTTCTTCCTCCTACTTCCCTCCTCAAATCTTTATTACAGTGATATGTTCAAAACAATACAGCCGTAGACATTAAAAGCGTGTCATCCCGAGAGTTTTATCATATAACATATTGCTGCTAAATTCTGAAAATTTCAAATATGCACCAAATCCGAGGTGTAAAATGAACAATGCCCATTTTAAACTTATAAATCTCAGGCGTAACTTCCACAAAGTTACGAAGTGTATTCAGAGAAGTTTGAATCATGGTACGCGTCCAGTTTTTTTATTTTTAAATTAACTATTGGGAAGTACTACGCGTGAATTTCAGCTTTCCTTTTTAATGTGTCATCTTCCAGTACATGGAAAAGCACGCTAATTGTAAAATAAACAACGCGTAGTATATGATCAAAAAATTTGACAATTATCGCCCATACGCTATTTAAAAATTCCCAATAGACAAGAGGGATTTTTTAAGTTTTCGTTATTTGACCTGTCCATTTTAACTTTCGTGATAATTAAAAGGCACTTCATTCAGACAGATTCCACCATTAATTATTCTCTTCTGCTCACACCGATAATGTTTGACATTCATCAACGATACTCCGTACGAAATTGCTCTTTTTTTTGTTTATAGCCATCGTTACAATCTTTCAACCGTCTCAAATGAACTCCAAATCAATTCATTCGCTCCTTACGTTCTATGTCAAACAGACTCTGTGAAAATGAGAGGACATCTTGTTATTGCGTTGGCAACACGGTTAAACTGGTGCGTGTTCGATTCATATGTTTGTATTCAGTTCCTATCCAGATAACATTTGATCAAAAAAAAAAGATATTAATCACAGGGTGGTCAGTAAATTTCAAGTAGGTCAATTGCAAATATCAAGTCACATTTGCTCGTGCATTGACTGTGATATAAGCGGGCTAGGCCCATGAAATATCGGAGTTTGCGAGCCAAAGATATCGCCTCCATATCATATTCCTGCGAGTACTCGTAACAATGGGACCTTTCCCAACGCTCACCCTTTGTGTAGTACGCTTTGCTGGATCACTTAATATTTGGAATGTGAGGCATGAGGTCAGCACTTTCATTGTCTTCGCTGTTGATATTGAAGATATAAACCAAAGAAAAACTGAACGAATCAGTATGGTATTTATTTACCGGTAATCAAAAGTGACAACTCACGAGATATGTCAGGTGCATATTTGTAAACAGGGTCATAATGATACGGAGAGCGGGTATAGACCAGAGGTAGTGTGTCTATCTTCCTAGGGAGCAGGCTGTTGGTTTGATTCCCGCGACCGGCGAAAATTTTTCAGCCAAGAAAAACATTTGTTAATGGTTTTTCGGAACGAGACAACAACACATTAACAGAAAAAATACAACCATGGCATTTCGGGGAACGAGAAAAATAGGCTCATACTAAAAAGCTACCCTGAACCCATGGTGAAAGGCAGATTCAACATTAGGCACTGGTGGCGAAGATCGAGTGGGTCGGCCCGGCATCAGCTGCCACAGCTGCGGGCGAGAGTGGAATTCACGGTATCGGCCGCAGTACTGAAATGTGGAAGGCAACGGGAAACCACCACATTATTCTCACTAGAATCTGTAGCCTTGCATTCAAATGGGGAAGAATGCAGTACGTAGCTGCAGCAAACCAATCCTAGGATTGAAATACTGATAAATGATACGGAGACATGACGGGAGAACTGCACCTCGTAGTGAAAGGTACATTAATATAGGTGAATGGTACTACATTTAGGAATGGTACTACCTGTATGTTGCTCCAAATCATTTCCAAAGGGTGAACGGTGAATCCTTGGAAGGCATCGCTGACAAGATTGATTGATGACTCTGCTAATACGGACTATTTGACTGTAGTATCAGCGTAGTTAATATTTAATTAGGTACTAATGGTATCACTTTCCACACCTCACATTCGCCAGGTGCAGAGTACTGGGGTAAAATTAAAAAAATAATACGTCTTTGATGGGGTCGACCAAATATACATACGTAATCAGTGAGAGGGTCATGCTATAAACCATTATGCATCATTTGCTCCACCTTGAGTACACTGCAAGTGTATGTGATCCTCATGAAGTAGGTTTAATTTTGGAACTAGATCGAGTGCAACGTAGACGAGTTAGGCTTGTGAAAAGTAGTTATGAACAAGGTTGCAGTGTCACGACACTATTGGAAGAATTAGGATAGAAGCCACTACTTGACCGTAGGCTTAAATAGAGGTTAAATTTACTGCTTAAAATTATGACAGTTGCTTATCAAAGACTGTTAAAGAGATATTACAGGCCCCGACTTAGCATGGTAAATCAGATCACCAACGTAAAATCAGGGAGATTTATTGTAGAACGAATAGATTTAAAATTGAGTTTTTTTCTCAAACCATTAGAGATCATAATAGACATGACAGAAATCGCGTTGGAGATAATTATAATTGGTAGTGTATACATTTGTCGAAATCTTGCATGTTTATTCTTGCATGCTATTCTTTCCATTTAATAGACCCATCTTTTTAACAGTTCTATAGCATGATTTGAATGCACGTATCCTGTTATTTGTCATTGTTGCATGTCAGCACTTTCTTTCGTGTGATTAAGGTTTGCCGAGTGCTTGAACAAACTAATATCTCTCTACAGGTAACATGATTTGGTTTTGCATGTGGTTTCGTTCTATTTTACGGGTGGTGAACTAACACCCCCCGCCATACGCCCTTGCGGCGGCTTTCGGGGCTTTGGGTGAACGTAGATTTTTAGCAGTTTACCGTTCAGGTAGTTTTTGGATGAACACGAAATTACAACTCCTTAATCTCTTAACCTAACCCATGACACAACCCAACATCCTCCTCTACAGCAAAGTCCCTCTTCAAATCCACATATTTTCTTCATCCCTTCATTCCGTCCAAAATGCGCCCGTCCCATTACTACCCCTTCCTCGCCTGCATAATGCCTTGCCCTTAATATATATCAAAGTCTTCCGAATCCCTTTGCCAATCAAAACACTCCATCCATCTTTCCCGGCTCCTATATTGTTCTCCCAACTCTCTCCATGCCTGGTACTTCCTCGAAACTCTCTGATGCCTAGCACTTCCTCGTTTGTTTTCCTTTCCGGCCATTTCACCTTTCCTATCCTTCTCCACGCCCACAAAAAAAACAAGGACCCTTGGCAAAATCGAGTTTGAACATATGAATTTCCTTAAATATAGTATTACAAATGTAGGTCTATAAACACACACAATGTTTACGGAGAATGAAAAAACACATATCTCTCATAAATGCGATCATTTAAGGTAATTATGCATGAATACCAACCTATAATACACACGTAAACAATACTGTTTCAATAATAGTTGCACAGGAACACAACCAATCATAACAATCGATATAAAGGCTGATTTTGATTATTAAGATCAGGTATCACCTAATACTGAGTCACATGGCGTCTGACATTCACATAACATTTTGGGGCACTAATAAGAGGGGCCAGTTCCGTTCCCTGTATCGCCTGCAGTTTCCACGAAAGGTTAGTTTGATAGGTGAGGATAGAACTTCACCTAGTACTAAGCCCAACGGTGTGTGAAATTCAGACGAGGGAACACATCAACGAGGTACGTACTGGTACAACAACAGGGTAATATGCGGGACCCGTTCCTTATTCCCTGTACCATCTGTGGTTTCCCCGGAAAGTCTGGCATCCTTAAAAAAAAAAAACTGGTTGGGTGAAATAGAGTGCCCAGAGGTGTGTCCAGGAATTGCATCTGGGCCCTCCATTCAGTGTCCTAGCGCTCTGCACACTGAAATATCACACCCCTTTAATTTAAATATTAAGAATATTTCACAAGAAGGATAAATAACAATCAACCGTTAAGTACACAGCCGATGAATCAAGCGTACTAGGCGTGTCTATGATTTACGTACGCGAACAATGTTGAAATTTTATAACTGAGACATTGCAATATTACACCGCATTTTCTAACTGTAGCAGTAAGCAAAAGAAAGATTGACAAGGATTGTAAAGTGTTTGGCAATTCAACGTCCATCAGAAGCGATTCCAATTGATAAGTCACGGAAAAAGAGAAGAGAAAAAAAAGTCGAATCCAAACAAATTCATCCAGTCTGGACACCACTTGTCTCGATGGTTTCGCATTCCCTTTGCGTCCGCCCTCCAGTCGTCCAACGGCGTGTGAAATCGGGCAATGGCAATGGGAGGTGGAGAAGGAAGAGGAGGTGGGGGGGGCAGTTCTTTCCCTGTGCCGCCTACATGGCCATTCCCACACATATGGAACTCAAGTACCAAGAAAAATCACTCTACTGATCTCAAGAGTGGGCGTTGTTGTCCAGGGGATTACGCCTTGCCCTCTCAGTCCAGGGAGGGAACCAGGCACCCTTACATTTTATGGCACCTAATGGCACCACGCTTTAAACACCGGAGCTCCGTGCAACTCTGTTTCAAAAAGTGTTCAGGGATATTTGACAAGAGAGTAATAGTTATCATTCGACGATACTTGTTTAGTTGAAACTCGCGTTTCCATGGAAACCGATGGATGATGGATCGCCGATGAAAATTTGAAGATATATTCCTAGGGCGGCGAATTTCGTGGTCGGCGACCAATAAAAAACATTCACGACAATTATCTATTAATCTGCACTGAAAACCATTAGGATATTTCATTTCCAGAAAAGTTATACAATGGATTAATAGAAAATGTTGAAACTTTAGATCTGACTTTTTCGAAATAGCGATCAAAATATTACTCACATCACTGCCCACAATCAATCTGTCTTCGACTTCAGTATCTGGTCCAATGGCTAGTGCACACCCGAAATATTTTTCTGACAATCTGATGTTTTGCAATTTTGAATAAAAATAAAAAGACATTCTGATATCTACACATACTACAACCCTGGCATGAAACGGTATTTTAAAAAGATATTTTTTCACTTAAAATATTGGGGTATTTAAGGGGTATTGGGGTATGTAAGATATGTTTATGATTTTCATCGTTTTTTATATTGCATAGTAATTTCTTTTTTTAATGAATTATTATGATCTGAAAAATTTGGGTTTTTTTTGCGTGGTGAATTCAATGGAGAGGTTTTTCGCATTTTTCTGGATATCAGTCGAAATTTCCACATTCTTCCACAGAATGCCTGAGGACATCATTAGTGAAGTTATATCCATCTTGTTTTCATGGAGCCCAAAGAAAAATTCCGGAAAAGTTTCCTGTGGATAGCGATTGAAAATTTGAGGCTATTGGGATAAAATTCTTAGGAATATCTGGCTCGGAAACCAGTGTAAACTGCAAAAAAGTGTTCCATGAATTTATATAGAAATTGGTATTCCTCCAAGGCAGGAAAGCCGTAAAACCTTCTTGTTCATCTCGCCCAAATCGATTCGCTCGGAATACGCATCGACTCGAGCGGATCCTAAATCGTTTGGGTCGATGACTACCTATTAGTTCAATATTTATAGCTATTATTGGTATTCTACCGTTTAAGATCGGTTTTGGATGGATACAGATAAAACAATGATACGTGTACCTTTTTGCATCTCCTAAAAAAACAATATGACTCCCGACACTATAACACCATTTCCACAATATTTCCTCTCTTCATTCCTTCCAACATCCCTATCCTATTTCTTCCCCCTACCTCGTTTTCCCAACATTCTCCCCTCTTTATCACAGTCTTCCACATCCCACTGCCGATCAATATGCTTTTCATCCATTTTCCCTGCCTCCTAATGATTTCTCCCAAACAATCCACTCTCTCATCCCCCACCATACTACCAAGCACTTCCTCATTTGCTTTCCTTTCTCCTCAATTCAGCTTCTCCATCCGTCTCCACATCCACATTTCAAAACTCTCCAACCTATGTCTATCATCCTGCTTCAATGGCCATGTCTCCGTGCCATACATAACTAGGCTCCACATCAAAGTTTTAACGAGCATTTTCTTAACATCCTTAATCAACGTCCCTATCATCAAATCCCTCCTCCTTGTGAAAGCTTCTTTGCCTAACGCAAGTATTCTCTTTATGGCCCCACTACTTTGACCATTTTGGTCCAAAATCTTCCGAGATAATTAAATTGTTCCACCTGCTCTAGCTTTTTTTTAGTTTTATTTCAACGTTTAGCCGAGCACAATTTTTATATCACATAACACACAAAACACAATTCCAGCCGTCGTGGACGGCATTCCAGGCAACAATGGGCCCGCCCTTTTTGCGATAACCAAACCTCTATTGCCCCTTTTGCTGGGGGGGGGCAGATGAGGCCATTTTAAAGGTCAGAACCTTCAGGGTTTGGGCAGTGGGGCGACGTGCTTGCGGCAGGAAGGATTGGGTGCCCTCTTCTACTGGAGCAAACGCGATGCAGCATCCTCAGAAGATCACCCATCTCCCCCCCCCCACCCTCCCCACTTAAGCATCCCTTCCCGTCCCGACTCTTTCTCCTTCCCGCGGTGCCTTGACCTCTCTCTCTCTCCAAAAGGGGGTAAAAGGGATGGGAGGCAGGCGATTTCTCCTCTACAGCAAGCAAGCGGCAACAGCAGCCGCTCTAAACCACCACCGCGCGGCGGTTGACACCTGCCTCCTCTCCTCTCTCTCCGGTATATCTGGCAACGCCGCCTCTATCACTCCCTCCCCCGCCTATCCGACCCCTCTCCTCGGCAGACCCAAGACGAAGAACCTCCACCACCACCTCCTCCTCCCTCCCTCCCTCCTACTCACTCCACAGATGAGTTGCCGTTCCGATCCGACGCAGACGATCTCTTCCCAACCCACCCACCCTCGTACTCCTCCTCCCCTTTCCAGTCCAAGAACGCCCCCTTTTTACCCCTCCTGCCCTTAAGGTATGCCCTCGGCCCACCTCCATCACGTCCCTACAACCACTCCCCTCCTTCACTTATTTTTTTTTACGATTCCTTGAGCGCGCGACTCCTCCTCGGAGAGAATAGTAAAAATTAACTTCCCAACTAACTGAGACCGTTTGGCGGACTTGGCCACGTTTTTTTTTAGACGATATGCATCAAATTCATTCCTCTCGCAACATATTCGATTTAATATTTCCATACTTTTGAGTATTTTGGACGATTTAGAAGATTTAGGTTGAATCATGTAAAGAGGGGCCGAGCCACAACCAATGTTTGTTGACGTATACACCGAAAACTATAAGCCAATTGTTGCGTTTCGAGTGATGCGTAAATGACATAAACACATAAGCAAAATTAGCTGTTACATTACTCTTAGGGTCAGAACTTGAGGATAAATACTTTTGAATGTCATTATGATGTTTTAAAAAATTGGAGAAGATGTCCTGCTTGCTGCAAATGATGTTATGATGGCATATTCTTTGGTTACTAAGGGTTGTTGATAGCAAAAGAAAACATTACGTCAGCCATTTTATTTCGAGAGGTATGCTAACAACTTATAAAAATCTACGCAAAATGAAATTTGTGCGAATTAATCCCTGCTGGGGGAATTAAATTAAATATGTAAATCAATTAAAAATGTATTTTTATGGTCTAAAACCCATGGAAAAGACGTTACTGCACAATTCTAGGTTGCTAAGGCTTGTTGATACAAAAATCTAGTTTCGTGAGAATCAGAAATGTGTGTTAAAACTTAATAAAAGAATATATAAGAGAACCTTTATCGTTGAATCATAATTAAAAACTCATTCAAACGCCTATATACGAGAGCTTAAAGCACTTAGATACAAAGAAAATATGAATGTTACCATTTGACTATAAAATGATTCAATGAAAAAGAACTAGGTATATTATTCGAAAACCCTCAACGTCAAATAACAGCAAAATTTTAGTTCAACTACGCCGTATACCTAACACTCCATGCTGATCTGTAGTAACTTTGGTTTATATCTAGATTTAAAGCTAATAAAGCAATATATTTTCCGTTTCCACGCAAAACTTAGAGGATATTTGTTTCGAATGCGGTCTACGATAGTATAAAATTATTATGACGAAAAAAGATTAATATTCTTGTGGAATACATACTGTTTACTGACGCAAAATATAAAACTGCCATAATATAACAAGATGAAAACGTTTTATTACGAACCAACAATAACTCGGTGATAAAATGCTATATCATTCCAATCTGGTGCTGCTGCTATGTCCAAATACGTACGTTATTATAAAGATGACGAACGAGTTTCTTCTACCAACGGATTGAGTCTTTTGGGGACCACAATTCACACGCCTTATAAATAACGCGTTAATTACCTCTTGATGCCTTCTTGTGTAAGATTTGGTTGCTCCGACACGTGCAAGACACACAAAGGAAATTCGTGACTATCTTCTTCAACGAGGTTACTTTTCTTTAAGGAAAATGACAGTCTTTTCTTCGGTTCAGAATAATTTAGCAGAATTCACTCACAAGCATATCAATCAGTCATCGGACACAGCCACTCTTTTTTTTGGTTTGTTTCTATAAACAATGCAACAATACAGACATCTGTTTCTATAAGCAGCGCCAAATTACATTAAAAGCTGTTATATGTTAAAAGCTGTTATTGGTTTCTTACGACGACGCAAAAATACATGTATATATATATATATATCAAAAATCATATATTTTATGAAGATAACACCTTAAAGGCGTTCATATACATAGACACAAGAAAACAGATTCTGACAGCCATGCAGTCAAAACTATATAAGTGAATGTCCTTTCTTTGTGTTTCTATGTTTAAAATATCTATATCATTGTTTATATATATATATATATATACATATATATATATATACATATATATATATATATATATATATATATATATATATATATATATATATATATCCCGAATATACGGAAACACTCACACGAGCAGCACAATACTGGGACGGCACAATAGAACACAAATAGAATAACAACAACAAAAGCAACATATAAAAGGACACTCACACGGTAAATTGTTTCGGCCTTCTCCGAGACCTCCTTCTGGTAAGACTCCTTCATAGCAAGTATAGTAAGTACATGTAGACCTACATATATATATATATATATATATATATATATATATATATATATATATATATATATATATATATATATATATTCATATATGCATACACACTCAACCATAATGAATGCAAAAACTATTTCAAAACATTCCAGGCGAATCGAACATTTTTATCGCGATCTATTGATGGATTACTATTTATCGAAGCTTTATGGCCGTGGACTGCGGATAAAATAGCCCACAGTAGAAGGAACGTCCACGTGATGAATTCGTGCATGCATGAAGTTCAGTATCGGTCAATTTTACTAATAAGTACTAATGCTACGCACTGAAAAATATTCCCTCGGCGTCAGAAAGCAGACCTCACACAAAGAACATCGTAAGTCATTCACTTCGTATGCAGTTCAAAGCTGAAATCCAGATGCCGCAAAAAAGGAATTATTTTCTGTAACAGGATTGAAAATTGACGCCATTAATAGTAATATGGGTTTTATTCCAACAATGTGTGATCTCAATGTGCGCCATTTTCATCTGATTTGCCAGATATATCTCCCGCAGCCCTCTATCGGTTAACTACAGAACCAATAGCCGTAAACTTTTATTTAGAAAGATTTAGGAATTTTGCTTATTTTTTTCTCCGCTGAAATATCCTTTAAATACGTATGTATTCTGAATTCATTACTGGACGATCTCCAGTCATGATTGTAGAATACGTACAGAATACAAAAACAAAATAGTTTATTGGTTCAACATGCCCCGAGAAGCGTGTCCAAAAGAGTTGAAGCAAAGGTCAAATATTTACCACTGCTGTAGAACCAATGCAAATAGACGAAGCTAGTCCAAGCGGAATCGAGGAAGTACCCCCAGGATAGCCAACGTGGGGCAATAATCGGAAGCGATAAGAAATCACGACAGAGGAAAAGGATACCCATGAGTTTTTAGTTCAATAAAAGGATCGATTTTTTGTAGATGTAATCTTGCCAGATAATGTACAGCGCTTCAGGTTAATTTATTAGCCTAGAAAACTCATTCTAAAACAGCTAAGATCACGTTTAGTAAATAAATTCTAGGCGGTAGGTTTGCTTACTAGCCGGTAGATTACGTACTGGAAGAAAACCGACATAAATTATAACACTTTTGCATTGTTAAAGAAACAAAAAGAAATATAATCGGTCTTTAAGAAAATCTAGACAATTTCTGATGATTCTTTCTTGGAAATATTTGGTAGATTAAAAAGCAGGAAGGAGAAAATTTTTGCAATATTTCCACGAGATATACGATAAGTTTTCAAGTAGTTGATTGCGAATAAATAATACATTTTTCAATTTTTCAATTGTATTAGGAAAACGTTATTTAACTGGCTTTAATACTTTTTCTCATTATTTTGTGCTAATAAAAATATGTTTTCGGTTATAATAATTTCCATTCATCTTTCATCCAATTATAATACACTATATCATAACGCAAGCAACCTTCGAAGACTGCATACGATATAAATATACAATATATTCGACATTCTAAATGACATCTATTCGATTAGAAAGCTATGTTTAGAACGCTTCGAATTCAAACTTAAAACTGTTTTCAGGGGAATGGAAAATTTCCTTGCGGCTTCGAGAAACGGGAGACCTGATTTAAAGGCTGTGAAAAACTTACATCAGGATTGTGTATTTCAGAGGCCTTGCCATTTTCTGCATCCAAGTCTATCGAAATAATAGTATAAATGACCATTACAAGTAGACATTAACTATATCTATATCAACCGAGCAACGGCTAAAGGGATCGTGAAAATAAGATAGGATTAAATAAACCCTAGCACTAGTGATTTTAGATTTTTCTCACAAAAGGATTATAGGAGAACAGAATAATTGCAAACGAATTATGTTCAGATATCCGTAATGAAACATTATAAATATCCTTTTTTTATTCATTACTCCAAATAGCTTCTATTTAACTACGGCCCTTATGAGAAACTCGTCTCGCAAGTGCAGAGTATTACTTGAAATTACTTTGAGAGCTTTTAGAACATGTAATTTTCGCGAAGAAGGATCTTGGAGTAGGAGCGGCATATCCTTGCCTCAACACCCTATTCTTCTTGACTTGCAGGCAAAGATGTGGCTGCAGATAAATTGAGAACTGCAACATAACAATTCCAACATCTGTAGGGCATGGAGGTGAAACATTGTTCCAAATACAGGTGAAAAAAATCTTCAACTTAACACCATCTCCCTACACCGTTCCTTGGGAAAAGATAGTGGGAAACTTGGAAGTATACGGACGACCAATGGGGCAATGAATCTTTTTCAGGAAAGGGTAAGTGGGGGAAAAAAAAGCGACAGCTCAAGAGAACCGAACCCAAGGACTTTCAATTTCCGGCCGAGTGCTCTCCCGAGATAAGAAAGGAAGACAAGGGTGCTAGGAACGCAACAAGACGACAAGTGCACTGACGGGACCCTGGGTAATAAGGATCGAGGAGGATTAAGAATGAAATAAAAAAGAAGGTTGCCCGGATTGAAAATCGAACCACGGATCTTCTTCATATTTTTAAGGAGGGAAGAGGGACAAACAATTAATAGCCAAACTGAGCGATTTTTTCTCACGTTCCTGTTGATTGGAATCCACAACCAACGTCATAGTTATCAATCCGGACGGTTGATTTGCATCAGGTCTCCGATCTACATTCTCTTACCTCACATCTCCTTGAACCGACATTTTCAATTACCTGCTTATCGTTATTCAGCTTAGGCCTCATTTAGTAAATCTTTCTCTTTTTACATACGCGTCCTCCAACTGCTGCCTTCAACAACTACCTTGCCTACGAATGTGTCCCGCTATGCATCGGTTTCCTTCTTCTTTCGAGTGTCCTCTATAGACTTCTTCCTTCACCCACTTTTCGAAGCATTCACTTCATTTTTTACTCTAGAATGTTCATTTAAATTCATTCATTTAACGTAGCAGCACATTTACATCGCCTCCTAAACTCTTTTCTATGCTGGTCCTATCGTCAAATACGAATTAAAAAAACCACACATACTCCACATACGACGTTCAATAAAATGCTTTAATCTACATCTACATCGATATAGGCTGCCACAACATGTAGCCAAACCCTTTGGCCAAACCTTGCAGCCAAAAGGTTTGGCTACATGTTGCAATCTCAATAGATTCTTCCATAACTGCTTATCTCACTGACATACGAGTAATGGTAACAGTATGAATTCAATTGGTTTCTTTACGTCTTTGAATTGATTAATATGATTTTTCCTTACCAACATTCCCAAAGGTGAAAACGTCATAATTATACCATACGCAAGTTAACTGAACAGCTAATCATATGTGTATTCCACAAGGTGTTTTTTTTGACACCTGCCTAGTTAGCAACCAAATAAGTAGTCCGGTTTGTATTTGTACTCATATTTAACTCCTATTTCATTTCACCCGGGACTAGTAGTGGACTCACATATGGAGAGGACTAGTTGAGATATAGGAATTGCAATGCATGCAAAGTTATTTGCAGAGGGGATGATTGTTAGGGTTCGAAACATTATGCGCGCATTAAACCAAAAACAGAAAAATATATTCAGTGTTTCGTCATTTGTTCAGCCATTTGTTCAGTCATTTGTTGCGTACATTCATGTTCATTAAATCATGATATTCACGGTCAAAATACCTTTGGGTCCCTACTCAGAGCTTTCCTCGCATTCTCCCCGTCTATTTTATTTTCCAACCTTGGACACGCGAATTCGTCCGTACCAGTTAGTTACTTAGGGTAGGTTACCAAAATCCAAGGACATTCGCGTCATTAGGGATAGTTGGGTACCATTCGGTAGGGATAGGAAGTTTAGGAAATGGAGGAAGATGGTTCGGGGCAAACCCTGTGTCGGGATCAGCCTACTCTGTAAACATTAAACATTAGGCGCCAAGGGGTCACAGAATTTAACGTCCCATGCGACGGACGGTTCACTTGCACTAGTGCTCTCAATATTGGCACCCTAAGTACGTTGGGATCGGGATGCCACTGAAATTTCCTTCCACCTCCGGAATTCGAACCCACGCCCTAATAGGGGTGGGGCGCCAGCACATGCATGAGCCACCGAACCACCCCAATTCCTATAAGTTCCTGCGCGAACGAATCAAATAGCTCTCAAAGAGTAAGGTTCGCGAGATCAAAGTGAGGGGTGTCTGTCTGAGAGAGTGTTAATTCACCTTACCCCGTTTCTTCCTGTCAGTCAGGGAGGGAATGGGGTGTGGAAGAGGAAGGAGAGTTCCGATGGCGAAAACCTGGATGAATCTTTTACGGTCTCAGCAATGGGGGAAGAGAGGTGAGAGCGGAAGGGAGAGGGAGGATCTATCTCTCTCGGCAAGCTTCAAATCTCCCACGCGGTCGTCAATTGTTTCTCGTGGGACTGGTCCACGGAGGAAATGACTGGGCAAGTCTCTCTAGCTTTTTTACGAAGGAGGGGAAGAAGAAGAAGAAATAGAATAAAATAAAAGAACCGATTAGTTTGCCACCAAATTACATTTTTTTCGTGGAGATTTCAGGGGCAACGGAGTGCCCTGATATCCTCTCTTCAATGATCCACTCCCGAGGAATCTTAATCCCTTCATAGTTGGGTGCAAAAGCAATAGTCATACACATCTGTGGGGGTAAGACGTTTATATTGGCGTGCGGACTGAGAAATTTCCCTACAATTTTAATAAGCAATACTTGAGTCCTCGTTTTCCTCATTAAGGATGAAGACGCCACTGTGTACTAACACACTAAAAACCATACAAAGGACAGCTAGGAAAAAGGCAAAAGGTTCTTACTACACTTCATCAAACTATAAATAAACCTGTGTCTTTGGGGGCGGAGACCATGTCCATATGATAGAATATGTAGTTTCCCCGGCTTACTTTTCAATTCTAATAGGCACGTTATTGGATAGAATATTACTATATTTGTAGGTGCATGTGTATGTTAGTTGAGAGAATATGTATTTGCGTGCGTGTAAGTCAAAAATGTTTTTGCATGAATATAATCGACTTTGTGTGTGTACACTGGCATGAATATGTTAGTTTTGCAAGCGGTTTTATTCTTTTTTTACCTAACACTCCCTGCCACACGCTATTGCGGCGCCTTTGCGGGGTATTATGTCGATGGAGATGTAGATAGAAATATTACGCTCCCCAAATGCTACTCGTATTACGACACATCTCGCGCCCATTTCCACCTCACAGGAAATTCGAAAAAAAAGAACGATTAATTTTTGTTTTTTTTATTTTAAAAATCCTATACTTTTTATTAATTATTCGCCAGAGATAATCAGTATTTCGTGTGCCCATTACCGACAGAGAGTTTTTACGTGCGTGGAATGGAATAAGTAAACAACACGGTTATCAACCCGAAGGTCGGCTTGAGAGTCGAGAATAGGGTTTACCTAGTACTGAACCAAATAGGGCGTATGGAATTCACATATTATCAGGATGTTCAGGAAGGGAGCAGTTGGGGATTCCCTGTGCCGCCCGTGGTATCCCAGAAAGATGATCTGGTATTCGAAAAATCACACTCCTTGGGATATGGAATAAGCATAACCCTAAAATGTTCAATTAGTCTTTTTAATGAAAGAAACTCTTGAAAATCATAACACGGATGAGAATTTCGACTACCCAAAAAATAAAATGCTATCCAAAAACAGTTATTGCATTTTATCCTAATACGTGATGGTTTAAACACCTCCTGCCATACGCACTCGTGGAGCTCGCAAGGATATCAAGCAAATTTACAGACAATTTTACGCCAAAAGACAGACCCCAATCCCTTCCCCAACCGTAGCTACGGAGGAGGTTTAAAAACATAAAGTTCGACAAAGTACTATTTCATTTAAAATATAGATACTTCGAATAATGAATAGTTTCAGGCGTAACTTTGTGGAATTTTCCCGTATTGAATAATTTTAAAACAAAACTTTGGAACTGTGGAGCTACAAAGCTTCATTTTAACATTATTCATTGTAGGTACTTGTAGAATTGTAGATAGTAAAACGTATTTTTTTAGTCTTTAGAATAATGCAAGATCTCTTCTCAAAACTCTCAAGATGGGAGGATGAAAGGAAGATAAATAATCAAGTGGAAAAAATTTGCAGGCATTGAAACTCACTTGCTCCACGCAGAATTAATTGTTCCGGGAAAAGATTTCAATTTACCTCATGAAATCGTATCCTCGAGATGTTTATGATGGTTACATAAAAAGTAACTACTTCAATTCTTCACGTAACAAAACACTATTTCCATTTTTTACCACCGTTCACATCAGCAACCATTTCATGCAGACCAGTGGACATTCAGCCATGCGTGAATTTTGAAGATTAATATGGAGGCGATGGTATACGTAGAATAAGCGAGGTAGGGGGAGGATTATATTAGCAATGTTGGGTGAGATGAAAGAAGATAGAAGCCATGGGGGAGATAAAGAATTCCTCATTGCAATGATCGTTTCTCAGGGTATTTGGTATCGCATTGGGCAGAATTGAGAAGAATAGGGTGCCCTCAGTCCCTACTTCATACTGCCAAAAAATAATTTTTTGAATAAGATGTTTTCTGTTTTGGTCGAGGAAGGAAATTAGAGAGATTAAGTGTCGAACAGATAAGTTTAAGATGTCATTTTTTCCACGAACGATAAGGGATGAGAATAACATTGCCCGAGCGCAGTAGGGTCATATTCGGGTCAAAATTAGTCTGGTGGGCTATTCAACCCTACCACGCACCCTGGCGGTGGCTTGCAGGGTACTTAAATTAAAAAGTCAAAAATCGACGTTTCGATAGCCGACCCTGCCATCTTCTTCGAATTTAAGTAGAAGCGGCGTCAGCCGCTTCTACTTAAACTACTTGGAACCTGGTTCTTCGAGTTCTCAACCCGGTTGTAGCCCGGAGAAATAATCACTCGAGCAATTGGCTAGAAAAGAAGCCAACATATATTTCAAAGAGGCAATTTCAGTTAGTTTGACCTACTTAATGAAGGCTCGCAAACAAGTTAACCCTGAATCAGATCGATCGTTTCGAAACATTTTCTGCCCTACTATGCTAAATAGTACGAGGGTCATCCGGAAAGTAGTACCCGTTCGTGAAATAAAGACACAAAAGTAAATATTAACAAACATAAAAAATTTTATTTGAAAGAGGATACTTTAAACTACTTCTCAACATAATCTCCAAGCAAATTAAGGCATTTGTCATAACGTGTGACAAGTTTCTGTATTCCTGCTGCATAGTCCTTCGCCGCCAGCTCATTGAGATACGCGAGGGACCCATCTTGCACAAATTTTTGCATAATGCAGATGGTGTTTAACAATTTCATGAACAATTGTTCGAGAAACATTGGGAAAATGCTCACAGATGTCATCAATTGTGACGCGCCGATCGTTCCTCACGAATTCGTCAACTGAGCTCACCAGTTGGTCTGTAATGACAGACGGTCTGCCCGAACGCTCATCGTCGTGTGTGTTCCCCCTCCCCATGTTGAAGTTGCGACACCACCGCCGAACAGACGACTCGTCCATTACATTGTCTCCATACACCTCCTTTAATTGGCGATGAATATCACATGGGCGAACGTTTCTTGCATTGAGGAATTTAATCACTGCCCTCACTTCACAACTGGCGGCGTTCTCAATTTTTTTAAACATTGTAAACAATCACAGAAACAACACAGGCAATGCTAGCGTCACGCAACTTGGCTCAGAGAAGGCAGACAAGCCACTGAAGCTATCTGACCTCGTCCAGCGGCTACTCGCGTCGTCAGCACTTCATGCGGCACGAACGGGTACTACTTTCCGGATGACCCTCGTAGTTCTCAAAGGAGTTCTCGTAACATAATCCGACACATAGTTAACCGTAGTCTACCGGGTTAGGAGAGATTTTCCATGGACCAAGGAACTAAAAATTGCTATGCTCCGAAAGTCTTGACGAAAACAACACAAAACCTCACACTACATGTCACACTAACTAATTCTTTAGCTCGGTCTACTTCCTGCCTCCCTCAATTCCATCCATTCTCCCTATGCCTTGCTTTTCCAACAGTCCTCCCCCTCAACCGCCCTCTTCAGCAGCCTTCAACCGCCCTCCCACATCCACTTGTCTCCTGCCTATTTCAAATTTCCCCAAACAACCTTCTCTCTTGCCCTACCATGACTAGAGCGTCCTCGTTTGTTTTCCCTTCGGTTCATTTTACTTTCTCCACTCTGTTTCTCAAACAAAACTTAAAAATCCTCCAATCTACGGCTATCAACTTGTCTGAACGACCAAAGTTTCAAACCCTAAAAAAAAACAAATATATAAAAGTTTTCACTTATCTTTTCTCCAAATCATCACCTAAAAGTCCCTGCCAACAACGCCTCTCTGTTTGAAATAGCTAACTCATCTAATGAAATTCTTCTTTTGATCTCCTCAATACCTTTTAGAGCAGTTACTAAATTGGTGAGGGTTTCTAACAACTACAGTTTATAATTTATGGTGAATGATTATAACATTCGACTCACATCTCAAGCGACAATTAATTTGAATGAAAAGCCCGTATCCGGAGGGCAATTCTTATCATCATCTTATTGCATTTTAGTTCCCATGATCTACGTTTAACAACATATTAAGTCAAAACCATGGTGACGTGTAAAACATTTTTTTTTAATATTACATGAGGAAAATTCGAAACGAAGAAAATAATTAACAAAAACTGATTACACAAGGAAAGAAAAAACAACTATATTAATTCCAATTATTTTTTTTTTATTTTACGACCCGGGTTTCAATACATAGTATGCTCATCAGGTACTTTTTCGAGCATTACCTTCCATATATATGGAATCCCTTTGGTCATGGGGCAACAGAATGTAATACTTAAAAGGAAAATGCAGTGTAAAGACTCATGAGAACAATGTAACATGTTTTTCAATTTTAAGTGATGTGCAAAACCTTTCCACTTGGAACCTCCACCCTTTCATTCTCCTGTCCAATACCAAAACGCCTTCTTTCGCCCCCCCCCCTATCATACTGACCAAATAATATACTCCATATATGGAAGGTGAAGCTCAAAAAAGTACCTGATGATGATACTATGCATTGAAACCCAGGTCGTAAAATTAAAAAAAAAATTAAGCAGAATTAACATAGCTGTTATTTTTCCTTCCGCAATGGATAAGTTCCATAAAGTCAAACCTGAAACTACTAATTTAATTCTAAACACATTACAGCAAAATCTAAGAACTTGAGGACTACGACCTCGTAAATTAATAAAATGAAAACTCCTCTAGCCGTAATAAGTTAGCACCGCTCATCCCGCAATTAAAACAAAAATTTTGTTGCCATTGCGTTTCATTTAATTTTGTTTTCATTCAAAAATGACATAACCTTTTGACAGAAGTCCTTTTTTTCCTTCAGTTCGCTGAGGAGGCTTACATTGTAGCCGAAATACGCGTATCCGACGCACAGTCTAGCCTTTCCCTATTTTTTCGGCTAACTTTGCTCATTTTGAGTAATGTTCTCCCAGTAGTGAGGCCCTTTTTGAATGAGTAAGTGATTTTTTTTCCTTAGTGCTTGTGACTATGCCAGCCTGTGTTTGTCCCCGGCGCGGAAGTAATTCTCGTAAACAGTCACGGATAGTGTACATCTGTTCATAAACCTAGGTATCCTCAACGACGTCCCTTAAACCCTGTTAATAAAACCAATTGGGTTTGATTGTTTGGGTCTGTAGCTCGTCACTGGCGAGGAAGTAACATTTTTTTTTAATTTATGTACCCTACAAACCACCGCTAAGGTGTGCGACAGGGGGTGAATACACACCAAGGTAATTTTGACCCGAATATGACCCTACCGCGTTCGTACAAAGTTATTATGATCCCTAATCGTTCATGGAAGAAATTACATCTTAAATCTATCTGTTCTACGCTTAAACTCTATGATTTTTTGGCATGATCTCTCCTAGCGAGTATGATGGAAGTAATTATACATTATCAACATCACTGCTAAAGAGGTGTCCTTCCAATTCATGCAAGAGCTTCAATCTGTAATTTAACCTTCGCTCCATTAGTGATTCCCAGTCTAGCTCGTCTAGAACATTGCCGCTAACTACTGCAGAAGGGTTTTCTGGTTGAGAGGGGTGGAAGGTCACTGTCGTGGAATTTCTTTTCTCACAAACCATCACGACAAAAATTTAGTTTTCATTAAGGGAGAAATGGTGGTAACTTCTTTCGGCAATAGGAGTTCCATTAACATAATGGAAAAACAAATGAAACTCATCGTCGGCATATCATACGGCACAATCTATATTGCGCAAATCACGCCCTCGTTTTGCGTCAAATAAAAAAAAATAACACTTTTGACAGAATGGCGCACACAGCGACATGCCACGCCATTCGAGGAATAATGGTCGTGTTCCTTTTTTTTTATCGCGGGAGGTAATTCCTCAGCGCGGCAGTCCGGCGGCAGATTTTAATTCGGCGGTGATTGCGTAATGCGTTCTCAACCCGTCCTCCTTCGCCGCTAAAACGTCTGCTGCCTTCCATCCGATCTTCCTTCCCTTCTCGCACAGCAATTAAATGAGATTTAAAAAAAACACATAGAGGCGCATGCTCTCCTGAGAGCAGGTCCAGACATCATCCCCTCTCCCACTCCTTTCTTTAGGCATTCCCTTCGAATTCGCTTCTCTTAGTTCTTCTGTTTTTTTTTTGCTTCCCTCTCTGTGCTCAGTCGAGCTTCCGAGAATCCGCGGAGGAGAGCGAGAGAGGGAGGACACGTGTGCGCGCCAAAGAAGGTTTTTACTTCCTCCCCATCTCGAAGAAGGGCGTTTGGAACGGAGGTGGTGGGAGAGGGACGGGGGGTAAGATGGGGTTTAGATGACGAAGAAGTAGACGGTTTTCCTGGAGAGAATAGGTGAGCGTGGCTTGCCTTTTCCTCAAAACCATTCTCCGGACTTCCATCGTAGCGATGGCATCCGTCACGAAATGGAGTTGAGGAAAAGTAAGAACAAATCGAAAGAAAATAATATAGCGAAACTTGTAAAAAAGCGGAATATGCAAAACATAGAAAACTACAAACGCCAGAAAAATTAACAAGAATAATAGATAAATACAATTAGAAAGAGACGGAGAGAGAGAGAGAGAAAATATATGTGAGGAATTATTGTAATATGGGTTTACGGATATTTTGTCGTGTGAGTTGGGGCAAAAGATAGCAACGACGGGTAATGCAATGAATGGTTCATCATAATCCCACCCTAAGCTAGTAATACTACCAATACTTCAAGAGAAAAAGTCATGGGAGATTTGACTTCTTGGTAGAAAAATCACCTTCTCCAGTGAAAGGAAAGGGAATCCTCTCCCTCCTCACAATGTTCAATCCTCGCAAGAGTCCCTCTCTTACTTTTGTGCTCTGACTTTTGTTTACAAGCGTGTGTAATGCCTGTTTCAGCCAGCCGTTAGATATTGAATTGTATGTATTTAATCAATGTAAGTACATATATATATATATATATATATATATATATATATATATATATATACATTCAAACACGAAATCCCGCCAAACGGCGAATAAATACTCATATATACAGAAACATATATAAGGAAAAGGGATAGGAACACGTATAAAGGACGAACACAATAGAGGTGGGGAAGGCGGAATCGAACGGATCACAAGAGTAAAAACATTTCCTCAACCGGGACTCGAACACCGGATCTTTCCACTTGCCGGGCGGATGCTCTTAACCACTTGAGCTATCGAGGATATGTAATTTACCCTGAGATCCGTGGGTCTTATACTATATGTCGCCAAGCGCCCCGATGTAAACCATAAACACAGTAATCAACCCGAAGGTCGGTTTGGTAGGTGATGGTCGAGTTCACCCTGTACTAAGCCCTATGCGGCGTGTGAAATTCACAGATCAGGGTAGGGGGGCCAGTTCCTTTCCCTGTGGCGGTAATGGTTTCCCAGGAAGATCTGGTACCCGAAAAATCACTTTAGTTTGGGTGGAGCTGCAGGTGCCCAGAGTGCCAAGCCCCGGACCCTCCGGTCAGCGGTCCAATGCTCTATATGTATATATATATATATATATATATATATAATATATATATATACGTATATATAATATATATATACATATATATATATAAATATATATATATATGTGTATATATATACACACACACATATATAATACACACATTCAAACACGAAAACCCGCAAAATGGTGGCGCATACATTCACGTTTGTGAACATTTTTCGTGAATTATATACTGTAGGTAAAGAATGAAATCCCTTCAATGGACGCGACTCGTGAAAAGCGTATGGAAATAATTCGAAGATTTTATTGCATCTACGTACGTATCATCCGATAAGATTGGAAATAAAATATTCGAAATATTTTTCCACCAAGCCTACTCCGACCCTAGAACGCTATCACGTTCTTCTCTCTTAAAAATTATTTTTTTTGAAAGATAATATTGTTCTTAAACTTGAATTATTTAATTGAAACAAACAAAGACATGCTTTCGTGTTTTATACTTTAAATTTTTTCTAAGACACCCACGTCCAAGCTTCTTCAACCTGTCTAAGATGGAAAACCTGCACTTCCAGGAGAAATCACGTGGTCTCCTCGGGGGCGAGTCCACTACCCTTGCAAGCTTTGAGTTTAATGGAATAAAAGAATTACGCACCCTCCGTCTTACACTTCTTCCCCGCCTCGTTCTCTATCATCCGAGACAGCCTGGCCCGACAACACACGTCCGAGAGCGAGCGTGTTTTGTTTCTGGTAAGGGGGGCGGGGGGGAACGAAGAGCAGATGGGAGGGGGAGGGGGAGTGATGTGAATGGCAAACACGGTCTGTACGCCGGAGTAACAAGCGCCTCCCGCGAGCACAAAAGGAAGCGCTCGCGAGAGGACTTTACCGAGACTGCGTTTTTATTTATTCGTTTTTTTTTAACTTTTCCCTTGGAAACCTCACCTCAATCTTCAGAGCGTCCTAATGTAATCCGGTTTTAAACCATAATTACGGTTTCACCGAGCAAATTTCATTTGAGTTTTATCGATGTTTTTTTCGACAAAAACGAAGGAGAGTGGAGGAGGTAAAGAAAACGCCCATCCATTTCTGTTGTTTTGCTGTTCTTCCTCCGCCCCCTCTCTTTTCTTTGTCTCTCTTATCTTCGTCTATATTTTACTTCCTTCGTTCAAATTGAATGAGCGACTGAAACCCACCTTCCTTGGACGTCATCGCATTTTTCGCGAACGAATTTTTATTATTTGTTTTAATTCCCTGAATATTAGTCTCTCCGGGGGCAAAGCCTCTCCCTCTTCTATGACCATCTGCGCAGACATTAGAATGAACGTACTCTTTCTCTTATCATCTGTCGCGACGGAAAAACATTCTCACTGAAGCATGAGATTCTGTGAAAAGAACCAAGTAATATTTTGATGTAAGTGTCGGGAAACTCTACATAGGCTCGGTATTTTTTAAGGTTTACAGTTTCAGGCTTAACTTAGTGGAATTCCTTCAGGATGAGGGTAAAAAATAACATAAACTTGACAGGTCTTCCACCGGGTCAATGGCTCCATAGCTGCCGACGTTTCGATTCCCGACTCGGTCATGGTCATCAGGGCTGATTGCCGTTCCGCCAAAAAGTTTCAAATATATTTATTTATTTACCCGTCTCCACGGCTCAGGTGTCATCTGATTGGTCCCCAGACCCACCATTGTCGGGGCGCCTCGTGATTGGCCGAGCGTTCTGCCTAGTTTCTAGTTAATATATTTGAAACTTTTTGGCGGAACGGCAATCAGCCCTGATGACGATGACCGAGTCGGGAATGGAAACGTCGGCAGCTATGGAGCCATTGACCCGGTGGAAGACCCGAGAAGAATTCACCCAACTAATACGCCGGGAAAGCACCAGATCTTTCATAAACTTGACACTTCCACACACTTTTAATGTCCTACGACCATGCTGTTCTCTGTTTCGATGCTGATCCATCACCTGATGATGATCGAAACCATGGTCGTTGGACATTAAAAGTGTGTGGAAGTGTGAAGTTTCTCTCATTTTTTACCCTCATCGGTATTTTTTGGTGCTGATGGAACGTAATGCGGAGAGATCTGACTTAGATTAGAAGGGAGACGGGAGATCGTAACTAAAAAAAAAATACTGGCTGAATCTATGACGACTGAATCTCCATCATAACTTGCACGTGATGTTGAATTTTGCGAGAAATAAGATTTGCATCCACGAAAGCATGTTTCCCTTTCAATATTTATCTCGCCCTTGAACTTCCTCCGCATTCTCTATTAAAGAATGCTGGCACAAACCTACGTATGCATCTTTTTTTCGGAGCTCTTGTTACCCCGGTGGGACATGGGAAGCTTTGTCTGTTGGAATCTTGAAATTCACGGTTTAAGAAGGGTCATCCCTTTACCGGAGAAATTTTTTTTCCTCTTCCTCGGAATATTATATTTTTATGGCTCGCGATCGTTTTTGTCCCTCGATTCAGTTCGGCATTAAGAACGGCGATGCTTCGATAAATTTTCGTTTTATGATACGGATAGTATTTTTACATTACCCTCCATCGAAACATACCTCTAATTACTATAATTTCTCCATCTGAAAAACTGCCGCAAAAAAATGCAGTCATGCAGGTTTAACCGATGAAATAAGACGCTTTCAATGAAAAATCAAAAGACGGGAAACTTTTTTCAGGTGATTATTTGCCACGGTAATAAATAAACGCGGCGAAATCAGTCGTCGTAAGGGGATAGGTTCTCTTTCTTTCATCTTTCCCGAGTTCATAAACTTTGAGCGTAATCCATGACGTCTCGCACAATTATTTAATGCTGGAAGGAAAGGCTATACTCGGCTAGATTTTTATCGCTACTTAAATATCTGCTTGTTATCGTTCAAGGATTGCATTTGACGTTGAGTGCATCGCGGCAGTGACGCATGTAACGAGGGTCAACCACACGATAAAATAAGTAATAAGATTCTAGAGAAGTAAGAAAAGGTTATTTAAATGTTTAGGTAGGAAAAGAGGCATGATAATAAGGACGTAAGGAGACGAACTCTGTAACCGAAAGAGTCAGCCACAAGAAGACGCGAAATTATCAATTCCAAGACACTGTGAGAGATGCCACGAAAGTCACTTTTAACGGAAACACCCGCTAACTGTATATTATTACAATGCACCAATTTCAGAGTGTAAAAATCGTTCGCCTTGACCGGGATTCGAACCCTGATCCCTCTATTTCCGGCCGAGTTCAAAGTGTAAGAGGACGCCACGGTAGCTTAACTGATTAAAGCACTCGGCCGGACATCGAGGGATCCAGAATTGTTAAGAGAAATGATGACGGGTACCCTCACAAAAGAAGTAAAGAGAAGATTTTTAAGATTTTGTTAAGACCGGAGCCACGTGTATTTGGTGCAGGTGGAATGAGCGAGTGATGAAATTTTAAACATACTGGGTGAAGAGTGGAAACTCATAAGGGGAAATCCGAGTTATTGGGCGTAGAATATTGAAGGATGCAGAGAAGGTCGCGACAGAAGGGAGAATGTTACAGGGTTCGATCCAACAGTAATGCAACTGAATTTCCCGCGCCGCTCCTATTGTTCGGAGTGAGACCGATCCACTTGGAGTAGGTGGCAGGGACGCTAAGCTTTGCCGCAAAACCGGTCTCAGTGCTCTCCAAGCTGTGGAAGCGGCAGGACATCAGTTATTGTAAACCTCTGCGCGCCGACCACGCCACGAAAAAAATTGAATCGACGATCAAGCAACGTTATGTGATTACTAAGTTTCGTGCTAAACTGAAAAAAATCTCTTGGGGAAACTTAAGAAATGATTTGTGAGGATTACGGGGACTCTGCTCTGTCCCACTCCCAAGTTTCGAGGTTTTTAAAGACCTTCAAGGAGGGCCGGGAAGAGGTTCACGACGAACAACGCTCTGGGCGGCCGTCAACCAGCAAAACCGACAACAATGTGGTTCGTGTTCGACAATTATTGGACTCCGACCTTTGATTGAATATCAAGATGGTTGCCAATGAATTGAACTTGTCGTCTAATATTGTGTTTCGCAATGTTACTGAAGATTTAGCGACGAGGAAAGTGTGCGCCAAGCTCGTGCCTAAGGTGTTTGCCACAACGGGCTACGATTCCGCAAGTTATTTGCCGAACATCAGGTGCCAACGCTGCCCCACCCCCCCTGTAGTCCTGACGTCGCCTCAGCAGACTTCTTTTGGTTCCCTCGGATTATGGCAGCCCTGAAAGGAACCCGTTTCTCGTTCATAGAAGAGATCCAATCAGCAGTGACGAAGCCCTTGCGAGAGGTCCCCAAAGATGCCTTCCAGGGCACGTACCAGTCATAGCAGAGTCGCTGGAAAACTATTTGTGAAGGTCCAAGGAAAGTACTTTGAAGAATTTTAAGTGTTTGTGCAAATCTATCATATAAATTCCTTTTTGAAAATAATTTCATTATTTTATGAACGCACCCTTTATGTAAGCGGGGAAGATTAAACGATAATATTTTTATCCATTGCTTATTCAGTAGGTAGTTACGAAAAACTGAAAAATTAAAATAATGTAGGGCAAACATTTTATAAAATAAAATATAAAGAATAAGTCCCCGCGATACTTAGAGCACGTGGCAGTGGCACGTTACCGTCCAAAAAATACCTTCAATAAGTATAGGACGCTTCGAAAAAAAATAAAGTAAGTATCGCAGATTAGACCTTGGCAATTGAGAACAAGTACCCTTTCCGCATCTTATTTTTTTTTAGTCTCCTTATGCTGACGCCATCAAATTGTAAGTGTGAAGGGAATTATCTCTTAATTGGATTTTCCATTTTCATTTATCGCGCCTAAGAGTGCTATGCTCGCGGAAGGATTGTCGAGGTCGATTCTCAGTTGATCTTAAAAGTTTTTTTTTTTTAACGCGCCGTTCTGCTCATTGGAAAAGAAGATGGTTTGAGTGGATAAAGATACACCACATTGATCACGGACATTTTTTTAAAACAGTTTTGAGGAAGCGTCAATTGAAGCTAGCTTAAAAAAATATACGATAATTATTTATAGTTTCAAACCCGAACGTGCAGGTGATAGCCATCAGAATCCTATTATTTCCTTCCACACCCTTTCTCAACAATTATTTCTCTTCTTATTATCCTCAATGTCTGATTCTGGAACAGAAATTTTTGCAGTTTCTTAAATACAAAGAAAAAGTTAAGTCGATTATTTTAAAGATAAGATCAGAATCGAAAGAGAGACCGTTCTATTACAAAGAACTCACCCCGGATGAAATTGTTGTTTTTTAAGAATCTTGTCTTTTTAATAAAAGGCCAGAAAAGCAATTTGAGTCTGGCCTTTGGCATCACAAAACACGGGATATTCGACTATACGTATGTTATCCCGCAATCTGCCACTAGGGAGTGTGGCCTTGGGTTTTAAATCACCAATCATTGCGGTAATTGATGATTATTAGATATACGAATTATTTTTCTGACAATTTCAAGTCGCCCCACATGATGTTTCTTCCTGGTGTTGCTACGACCTGTGGGGAGGTTAGTGATTCCTTAAGATTCGATAATTTCGGGAGCCAGTGTTAACTTCTTACTGTGGTCTCGCCTTCCAAATCAGGCGCCGGGGCAAACCTTTTTCCTCCGTTCCCGCGTTTGGTATCCCAACTGAGGGACTTATTTTATTTATGCATGTACCCTGAAAGCCACCACTAGGGTGTGTGGTAGGGGGTGAATACAAACCAGATTAATTTTGATCCGAATATGACCCTACTGCAGTGGGACAAAGTTATTATGATCCCTTATCGTTCGTGAAAAAAATGACATCTTAAATCTATCTGTTCTACACTTAATCTCTCTAATTTTACTGACATGATCTCTCCTACCGTTGTGCGATGCGGGTAATAATACATTTTCAACGTCACTACAAAAGAGACCTTCCAATATATGCAAGAGCTTCAATCTGTAATTTTACCATTGCTCCGCGAGTGATTTCAAGCCTATCTGTTCTCTAATGTTTTGGATACGCTAATAAGGATATCACAATAACGTTTTACATATCTATTTAATTGAGTCAACACATTCCATTTCGGTGTTCCCGAAGCAGTAGGTGTTCGGGAGGGAATTGCTCTTTTTCCAAAAATTTATCACACATCACAAGTTTATTCTAATTGCCAAAGGTCGCACCAACGTTGTATAGCATTAAGGTCTGCTGATAAAGCTATTGTGTCCTCAGGATCACGGATGTAACGGTAAACCACAGCATCGTTGGCAAATAAGCGTATCTTACTATTGACTCTGGGATCGGAGTTCTCTCGCTATGCCATCGAAGGGAGGCAGGAAAGTTAAGGCCTAAAGTGGTTCATCATTTGGTTTCATATCCAGATAAAGTAATTAAAACAACTTCATGGTTGGTTCATTCGTTATTGAGAAAGTAATAATAATTTATTAGCGTTATAAGCCATATTAAATAGTCAAAATCACGTCTTTACATAGTATATGCCTGAATGACAACTGAAATCAAAACTAAGTCTGAAATAATAATTTCACCCAGATCAACACGGGTTGGGGATTTGAAATCCCGTTCTCGCAATGTAATTACAAATGAAGTATCACGAATTTATTTCAGTTATTTCAGTTACGCACCAAACGGAGCGGACTCGTTTGGACGAATTCAACATTTTAACATTATCAACTAAAGCTCCATTTTCGTCCGTTTGACTGAATGGACTACAGGGGGCACGGTAATCACTTACTTGATGAGGTCGTCCTTAAAGTACGCAAGGCCTGTTAAGTTTTATTTTACCACCTTCAACCACTTCGTAAGGGATCCGCAAGATATAAACGCCCCCCTCCCTTCGCTACCTTACGCAATTACCAGCGCTATCATTAATATCAAACGGTCACTTTTTCCAAAGATGAAAATAAATCAACCGGCTAAGATTAAGAAAAGCATTTCGCTGAGATTAATAATCCGTTTAATTAAACGTTTGCGCTGAAAAACATGTACAACCTTGAAAGCCTTTTCCGAGGTTTTTCAATTTATTGGTATCATGATACTCGTACGAATCATCATTATTTCAATTCTAAGTCCAGTTTTTACTGCAGCCCTCCATTCTTTTCTATTTCGTATAAATTACATCTCATCCTGTGACAGCTTCTCTGTTAACATCTCTTTAAAATAAGAGGGGCTCTTTAAGATTAGAGGGGCTCTTTAAAATTAGAGAGATTAAGTGTATAACAGACATATAGTATATAAGATGTCGTTTTTTCCACGAACGATAAGGGATCAGAATAATATCGTCCGACCGCGTTAGGGTCATATTTGGGTCAAAATTAGTCTGGTGTGTATTCACACTCTGCCACACACCATGGCGGTGTCTTGCAAGGTACATACATATAAAAAAACACGTCCTTCTTAATTGGTATCTTAAGTACGTGACTCTTTGACGTCCATTGCGGTATATTCCCTCCTATTATATTTTTTCTTATGACAAATATCTACACTGAAATGGCACAAATTTATCTTAACTTTCTCTTGGCTGGTTGATGGTTTCAAATTCTGATAGTACATTTAAATTATCGAGTATTTGAACGATGTCGTCTAAGGTGATCAGGGATAATTAAAATACTTTTTTCATAAGGAGTGTCTTTAATAATTCAAAATTAAAGATTATGTAAGACCCCCTCCTTGAAGTACCCCTCTCATCCTCTCATGAAAAGGTAATGAAATGGTTTGTCCCTCCTTTCTAAATACCGCAAAACCCTTACGACATTCTTATCGCAAAACCACTTCGAGGTCTACTGCATCAGGAACACCGAAATAGAATGTATAGTCTCCACCTAAGCGTTACCCTTACTCACGATTTCTCCTGAGTGAAACACACACGGGGAATATGTGGACAAGCTTACAAAAAATAAGGATTAATTAGAAGAGTACTGGGTAAATTAGATGGAAGGGTCAAAGAGAAAGATCATCTTTGGCTGGTTAGGCTTCATTTATAATATTCTGCTAGTATATAGGATTCTCACAAATTTGGATCAATTGCCGAATTGAATCGCGTGCAGCGTACAGGAGCTAGATTTGTAAAACGCTGCTATGATAAAATTAGTAGCGTATCAAAAATATTAGAGGAGCTAGGCTGGGAATCACTCACGGAGCAAAGGTTAAATTACAGATTCAATATCTTGCATACATTCGAAATTTTTCTATTTTGCAGTAATGTTGAAAATGTTGAAAAATTAGCTCCATCGTACTATGGTAGGAAAGATCATGTCAATAAAATTAGGGAGATTAGGTGTATTACACCAAGATAGATTTAAGATGTAATTTTTCCCACAAAACACTAAGGGATCAGATTGATGTTGTCCAACAGCGGTATATGGGGAAAGTATTTCGGGTAAAAAGTAGTCCTGTGAGTAATCAACCCCTGCTATACACCCTTGTGGTGGCTTGCATGGTAATATGTACAATAATAAACCATTTCATAACCACAATTTATGCCGTAAAATTTCATTCTAATTAGTTTGGAAGAGAAAAGAAAGAAATAAAGAAAGGATTTTCATTGCAGTGACTAACGTACGCAGTCAACAGGATTCCCGCAAAAGTTACTTACTTTGAAACTGCGCATAATGAAACGTTTTTACATTGTTCTTAATGCCACAGAACTTGAGGTAGCATCTCAGGCAGATGCAAATAAAACGAAAATCAACCTTCTCATCCTAATCACGCCCATCCCCGGTCTCCGGGGTCCTCCTTATAAACAACTATATCTCCCACTTTTACCCCGGATGATTGAAACCTCGACAATTAAGAGAAAAAAAGCGGATAGCCTAGAGAAATTTGAAAATCCCTGACGTAACACTGACCCTGGCAGCACAGTGCTGAACTAACAGTCCCTCAATGGCCACTCCCTTCTCCTCCGATCCACATAAACCCACAATACTAATCAAAGGGTAACGCACCCCACCCTATCAATATACCACCCCCATTCCATTGTCTTGCCTTATACCTTCACCCATGAGCTATCCATCGCTCATCCCCCTACCCTTCTTCTTTTAGCATCAAATAGGCTGGTCCTAAAACAGTTAATTTTAGTAGATGATAACGATATTTGTCGAATCCATGCGAGTTTACTTTGCTCATACGTATCATAGCGAATAAATTACCACGCTCCGGTTCGCAGATAACATCTCAGTAGTGGTAGCAATACGAAAGAGTCTGCGAGAAACTCTGTATTACATGGACTAAGTACTTCGGTAATATAACATGAGCATCAACAAGAAAGATAATTAAATCTCGTAAGTGTAAAAGCCAATGCCAGATATCCAACTGGGAGGAACGAAACTAGAGCAAGTAGAATCCCTCGTCTACGTGAGCAACAGAATAACTTGTGACGCAAGAATTTCGACCGACATCAAGCGAAGAATAATATCTCGAGCTGTGACGCCGTTCATGAGGAATAGGCAGCTACTTTCAAATATCCTTATGCCGCAACAAAGGAAGTAATTCGTCAAAACGTTCGTATGGAACATGACGCACTAAAGGATCAGTTATAAGGAACATTGGAAAATTGGATCAAGGTAAATAGTAGAAAATTTTGAAACATAGTGATGAAGATGAGAATGCTGAAGAAGATTAAATGGACAAAGTGAAGAAAAATTATGCTTACTATACGTATATAGATGAGTAAGATGAGGAAATAAAACTCAATGTCGATAAATATGTATACGTACGGTGAAGAAAAAAAACTAGAAATGGATTGGACAGGCCTTGAGACAAAATGGATTAGTTAGGATTATCATACATAATACTAGGAAAGATCCAGTGAATGAACTCCAAGAGGGAAGTGGCTGGATTGAGAGGAATGAAGGGTAGTGGATTAATTCAATTTTAGGGCTAAAATTACTGATTATGATGTCGTATATGGAAAAGAACTGTATTTATGAAAGTATTCGACTTCGGGATTTCCTCGAAATTTTCTTGGGACCCCCTAAACACGTTTTGACCATTTTCTGAATTTAATCTGTGTGGTCGTGCGCTAGGGTGAATGCGATAAGGTTTTTTTGCCGACACGATAATTAAAAAACTATTAGCATTGGCTTTGGCTACATAAAAAAATACCGATATGAATATCCGTGAAGCAACATTTGATTGTCTTCATTGAAATGATGAAGAATTGAGCAAATACCGTAGGATTAAAACCATTATACGGTTAAAGGGATGAATTATCTCATTTATATGTTTTGCGGACTGTTTAAACGCGGTTATTTTAGCCTATTTTGGTCCACATCAATATGACGTCTCCATGGAAACCCTCATTATCGTTTTCAATGGCGCGAATTCCGAAACGATTTACCCATGAAGAAAGAAAACCTTGTACATAAAAACCAAGGAAAAAAGATTTATCTCAAAGCGGTGATGATATCGAGACTATTCCTTCACAGACACCATGACAAACCTTAAATAGACCTGGGGAATGGAATATATTACCGAGAATTCTTAAATCTTCCTTACGTTTTCGCGTTTCTAAAGAAAAAGAGATTGGTTTACTGACCATATTTTCAAATCTAATTCGCCAATGTGGGAATAATTCAAAATTTTATAGTTATCCATGCTCTTATAACTGCGGAATTCCACTGAGCCACGGTCAGACACGGTGGATTTCATTCGCGTGAAGTCTCTCTCAAGGATGGCATTCCCTTGAGCAGTGTCACGTTAAGAATTATGTCTTCGAACGGTGGAGAATTGTAGAGAACAGGACGCGAAGGGGACGATCAAATCTGTCTTGAGGGCAGCAACCGAAAATCGTGCGGGTAGTCTCGAGTCAACAAGATCACGAGAATCCGCGAGCACACCACACGTGACCAGCGCCTTAAGGAAGGGCGTAGGAGAACAAGATGGCTAACGTCGCAGGTTGTCTTGGAAGACAGCCAGCAGACCAAATATATATATTTTTTTGTCTTTCCTCACGGCCGAATATCCCATGCTTTATTTTTTTTAATTTTTCTCTCTCTCGATATTTTTTATGCCTTTTTAAATGGTTCTCCTGAAGGAATGAACTCGTTAATTGCGCGGGGAGGAAGGGATTATATATATATATATATATATATATATATATATATATATATATATATATATATATATATATATACACACACACACATATATATATACATATATATATACATATATATACATATATATATATAGTAGTTTTATCGCGAAATAATCGATCACCACGTCATCCCGTTAGTCACGACAACTGAGGAGAGCGGAGTAATACGTTCAATTCCGATTGGATCATCAAACAGCGACGTCTTTTGTCAGGAAAATCACCGTGACGTCGTTTAATCGCGTTGGTTTCGGTCGCGTGGCGATCCGACCGAGGGGGAAAGCAAAACAAACGAGGAACAAATAGCGGCCGCAGCCGTAGATTTTGGCATGAATCACTTCGGAATTAGTAAAAAGACATCCAGAGCCAACCTCATTCGCCAACGTAGGCAGACGGGAAGATTGTTTACTTACACTCTTAGATATTTTCACGCGCGCGAGAGAATTATCTACACCCAAGATACAAATGAAATAAAATCGCCAATTTAAATCTGGCGAAAAAGGTGCTTCATCTTCCCACAATAATTCCTATTCTTTTGTTTCCTCAGACGATTCAAGATATCGGAATTTGAACAAGGAAGTCTCCTATATTTTTCTTTCACAAAAAATGAAATGATATGGGAAGTTGTTTACTATTATCTATCTTCTACCACTGAAGTTGGGTTTTGTATGAACAAATACTGATCATTACTTCATTTCTTAGCTTCATCTTACATGAAACCACATAAACCCGACACTACAGTAGGTTTCCTTGCTACATACATCATATTCTCCCTTCATTACGTCCAGCTTATCGTACGACTATCCTATTCCTCTCTGCCCCTTCCTCGCCTGCCCAACGTACTCAACTCCCCTCTATATCAACGTCTTCAACACTCCATCCCCAATTAAAATTCACAGCATCCATCTTTCTCAGATCCCTTGGATTTGTTCCCTTTCTGTTTCCCACCATGCCTATGTGTGTGTGTTTGTTTTCCCTCCCGTCCACTTTGTTTCCCTTTCCGTCCATTTTCACCTCCTCCATTCTCCTCCACTCCTACGTTATCTAAAAAATTTCCAATCTACGCCTATTATCCTTCTTCAACGACCATGTTTCTGCGCCGTACGAAACCGCGCCCCGTATCAAAGTTTTAACGATTCTTTCCTAAATATCATCACTCCAGAGTCCCTGCCATCAATTAAATACCCTTCACCTTAAAAAAAACTCATTTTCTAAACCAAATATTCTTTTAATGACCAGACTGCTGTGGCCATCTTGGTCCAAAACTCTTCCAAGATTATAAAATGTGTCAAACTGCTCTAATTTATGCCCTTCTATTTAAATCGTGTACTTAGCGTGTCCTTCTCCAAAACCTCACACCCTTTGTTTTGTTAAATTGTTCTTCATCTCATACCTATAATAATAATTTTCTAATGCCTTCAAAAATGATAAAAACAGTTAGTAATCATAAACCCGGATGCTTTTACTGCCTTATTCACAATAATTTTGGATGATTAGGAGGTTATGCATTAATTGCAGTCAAGATTTATTAACGGCAGGGTCCGACTATTGAAGTCAACTGCACTTGTAGAAATAGGAGGGTAATTTGATCACCGGTGCCGGAGTTAGCCCGCTCTTAATTACGAAAGGCGACTAGGGATCAAGTGATAAAACGTCCCATCTGACGGCAAGCGTACTGCACATTTAGTGCTCTCTCTCTACATAGGTACCCGAAGTAAGGATCGTGATATCACTGAAAAAACCTGCCACCGCCGGGTTTCGAACCCTAGCTCTCTTAGGGTTGGGAACCTCAATAGACCAGCCCCGACGACATCACCAGATCAAAAGGGAAACTTAAGTAAATGATTGTTTCTCCATTCGCATTATTAATCAATTGTGTTCGCATTTTCCCTTCGGATTGAAAAAGTTTCGATTTCCTAAAAAAACTGATTTAGGACTTCCAAATTGCATGCATGTAAAAAATTTGTTGAACTTCAAATGCGTAATCCAGCTGTCGTTCTAAAGCTGGATTGGCAAATTAATTGCTGTCATTTTCTGTGCTTGCAACTGAATTAAGCAAGTGTTTCGCATTATTAAATTAACAGATGAAAACAATATGCCTACCTCTGCACCATGTTTAAAAAAAATTGGCAAAACAGTGGAGTTAAAGAGAAGCAGAGATATTATCAATCAGAGTCAATTTATGGAGCACAGCATTATGTGTTTAGTGACACGAGGAATCCACTGGAGGCAGATAGCACATTTCGAAGATATGAGATCGGGGTTGCATAAAAGTGAGATGATCAAAGGAGTTTTGTGTATTATATATTTACTTATCGACTTCCTTGGGCGATATTGAGACTTGGAGTCCCTTCTTACACATAACCCTACATATTACATTAAAGACAATTCAATATGGTACACCCAGTCCTTAGGTAGTTGGAAAATCCACCTAGGCGGGAATCGAACCCGCGACCTCTGGGCATATATTTCGGGCCCGGTGGCGGCGGGGTCCTTGCCTGCCAACCCAGAGGCAATAAAGAGTATATATAATAAAGAGTTTCTATATATATATATATATATATATATATATATATATATATATATATATATATTTATTTATATGCATACATTGGAATGTGAGAAGGGGGAAAGTAAAATATCTAAAATTCTTACTAACTGTGGTCTAAATCCTCACGCTTCCCGCCGTGCGCCCGTGTGCCAGGTGTAGTGTAGGTGAATGTAAAAAAAGTCTATTGTAATTGTGAATTGTCCGACCGGAATTTCTAAAATTCTAACCAGTAATGAGTGCCTGAATTGTATGCGTGCCTGCCCTCTTTTAACGTATTTTCTTGTCCTCTATGTGTTGGCATAGAAATACCTTCTAGCCATGTAATATTTGTAACATGCATGTTGCATGATTGGTGTTCGGTCGCCCCCTTTTCATGCGTTTTATGGCTAGAACACCGGGAGCCAGATGCATTAGGAAAAGAGGGAAAATATGTAAAATGACTGGTGACCTACCACCCCCTGGCACACGTCCTCGAGACGGTTTGCGGGGTGTTATGTAGATGTATGATAGGCTTTCGAAGAGCCTTGGCACTGAACACTACTACGTATACCCTTGAGCCCTGACTAACATGGTGCAAAATATTCTTCAAAGCAAAATATAACAATAGTTCGGTGCTTGCTTTTTATACTTTTACACCTATCAACATCCCTAAATTCCATCCAAAATGTCTTTTACTCCAAACACCACCATCGCTTTCTAAGAATTCTCCCCCTCTATACGACACAGTAACCAGCATCCCATGACCTCTGAAAATATACCTCTGGTCCAACTGCTTTAAAATGATGTTAATAACGATAGCAGCGCTGGAAGCAAGAACAGAAATAACCCAAAACACATTCTTTCTACACATTCGGGTTTTGTAGAATACGAAATATTGAATATTGTAGAAGCCTTTTCATGGTGAAATTCCGTCTTCGTAAAATAAGATAAACTAAAAAGGAATATTTTAGGTTTATTTATAAACAGGACACGTGCTTCGACTTTTCAACGTCACTCTCGTACAGTTAGTAATGGCGTTTAAACATCTAAAAACGTGCCGCGTTTACAAATAACGTACAATACAAATCGTGAAAATTTTACCTTGTAGTTTACCCTTTCCACTTTTGAAGAAGAAGTCCGCACTAGATGAAGCAAACTTTACTTTTAAACTCGGATTTCATATATATATATATATTAATACTACCTTGATCAAAAAGTTCCCGGAATAACCACCGTGTGGCGCTCCCATCGTTCCGATTTGAGTTCTGTTTTTTTGTTAAATTGGTACATCTGTTGTTGATATTCCCTTTAAATCTTAGTGTCATAACTTGACATTTGCAAAAGTTACGTAGCCAAGAGTACATCTATCTCTGTGTGTGTTGGCGATTTTTTACAATTTCAGAAATGGATTTAAATTTGCAACAACGAACTTGTATTAAATTTTGCGTAAAAAACGGATTTAGTGGCGCACGGACGTTGGAAATGTTGGAAAAGTGTTTCGGCAACGATTCTCTAAAAAAAACGGTCGTTTACCAGTGGCACGAGCGGTTCAGAAGTGGTCGTGAGTCAATCGAAGATGACGAACGCAGTGGCAGACCATCGACATCGAAAGTCGGTGAAAAAATTGATAAAGTAAAAGAAATGTTGGTCAATAACCGCAAATTAACCATCAGAGAAATAGCGGAGGACTTGAACATTGCCTATGGATCCGCCCAAGACATTGTGGTTAATGATTTGGGTTTCCGTCGTGTAGCAGCAAAGTTGGTTCCAAAAGACCTCAATTTCATGCAAAAAAGAGACCGTGTTGACGTCGCAAAAGACATGATTTGCGAGGCTGAATCCGATCCCACATTCATCAAAAGGATCATTACTGGAGACGAGACGTGGGTTTATGAGTACGACACGCAATCCAGACATCAGGCAAGTGAATGGCGTTCACCAAATGAGCCGAGACCAAAAAAACCACGTCGTTTTCAGTCAAAAAAGAAGGCAATGCTGACGGTTTTCATGGATTACAACGGTGTAGTGCATCATGAATTTTTGCCAGAAGGCCAGACAGTAAACAAAGAGTATTATTTGGGCGTTATGAGACGTTTGCGTGAAGCAATTCGCCGAAAGAGACCAGAAATGTGGGCAGAAAACTCGTGGATTTTGCACCATGATAACGCACCGTCGCACAGTGCTATCATTATTCGTAATTTTTTGACGAAAAATGCAACAAATACCATCCAACAGCCACCGAATTCACCTGATTTGGCTCCCTGTGACTTCTTTCTGTTCAATCGAGTTAAAAAACCATTACGGGGAACGCGTTTTAGCAGCCGAGAGGAAGTAATGGAAAAATCGCAGGAACCACTGATGGACATACCGAAAACCGAATATAAAAAATGTTTCGAGGATTGGATCAAGCGCTGGCATAAGTGTGTTGCAGTCGATGGGGATTACTTTGAAGGGGACAATATAGATTTAGATGAATAAACTTGTATTTTTAATTTTCTGAATAAATTCCGGGAAATTTTTGATCAAGGTAGTATATACATATCCCAAAGATAGATACAATTTTCTGACGCATTTGCCCAGGGTACTTCGAAAATGGCGTTTAGGCGTCGAGACCATTGTTGGGAAATGTTTAAATACGTCGACAATTTTGAGTTTTTTCATCCAGGACCCCGTTAATAACATCCTGACCAGGCGGGTATTTCCTAATATTACGGAGTTTAATGAGGAAAGGCCACGTAGATAAGGAACACACACAAAAAGGCTGACCGACCACTCAACCACCAGGTCGGGCGTCTCGCTGAATCGCAGGGAGAAGGGACAGGTGTTTCGACCGTTCCCTGAGGTGACATTGTTTTTTTTCTTCCCGCTCCTTGTTCTTCCCGAGTAGGAGGAGCTTTGGTAGGAGGATTTCGACATTCCCGAGAAATCACGAAGCTAAAAAAATGGCAAAACGTCGTGGCACTGGGCTGGTGTCCCGGTCCATACCTCCGCGGAGGACTGCCTCGCCACTGGCTGGGGAGAGGGGGGTGTGTGTGTGGACGGGGGTTGATGAGAGGGCGGGGGAGGGTGTTTTTGGGAAGGGGGGGTGAAGGAAATCCCGCCTACCAACGAGAAGACGCACGAGAGACAAGAGCAAAGGGGTTTGGTGGGTGGGGAGGGGGAGGAGAGGGTGAGGTTTGTTTTATTTTTTGCCCGCAACCCCCTACTTACTCGTTGGTGGTCGCTCTCGCTGATACACAGGCCGTTCGGGAGGGAGGAGACGCCCTTAGATTTGTACGCCAATTTCGGCTTCCCTTTACGACGACTATCTTCCCACAACGGATATAAAACCCGTCGTGCGTTAATCATTAGCGCCATCGTTTACCTGTATATCAAATGGGATCACATCATTAGCCCAATCTAGGTCCGGCTGGAGATATCATGTAAATAAAATTAAGAGAGCTTAAGTGTACAACAGATAGATTTAAGATGTCATTTTTCCCACGAACGATAAGGAATCGGAATGATTTAGTCAGACAGCGAGCGCTAGGAGGGGAAAAGTCTTTCGGGTCAAAGGTATCCGTTCACGAAATACTCATGGATGGGTGTGACATTAATTTCATCACTCATCATTAATACGTGCCCTTAAGCAATACAATCACTCGTACAGTCACGATCCAACTCGTAAAGGGCTGCCCAAAAGGTAAACTTTCGACGGAGACAATTACGAACAATTATTAATTAAGGATGAAAAGTGTATCGTAATTGATAGCGCAATATCAAAATCCGCAGTAAATCGACTGATATAGCTCCTGTTGATTGAGGATTAAATAACAGTATTACTTCTCAACGGTTTTCAATATTGCCTTCCCTATGTTCAACCACCCCTTCCCTTCTATTAATTATCCTAACCTTTTTCAAGAAGGAATTTATGAAAATGAACTTAGCTTATAAAAACGAGGGCTACAGGATGGGTTGCATAACATTAATTATTATTAATATTAATAGCATTCAAACTGCTAGTGACCTCTAAAAATCAACCTCGAACCCCGTTAACGCGCATACTTTAATCAGTGACAAGCACAACATCACACTCCAGTAAGAAAAACTTCTAATGTGATTTTTTGTGAATTAAATATGAAATTACGGAATTATTTCTCCATGCTTCTTAAAGAATGCTAGCCATATTGATATTCGCCTTTTCCTTTTGCCACCCCCCCCCCCCCCATGCGCCAAACCTAATCGATTTAGGCCAAGGTTCGCAAATGGCAATAATCGAAGAAAGACGAGAAGGGCACTTGGGGGGACAGTGAGAGGGTGGATGCGTGCGTCCCGTGACATTCGAGATGGATGCTAGAGGTCGCGTGGCGACGCCTTCCACAAACATTCATGCGGGGGGAAGAGGAGGGGCTTCCGGTGGAGGTTGTTCTGTTGCGCTTTCCCCTCCTCAGATTACATGACGCACCACCCACCCCTCTAATTCCCACCCCTCCCCTCCATACCTGTACTCCGCAGCTACCGGTGGTGCTAATTACTCCCTGGAATCGCCCTTTTCCGAGAGACCAGAGGAGCCCACGTACATTTCTCCGGGCTTAAACATCGACCATTATTGTTGAATAAATCAGTAGCAAAAGGCAGCAAAGGCGCGTATTCATTCCGGGAAATGTAAATACTGAATTAACAAGAATTTTCACGTTGTGGAATGTTCGAATTGTTTGTCACCGACTTTCTATTCGCTCATCTAACTTTTTTCGGGTAGGATTCTCTCGAATTCATTTGAGTATTTACCACCGATTTGAGATTATTTATTCCCATCGTATTGCTGTCCCTTCACGTACGCGTAAAGAAGTCTGCGACGTGATTTTCAACGCATTTAATTTCATTAGCCCCTTAAAAATCGCTACGAATGAGTCAAAAGAAGAATTCTAAAATGGATTTAGATTCAAAAAAGTTACGGCAGGATTTTTGTAAAAGAAACGCCATCTCCAACAAAACCATAAAACATACTTTGACTTTCTCCAATCAAATTACAAGCCAGTTATTCATCAGAATGGAGAGCGGTCAACGAATTCTAAGTTAATTAATTAAAATGGAGGAAAAGATACTGGTCCTTATTTTTATGGAAGTTATCCATCACGGAGGAAACGAAAAAAAAATTCGTCAAATCCAATTAATGATTTTCATTAATATGTAGATACTAATATTAATAAAAATCAATCAGTGGCTTTCACATCCTTGGTTTCGTGCCCTCCGTAATTAATTAGAGCTTAATTCATCTTTGACCAAAAATACCAACGCCAAATAGTACACATGATGAAATCAGTTTTTATAAACAGGGCAACGCGTATCAGAAGAAACGAGACGAGGATGCGAAAGTGTACTGCTTAAACGAAAATGACATATTTTGAGTTAGCAGTAAGATACCGGGACTAATGAATTAACCTTCAATAAACAAGGGAGTAAATTAGTCTCTTAAATTAGTATCCATCTAAACGTCTATTCGATCAAATATCATCCGTTTTAAGAATCGTCTTAAATTGGTCTCTGATATATATAATTGAGCGTCTCAAAATTCTCCAAAAAACCTTTGTCCCAGCCTCTATAGTGACATAGTAGCTACGTCGCCACCTAATTCAGAGGTCTTGGGTTCGATCCCCGCCTAGGTAACAGTCTTCCACCTTATGCTTTTGAAAGTCAATATTGTTACGTCACCTTTTGGGACATTATTTCAATATCTAAAGTGTATGTCGTTTTGATAAAATTACTGGTACTTGTAGCCCTAAGTGCACTGTATAAAATGACGATGATAAAACAGAGTTTTAATATGAATTGGCATAGAAACTTCAAAATTTTATACATGCTCTCATGTTAGAGGAGGATTACTACTAAAAGAATTATGATTAAAATTCGCATAAATGGATGTTGTTACAATGCAAAACTGATACCATGCACATAATTATATAAGGGTTGCAATAGTGTTAACCAAACAGTACAATTCGTCTTTTTTTAACGATATCAATTAATTTGTGTAAAAAATAGCATGTATTACATACATGTTTAAAAAATGGGTGACTAAGAAATAGTCCAAAGTTGGTTTTAGGGCAAGTTTCAAAAATTAATAAGAAACTCTTTAAGAGTGTCTAAAGAATTTTTATATTAACATCACACCTATCTGTGTACAAAATACGCATGAATGGATGTTACATTACTCATCTTTTAATACTTGAACTAAGGTGATTTATAGTGAATTGTTCAGTCACGATTGCCCTTCCTCCAGCACAGCGATGTTATGGTCAACTTGACTTTTAATTGAACAGTTTTTAAATTAAAAATCTAACAAATTTGGGCTATTTCCCATTTCTCATACAAAATTTCTCTCATTTTTTTCCAATATCACAGATTAAAAATCAGGTTTCTCTTAAGATTAACTTCAAAATAATATTCACACCCTTATTCCTTATGACTTTAACAATCACTTTAACAATTATTGGATATTAGGGGTATTCCTTAAAAGAATAACAGGTTGAAAGTAAAGTTTTGGTTGACTTTTAAAGTACTATAGAGTTCATGAAATTTTTTGAAAACTTTAACTCAATTCATGAACTTTTACCATAAAAGCCAAATCAAATCAGTGATTTATAACATCAATTCGTGATGCAGCACAATGCAAGAGGTGAAAATTCCTCGGTGCAATTTGCAAATGGTAGTTCCAGCCTTCGTGCTAATGAAGGTGATTCAGGGAAGTTTAGGGAAAACGAATCTTTAAATCACAAAAACCCTTTCACTTTCTGCTTCTCGATGGCCTCCAGTCGGCAGGGATAAGAGCAGAAGTGGGAGGCTGCACTGGGTCCAGATATATTATTGACGGGAGGTGACGACATATACGCTCTATCACGAATCGTGGTGGCTACAGTATGAGATAGCTTACCAAGTACACGAATAAAATTAAAATCACGAAAGATTTTGATGCAATCGTATACAAAAACTGTGAGTATGTTCGTCAGCGAATGCACGGATATATTTACTGCGAGATATCGCTATCAATACGTTGAATCTAGATCGAAGTCTTCATAATGTTCGCTGGTCATCGTCCGTGAAATTGATGGGACGCAGCTCTCCGCACAATATTCTATTAGTTTACTCCTTCATGTTTACATATTTCTTGTCCCTGACGTCTGCAATTAGTTTTTCTATCTATCCCATCTCTTGGGTACACCTCCGCATGTCCTCCCGTTTTCTTTCCCCATCTCGACGACTGTCCACATCAAGGCTCTCGTATCTCAGAATCTATCCACATCTAGTAATTTCCTATCATGTAAGTAAGAGTTTTTATGAAGGATCTCAGGCTTTCCCGGCGAATAGTATTCAGGAATTTTTCTCGGGTTTCCAACCGGGTCAGGTTTCGGAGTACCGACGTTTCGATGGCTGACTCTGCCATCGTCTTCAGGGTTGAAGTGCAGAGCATGGAAATTGCCGGGTATTTATACATGTTGCGTGGGTCAGGTGTGGCCTGATTGGTCGGATGAGTTTCTTCGGCCCGCTCCGGAAAAGATGAGAAACACACGGGAACAAGGCCGATTGACCGGAGCGGGCCGAAGAAACTCATCCGACCAATCAGGCCACACCTGACCCACGCAACATGTATAAATACCCGGCAATTTCCATGCTCTGCACTTCAACCCTGAAGACGATGGCAGAGTCAGCCATCGAAACGTCGGTACTCCGAAACCTGACCCGGTTGGAAACCCGAGAAAAATTCCTGAAGAGTTTTTATATTTGTGTTTGAGTCTTCACCCTACGTTTTTGTAAATCTATCCCCCGAACACTTACTTTCTTATAATTGTCTTTTGAAAAACAAATTTTTCACAGTAGAAAGATTGAAGTAATAAGGATAGGCGAAGAGGTATTGATGAATATGTGAATTATTAGCGATTATAAATGATCTCTAGGTAAAGGCCACAGATCGATACAGTGAGTTCCTAAGAGGAGACGAAGAGATTAAGATGACAACGGGTATGGCGAAACATACGCTCAGAAAGATGAGTACGAGACTCGGCAGTGAGTTAAAGATATATCAAAAGAAAAAGATGTCAAGTGTTTTTCCGAGAGTTTAATTTTGCGTGGATGGGAAACATGAAAGAGAGAATAGAGGCTTCGGAGACGTGGGAGTGGAGGAGAATTCTAAACGTAAAGGGGACGGATAAGAACGGAGAACGAGGTGGTGTTGTATTGAATAGGTGTACGATAGAAGTGATTAATTAAAAAAAAATAAATTGCATGTATCATGCCGTGAGAAGTGACTGTCTCAATGGTGGATGTAATGGAGGGAGCGCTGGGAGGAATTTCAAGAGAACCGGAAGACGGATGAAGATACTGGATGATCTCAAAGAAAGTGGAGAGAATGGAAATATGATGACAATAAAAGCGAAGAGCAGAAGTAACTACTGTATGGGCACATAGTAAAACCAGGAGCAGAGAATTAAAAGAAGAAGAAGACCAGATAACACAACGTTCTCTTGCCAACCGTTGCTAGAGTCTCTCAAGTGCATTTGCATGTCCAAGCGAAATATAAAAGAACCTTTCCTGTACCCTTTCTTAAAAGCCTTCTTATGTGCCATAGCCAGTTCTTTTTACAATTAACACAAGTGTGCAATTATTCAGGCAAAAAACAATTTAAAAAACCATCTGACAGTGATGGTAACATTTCAACATATATCTCGATAGCGACACAACTATTGGGAACTCGTTTTTTAATCGAAAACGAATGACTCGGTAAGAATTTATGACGTATATTTAAAAGAAAAAAAGAGGAATTATTTAAATGAATGAATTCTTTTTTTCGTAGTCTTACTTGTGTTCGACCGTGCAGAATGAAAGTTCTCGAGACGAGCGTTAAAACATATCACACGCGTCGTCTCTTGATTTCGCAATAATATTTCCTTCAATGCTTAATTCCTTGGCTACTCAAGAGCGAAATGCTGAAAGCAAGCACCACCGGTTTCATGTGTCAACAGTGTTTTATACGCGACTGCTTCGTGCGTTCGGGCCGGCATTGCCACCTTTGTGAGCCCAGCGACCGCTTTTGCGTCTTGTGCCGCAGCCCCCGGTCCGCCTCCTTCCCTTTCCCTCTTCTCTCGCGAAAGGGCCCCCACGTCTTGCGTATGCCTATCTCCCTACCGCGGTTGCTGCTCGAAAGTTATTGACCACGCACAGGGGAATGTCGCAAGAGGGTCGTCAGGGGAGGAGAGTTGTCCACAATCCTCCCCGGGGAGGGCCTTCCCGGCCGCCAGAGGGACACGAATTCTATCACGCGCGCGAGGGAAGGACTCCCATCGACCTCGCCTCCAGAATGCCTTATTAGGGAGGACGCATCTCTGCCGAGAACAACCGCGACCCCATGGCAAACGACCAAAAAAGATATGCTCCGGAGGAAGGAATTACATATGCGGATATCATGGACATCTAAGTGAAGAGCTTTATTATCCTCCGACCAGACGCTCAAGACAAATATATCCACCAATCGGAGAGAGAAACTGCCTCTAATTCCGTCTATAAATGAGTAAAATCAGGAACTACGATAAATGCTCAACAAATATACATATATATGTATGCATGTATGTGTACGTGTGAATCCATGAATGAATGTATGTGTATATACGCGTACTTCTATATACATATACATATACTATATATATATCTATACATATACCATATACGACATATGTGTATATAGTACAATACACAGTAACACAATATAGAAACACAAAAAAAGAACACTCACACGTTATTTCTTGATATTTCGACGGAAACACTCCGTCTTCATCTGAAGATATAGAAGCATAACTTAAACTATACTTATATAAGCATTACTTCTATATCTTCAGATGAAGACGGAGTGTTTCCGTCGAAATATTATTGTACTATTCGGCACTTCCGTGTTACGTCTACGAAAGCATATATATATGTATATGTATATATATATATATATATATATATATACACATATACTATATATATACACTCGCATATATACTGTGTGTGTGAATATATATATATATATATATATATATATATATATATATATTATTTATTTTAGTTATTCATTTCTTTATTTGTTCGGCATTATTCCGAAAAGAGCACTTCGACCTTTACATCAGACTTTGGATTATGAGATAACAATTAGACAATAATATACAACCAATCCTTAGGTGGAGGAAAAATCACCTATGCGGGAATCGAACCCGCAACCGAGGCATTACCCCGCCACCACCGGGGTCGGCCGTACTTTACGTAATATTATCCATATTGAACAAATATATATATGTAAGTATGATGAAAAACATCACGAACGTAGACATAAAAGAGTTGTGGAGAGTAATTTAAACATACTAACACGTTATAAAAAGCAACTCGCACGTTGGCAGAATTGAACAAACTTTTTCATTAAGTGTACTAGATTCTCAATTATTACTTGAGAAGTAGGTGGCTGAGCTTGTTATTTTGTGCTTCCGTGTTTCATTCGAGTACACACCAGCTTTTATATCAAAATCTCATTTTCTCATTAAAGAAACAGGTCTAATCTTTAATCCTCCTCTCATGTAAGTTTCGGAGGAATTTTCACTCCGTCTCGAAGAGCGAGCATCCTCCTGTGATGGAGTTTTTATGACTGATTTTCCGAAATCCTCTCCTTTTTCCCACAAGCTGATCATATACGTACATTTACTTGAAGGTGTTCAAATTTTAATTGAAATTTCCCTCAGCTCTTCCCTATACTTCCAAATTAATTTCACTTTCCGTTTTCTTTCTCCTCGTACGAAGTGAGCAAAGAATATGTCGTACCCGAAACACGCCATCTTGTTTATTTGGAATTCTATGTTTGTTGACATCGTTGCCATGGATATGCGACTGTGAGCAAATACAAACAAGCAAAAGAAAATATTTCCTAAATAGAGAAACAGATTTAATTACATAAATGAAGCAAACAAAACCGAATTTTTGGGAAAATTTGCCAGTTTAATTTCATATCTCTCGATAATTTAAATATGTACGTGTATGTAGATAATGCCTTTTGTGTAACACACCATCATGGTTACCTGGGACTCTATAATATTTACTATTGTTGCGCCATCAACTGACATTTTTCTTTCGTATGCTCCCAAGCCGCATGAAATAGTTGCACGTCATAATTACAATCAAATAAATTCGCAGCGCCACCAATACGCCCACAAATAACTTCCTTGGTCACTGAATCGAATTTGCGAGAACCACGGGACAAATTCACCAAAAAAGTGATTCTTTCATACGACGGGTCATTTCCGAGTAAATTATAACATTATTAACACCCATTCCATCAATTCGCACCTCAAGTGAACAGAGATATACTTGTTTTCGTCAGCATTTAAACTCAGGTTGCCCAGAAGTTTACGTGAGGCGTAATCTTAGAAGCATTTCTACACTCAACATTCCTACGATCCTTCCTCCTATGCTACTGCAAAGGGATTCTTCGTCCGACTATATACAATGCTATGTAGTCTATGTGTCTATGGAGGGCCATTTTCGTCTCAACAGATGACTGTCGCCTTCCGCATACCTTCGGCGTACTCTTCCCCGACTGTATGCATTCGCTCCAATTCATTTTTCGTTTCGATTCCACCTCGACTCGCCTCGGATTCCGTGAAATAAGCGTTCACCGTGAAGCACATCGGCTAAGACAAAAGTGGAAGGATGCCAGGGAGAGTGTCTTGAGCTGAGTCCAAAAGGGTTGTCATGTGAAGGGGAAGTTTTCCTTTTTCTTTTTTTTTTAACGTTGCCTCGTCCACCTCTCTTTTCTAACATGGCGTATCCACGGCTACCGCTTGACATGGCGACCACGGATGTAGTGAGGCAATTCGGTTGTCAAGGAGGGAAAAATTATGTATCTGTTTGATAAAGCTGCTGCCAGCGTTCATTCCCGCGCTCAGCACTTGAAACCGGAGCCAATTCGGTGCATTGAAAATGTAACGCGATATGACCTGGAGAAAAAACCGAATCGGAGGAAATGAACTGGACTCGGGTGAGGGCACCGTTAAAAAGGTGTCTCTCATGTTTTTATTGCGAACCGTTCGCGAAGTTCTCTTGGATCCGACGCAATAACTCATTAAACGAACGACTCTCTCTAGAGAACCGTTCATGGAAAATGTTTGGAGTTTAAGGGAGTAACATCGGACATTATAACACGGAGGCATTTAACAACTCCTATTTGTTTTCTTTTTCAGATTCCTTCTCCTTTTTTTTACGGCACGTGTCCCAACACAAGTCCTTGAACGAACCCTTAGCACGAAGATGCAGACGCGAGTTTCATACAACCATAAGTTTGGTTACGTTCGCTTACAAACATCAAAAGTCCGCTTCGCAAACATCCAAAATCATGTTACAACGTCCCGGAGAGAGATTCCCGTCGAGGAGTATCAGGGTACCTTCCAGGCATAGCAGACACGTCTCCACAAGTGTATTGATGCAGGGGGAGAGTTTTTTTTGAAGAATTTTAAGCATTTGTGTACAAGTACGATCAATTAATCTATTTTCCCCAGAGAAAGCGCATTATTTTTATATTGGACCCTGTATTAATGCTCCCACCATCGTAATAAATCTCATGTTGGTACTCATAAAGGTATGAATGGGCCTCCGGACATTTCAAATTATAGAGCGATAAAGATTCCCACGCGTGTATTGCATAAAAAATATTCTCACTTTATCGATGACTATTAAACTATCGAATAGCTTAATAAATAAAATAAAGTATACTTCAACTGATATAGTGAGACGGAAAATTTCCCTGGAGAGAGAAACGTCCAATTAACAAGAAGAAATGGAGAGTGTTAATCATACACGGTAAGGTTGGTAATTCATGCAGTAGATTTAACTTCCCGCAATTTAACACGAAAATATCAAAAGTTAGTCATATAATACATACAGTACAGTAGTCCATTTCCTAATAATACAATATCATCTTAAAATTCAATTTGGATTATTAGTTAATTCCTAACTCTTCGTTAAATCCCTCCTTCACCACATAATGCCGACAACGATTTACGGATTTAGAGGCGATATTTATCATACGTTTGATTTCCATGTCCTTAGATACGTTCTCCGATCATTCCTTTCCCCGTCTTTTCAAGTTTCTGGTATCATTTTCGCCGATCGTCGGAAATGGAATGACGTATGTCTTATCTCTTTCCACGCGATTCTCCCGTCGACCAGCTTGCAAAGTGCTTCATTTGCTCTCAAAGTCCTGTCTTTATCCCTCCCTCAATCTCACTTTCTATCCTAAGCTCTTTCCCAGTATCCAATTCCAGGCGTATCTACGATTTTCCAGACGAATGTCCCAGCCATTTATTTTCCAATTTTTCTCAACAGCGGTCCGGAATGTGATTGGGTACGGTCTAATATTGATTAATTAACCCTCAAATCTACCAGTGACACTGGTATCATTGAGATCTAGTCTCTGCCATGGTATATAAAAAGTCCTCCCTTACGCCGTGCCAGCGACTGCACTTCTCTGGGGAGAAGTCGTGTATCGCAAGTACCATAAATACAGTATTCAACCAGAAGGTCGGTTTGGTAGGTGATGGTAGAGTTCACCCAGTACTAAGCCCGACACACAGGGTAGCGGGGCCAGTTCCTTTCTCTGTGCCGGTTATGGCTTCCCAGGAAGATCTGGTACCCGAAAAATCACATGGCTTGGATGGAGCTGCAGGTGCCCACATAGGCTTGCCCGGAAATCGACCGCGATACTGATCAGTAGTCCACTGCTCTACCCCTGAACTAACGTGACCCCCCGTAAGTATGTATCGACAAAAAAATGGCGGTTTTTTCTCATTTTTTCCCCGATTATTTTAGAGAAATTGAATGGAACATGCCTAAACGAGCAATTACAAATGAAAAACAGTTTATAATACCTGTATAGGACAGTATGCACATGAAATACCTGGTGTTCTTTCGGCGTTATCCGTAGAATGAAATCCTCTAGGGTCATCCACCGTGTTAGGGTCTCCATGGCTGCCGACGTTTCGATAACCAACTCAGTCATCGTTCTCGGGGTTTATGAAACCCTAAAAACGATCACCGAGTCGTTTATCGAAACGTCGGCAGGAATGGAGACACTAACCCGGTGGAAAGCGATAGCGGATTTCACTCAACAGTAGGAAAATGTTTTTAAAATAAGACTTCTAAATAACAAATACATAAGTTCATAAACAGTATACATATACAGCATATTAAATATAAGGGACTCGGACACCAATCGAGACTCGTTACTACTTTGAATAGGGGAATATATCTCTACATACTTTCAACGAGCTGAATGCAGGTATCGCATTTCGAGGAGTGAAACTAGAGCAATTGGAATCCTTAATCCACCAGAGCAGCCATCTGCCCTGGTTGTGTCTTTGCACGTCACAAGATATACTACATGTAGATTGAAAAGCTATTAAAAATCGATCATAGGGTTAGATACTCCTGCTTATGATATTTTTTACAGTGGTAAAACGTTTCGGGGCATCCATAATGGGTCATCTTTGAGGTCCCAAGATAGCCCGCTGTTGGCAGGCATCACTATGATTTCCGAATTTTTCCCAGTTTTTCAAGCGCAGCCTCTAGAATGAATCGAAGTTTTTCGAATCGATTTGACGATGCTCAAGCCACTCCGGAGAGGGGTCGCGTATACTTGTACATCATCATGCATAAATATCTTTAACCATATAGTGCTGCATACGAAGCCGTAATCGAGAGTAAGCATAGAGAATGATGAGAAAAAATGGGAAACAATGTGTTCGGCTAAGAAACATGGTCATTGAAGCAGGATGATATGCGTATATTGGAGGTTTTTGAGAGATGTGGGTGTGGAGGAGGTGATAGGGGAGAGGAGAGAGGATTGTTGGGAGAAATCAGTAAGAAGACGGGAAGGATAGACGAAGAGTAATTTGGTTGGCAATAGGATGCTGAAGACTGCCAAAGAGGGGAGAATGTTAGGCAAACAAGGAATGGGTATGAAAAGGATAAGTATGTTGGACGTAATCAAGGGGGGGAAGAAATTACGAAGAATTGAATAAGGGTTAAATGTAGTGTCTGATGACAGGTTGTGTTTTCCTTTCAGAGGGTGAGAAAGGTAGTGGTAACTTAGTCAGCATTAAAAAGGCCGTAATAAGCTATATATCTCCTTTCCACTTGAGGTGATTACAATGCCACAATTTCAGAGTGTAAAAATCATTCGCCTCGATCAGGATCCAGGTTCGTATCCCGGTCAAGGTGAATTTTTTTTACGCCCTGAAATTGTAGCATTGTATAAACACGGAGCGAATGACTCAGATAAAAGTTACTCTTGCGGCATCTCCCGCAGTTTCTTGGAATTTGAGGTAATTAGTCCGCGTCCATCCAAAATTTACCTTAAACTGTGGAACACCTCAAAACAAATACGACTAACAACACACCTCAAGGGAAAAATTAACCAATAAAGGCATACAAGGATAACACGCACAGTCAGTCTAAGAGGGCAACCAGTGTTTACTAGGGAAATTAAAAAAGGGAAAAAAACTAAAACGGGCGTCGCAATGTTAAAAGAAATATCCTGCAGGAAGGGCTAAACTTTGTTGATGGCATCATCGGAGGTGTTCTCACATCACTCGGCCGCGAAGAAAATTCGACGATGCGAAGTTTGTTTAAGTGACTTCCCATTTCGTCCCTCGAGGGGATTCACGTAGGAGTTCTCGTGGTTGCCGACACTAAAAAAGGCGCTTGAAGCAGACAGGCGCATCCTCGAATTGGATTGGGCAATGCCATCAACTCAGACGCAGAGGCAACATTATATTTTCGGCCATACCTCGGGGGTTTTTGAAGCTTGAATCTCCGCGTTTTCATCACGGATGAAAGTGAAAAATTATCTTTGATTGTGGCTTAAGATTTTGAATTAAGAACCACAGTTATCCGAAAGATGGGAAGCTTATAGATCGCTGACGACCCTTAACGAAGATGACATAATTATAGTGGGTAAATAAGGAGATTAATCTATTTGAATAAAAGGGGGAAATCTTCAATTAATAAATTAAATTTTCTTGAAATATTTAAAATTTTCACTTCACCATCAGCATCATTAAACATAACGCAGATTTTTTCACCGAGGCTTGGCTAACCTCGAAGTCACTTAAGCCCTCTTGTGGCCAGTGAAATTTTAACTCCACGGGTTACTAGTGAGGGTTGCCAGATCCTTTCCATTGCACCTACATTCGGTTTCCCAGATAGCTTTGGTTCCTATAAAAGATAACACCTTCTGGTTGAAGCATGCGGTTTTCATTAACACCGGGTATCAAAACTACGCCCTCCGACCGTACGGTAACGTAAGGTGCATCTAGTTATCTAATTCCAGTTGGCGGCCACCGGAATTAGGTACCAAATCAGAATATTTGTTCTTAAACTTCTGGCTTTATCAACCGTCATCCCATTAATTTTCAAAGCATAATGAACGCATTTAAGATTCTTCCGCGAAAGTCTTCCCATCAAATACTCCAATCTTACACTTACTTCTCTAATAAATTCCGGCTTTTTCTTACTCTCCTCCTTCGAAATTTCAACTAATTAATCAACTACTCCCCCAACAACCCCTTCACTTAATCTTTTTATTTTGAGTTATCCTCGTTTAAAAAAAATAAAAAAAATGAAAATTTGGTCTTATTGGGTACAATCAATCCGAGAGCGGAAAATTTGACCAGCGCGAACTGACTCATTCACGCATAACAGTCAATTGAAATGCGGGGTAATAGGAGAATATTATGAAAATTAAATGAACCTGTCAAATCATTTTTTTCCCATAAGTTCTGCAATGTATAGACGAGGAGATGAGCCTATTGGAAACAATGGAGAGAAGAACCGGACAGACAGACTCCTCGCACAGTTATGAGGAGGCAAGGTGGCTTGCCGAAGACTTCGCGGAATTAAAAGAGAACGGGAAGAAGTGCAGAGAAAGACCTCGGGTGAGATGCATCGATTATAAGATGACAGACAGCGAAAGAAATATGAGCGTATCTGGAGGTAAGGGAGAAAGGAGAACTGCGTGAAGAAATGCGTCAAAACAATCCTTGAATTCCAAGCCACAGATCAGAGGCATCAGTGCTAAGGCAAGAACACAAGGCAACATTCCCGAGAGAATCCGGTACTTGTCAAGAATCGGTAACTCCTTACTAACATCTAGATATTCCTTGTTACCAAGGTAACAGTAATGATGCCAAACACGGTCAGAGATTATGTAACATCAGTCATTTTTTTAATATTTATACAATGGTGCGGCATCAACTCAAGGTGGAAAGGATGTCTGGAAGTAAAGGTAGCTTAAAGTGACATCTATGAACGAAATATCAACGACCCAAATCATTCGAATTGTAAAATTGACACTTGTAATTTCACCGTCGCCAATCGTCCAACGTGGCTCCCAAATGTAACGAATAAATAAGTAACCTAAAGCAGTACTTTCATAGATTACGTATTTAACGTACTTTACTTTGCCCAAATGTTTTCCACAAATACAATAAACTCTCAATTACCCGTGCTAATCGAAGTACGATGAAGCACGGAGAACCGAGAAATGCAAAAAATGTGGTGTCGTGATACAAACGGATTCAATGTATTTTTTTAAACTTAAGAAATAATTTATTTATTGAATGCAAGGCAACTATACCACTAATTGAGAATATCTTTATTTCTTTTTTTATAAACAATAGTGGTACAATCTTCTTTGTACATGATATGCTAAGAATTACAGGCATACAACATACAATTACACACAATCATTATCGTATACCATATTGGTATGATCTTCATAATATACAATAGTAGTGTAAATTAAAAACTTATAAATGGAAAACTCATTCTGGTCCTGCTACGTATGAATCAAAATAGTTTTCAAAAACCAGCTAGTGACTGCGATCAGGAAAGAAATGGCCTCTCCTAATCCATTTCTTGTGATTAATTCGAGTTTTTTTTAACGATGGAAAGTAAGTTTTTTTCCGTTCTTCATAAATTTTAATAGGGGCGGAAATATATTTTTACAAGAACTATCATCAAGTAATAGAAGGACGTATTTTAAGAGAGCAAGACCAATCACGTAGCCAGGAAAAATAAATGATTGGGAGAAGGACGAATATTGACAAAGGAAGGTTGATTCGGATTCATATACATTACGCGAAACCGATTTAAATAATGCAGTTAATTTTGCCAATAACTTAATGGCTGCATAGTTAAAACTATGTTATTTCTTCGCCTTAAAGGAGAATATGGAATTCTCTGAGCTAATGAATGGGTAAGCGAAAATGGGAGAGTATGGGGACGGTATGAAAATTTTTAAATGAAAACATTAAATGCTATAGACAACTTTGGATCACGTGATCGAAATTAAAAAAATCATAAGACAGCCGAGGCACGCTTATTCAAAATTATATTTTTGAAAATTTATTATTATTATTATTGATAATCTACCGGTTAAGGTAGATTATCGATAGACACGAGCTATCAAACGATACAGCGACAATACTATTGTATTTACTTAGAAAAACACAATACCAGCATCCTACACTACAACACTGGGCCCTCTTCATTCCCGTATACTTCCTTACTCCCTTCATTCCATCCAAACATGGAAGTTTAATTATTATATATGTATACATATACATATATGTGTGTACATATATATAACAAATTTGGACAGCAACAAACAATATAAGAACACATAAAAAGATCACTCACACGTTATTCCTTGATCATTTCGACGGAATTCAGCTCTGTTTTCATAGGAAGAAAAAGGAGTAATGACTGCTATAATAGGAGAGGTGAGGCTCCTATTCCCGCAGTCATTACTTCTATTTCTTCCGATGAAAATGGAGCTGAATTCCGTCGAAATGATCAAGGAATAACGTGTGAGTGATCTTTTCATGTTTTCTTATATTGTTTGTTGCTGTCCAAGTCTGCTTTTCAACACTTCGGTGTTACTTCTACGAAATCATTTATATATATATATATATATATATATATATATATATATATATATATATATATATATATATCAAGGAAAATCGGCAAATCGCTATCACAAATTTAAACGATATTTACCACTGTACTCGCAACTTAACAAGTCGTATCTTTGTTTTGTTGGATTTGCTAATATCATTGAGTGTGTCAATCCCTGGACTCATTGAATCAAGCCCCTTCTACTCTTCCCTATATGCAATTCTTACTCCCCACACACTCACCCACCATACAACCCACCTTGTACACAACCTCTTGTGTCACTCCTTGTTAATGTCGATTACTTGCCCCTCGGCCTTTCTCGGGCGGAATATCAATCCACCTCATCCTCTATTATGGTTCGAATAAAACAAATACCGCGTTCATACATGCAAGCCCTGCAAGTCACCACTAGGGTGTTTGGCAAGGGATGATTACACACCAGACTTCTTTTGACCCGAAACTTTATCGCCCCCCTTGCGCGGTCGGATAACGTTATTCTGATCCCTTATCGTTCGCGGGGAAAAATAACATCTACAATTTTTATTTATTTAGTACCCTGCGAGACACCGCCAGGGTGTGTGTACATGAGCGATTCTCAGCCTAGCTCCTTTAACAATTTTGATTCGCTACTCAGTTTATCATAACAACATTTTACGAATCTAGCTCTCCTACGTAGCACGCGATCCAATTCGGAAATCAATCCAACTTCATTAGGATCCCATTTATGCACTAGCAGCATATTCTATAAAAGATGCCTAACCAGAGAAATATAGCATTTCTTTTTAACCCCTTCATCACATTCAACCAGTACTCTTCTTATAAATTCTATTTTTTTCTGGTTTGTCTATTACAGATATTACATTACGCGCGACAGGATTCCTTTAATATTATCGGATTTAAATAAAGTGATGCGATCATATTAATTCAGCGTATACGAGTTTCCTCCGACGGAGCAAGAGGTCATTTGCTTATTGCCCTCCCCTCACCTCCCCACGAAGACAACACCGCACACAATCAGACGACGATGGAGCATCTCCTGATGACGGAGATGACTATCGTCCCTGACGAAGCGACGACGACCCTCCCGGACTGAATGTCTTCACCGCCGATTGGTCTCCCTTTTCGCGGGACACCTCGTCTCCCGGCGACGCTAATCAAACACTCTTTCAGTGTACGTTGCCACTCGCACAGACTCCAGTTCGGAGGGCTCATTAAAAGGCGAGAAAGAGAGAGAGGTTGGGTCGGGGAATTGGGATGGGAGGGTGCGATGGAGAGGTTGAAAGGAAAAAAATAATAATTAAAAATATACTTTTTGGAAAAAAGAGAAAAAAATAATACAAGCGACGACAAAGCGCGCAGAGACTCGCCCCTCCAAGGCCAAAACCTGGAGACTCACTCGCCGCCATCTGTCCCCATCTCCAAAGGACGGGCGGGAAAAGGGGTGTGAGGGAAAGGGGGTGAGTTTGTGGGGTGGAGGGCACATGGAGAAAAAGGGGAAAGGGAAGAGAATCGAGCCAAGAAGTAGACGGAACCGAAGATTTTGATTGGCTTCGAGAACTGGTCCATCCGGTGTGACTTGACGTCTCTGGATTTCTTCCGCGCGGGGATGTGAGCGGGAACGTAACGAGGAAAGATCCTCTCTCTCTCCCTTTTCCTTCCGAAATGGCACAGCGCAATATTTCACGGATCACCGCTGAAATTGTGTTTAGGAGATCGCGTCGACAAGTCAAATATATTGCATATGCTCGTCCATATGCTGCCACAAACAAAATTTCAACGGAAAAAAACACTGGTCGACCTATACACGATATCACAATTCTAAGAGTGAAACAAGAATAAGTAGAAACTTTCAACAGCCTGGGCAGCAGTTAACCTTGGGGCAGAAGTAATTTGACCGAAATCAAGTAAAGAACAGATCTAGTTAAGCGGGTGCTCATGAAGAAGAAGATGCGACAGCTATGTTAAAAGAACACCTGAGGTTGCAAACAAGAGATCAGTTCGACAAAACGTCCACATGGGGCATAGAACTTTACAAATCAGAGACATGGAACAGTGGACTAGCAAAGAATAGAAGCCATCGAAACATGTTGCAGAACATTAAATGGATTTCAATTCAATTCAAAAAGGTGTTTATTTTTTCCAGGTTGTTGTACATAACATTTATAAGCAACAATAACAAATAACAGGTAACAATGTAACAGTATATATAAAAACAGTAAGTTGTACAACAAACAAGGAAGCCCTGTTTTAGGCTGTGCGCCTCTTCAGGGTCTAAAAACTGTTTTATAAAGTCTTTCGTTCAGCTATTGCATGTATCTTTTATCTTTTCGCGGGGTAGCATTGGCCTGGCATTCACCCTAGGCGAAGGGGAAACCCGAAAAACCCTTCGCAGGCCGCCATAAGGAAGTCCATAACAGTAATGTCCAATAATAAATAAATAAATAAATAAATTAACATGAATGTAAAATATAGTATAAATAGTATAAATAAATAAATAAGTAATTGTCTTTGTTTAAAACACATTATTCACTGGCACTTTTATCACTACACTGCTGTTTCCTATTGCGGCTCTTCTTCAGTCCCTTGTTGTTTTCTCCGTTTTGTTTTCTTTCGGAAGAGTGGGTACTCCTCGATGGGGCGTAGATTCTCGGGCACTGGTAGAATGCTGCCCAGTCGATAAGGTGGTAGGTGTGTCTCTTCGTAGTACAGGTGTAGTTGGTCGCTTATTATTCTTGCTGGGGAAATTAGTTTCGTCTTTGGTCGTTAAATGGACAGAAGGAGGAACATATATATACATAGATACAGAATATATGAATATGAATAAAAGAATAAGAGCAGGAAAGAAGATCATGTGTGGGGATAACCCTACGCAAAATAAGAAGAACTAAACGAATTGTAAAGAACTTGAGGCACGACGGATTAGTTAGAAACATAATAATAGAAGGGATAACACAGCAAAAGGAAGACCAAGAGACAAATACAAATTGGACAACTTAAGAAGTACGTAAGGACAGATAAGCTATCAGGCAGGGAGTGAGAGGGAATTAATACTGAATGAAGGGCTGGAGTAACTAATTCTTAGCATGAAAAAAGTGATGACGATGACAAACAAAATTACACTACTTAGGTACTTGTAGTAAATGTAAACCAAATGGAGATGTTAATCAATCTTTTATATGGTCCGATACTGAAATTTCTCTTCCTTTACCGCCATGCAATAATAACGTCAGAGTAATATGACATTTCTTAGCTAAGGAGGGCTAAAATAAGACGAATTGAGGATTAATGGTTCAGAAATGTATGCCGTTCTGATGAAAAAATGATAACACATGCGCGATTTTATAAGAGTTCTGCAAGTGTTTACAAAACATCACGTACACGTACTTTTTCCAATTCTATCAAAACATTTGTGGTAAAAACAGTCGAAATCTCATTGTTTCTAAAACATTACCTTATCGAATACCTAACAACATATCATCAAGGTATTCCAACTATAAAAATGAATACAATGTTTTTTTTAAATAAAGCATGAAATGATTAAGCTAAATTAAACAGGCATTTAAAACTTTAAAATATTTTAACCAGTCCAATCATTAATACTTCCTTAGTTTTTAAAATTTTTAATTCGTTAAAAATAACCATGACTGAATATGAGTACTCAACATTTGACCCTATGCAAAATGTGTTCGTTGGTGATCAAGTATGAACAAGGAAATTCTTTCTAAATCTAAATCGCTGATATAAATCAGTAATAAATCTTGCGTATAATTACTTCTGAACCTCCCCCTTTTAATATCCCCTTAAGGCAACGTAATAAAATGGCAAACACCCCCTTTACCCCTCTTAAAAGTCAATTTGTCAAGTGAGTAGATTTCCGGTCGCTTAATGACAGAAGAGGCTCGGGTTCTTTTCCTGGTGAATCCTCTGGATAACTCTTAATCTTAACCCAAGTTGCCTAAGTTTTTTTGTTCCACATCTTCTTCCTGAGAAACCGAGGGCGGAGCACAGGGCAACAAGGTGCCCCACTACCCTTATCACCCCGCTAACGAGTGAATTTGCACGCATTTGCACCAAAAACTAGGTGATCTCTACCCTCACCTACCCAATCAAGCCTTCGGGTTGATAGGTATGGGTGGGTATTAGGCAAATATTAGAATTAATTTGCATCGAATTCCAAGTTATATCATGGAAAAAGTATTAATACACCGTAGATTTCTCTATTATTATCATTAGGCATTCTACATTTTAAGGCAGAAATTTGGTTGTTAAGTTGTGATACCTCTCACAGCCTCGACAGGACACAACCCGAGACCCTTAAACTACAATAAACCCACATTCCGCAGGCGTACTTTCTACCCTTTCATTCTAATATACCTATCTTTAATAGAGGGGAGAACGTTAGGCAAACGAGGAAAGGGAAGGAACAGGATAGGGATGTTGGACGGGATGAAGGGAGGCAGAAAGTACTCAGAGCTGAAGAGGGACCTGATGTAGAGTGGGATGTTGTGTTTTGCTGGGGGTCACAAATTGTTGAATTAGTAATTTTATCCATCCAAAAACCTACCTTAACCAGTAGATTACCTAATAATAATAATACCTATCTTTATTATTACCCCTTCCTCGCTTTCCTAGCATTCTGTCTATATGTGTACACACACACACACACACACACATACATACATACATATATATATATATATATATATATATATATATATTATATACACACACATATATATAAATATATATATATATATATATATATATATATACATACATGCAAGCATATTTACATACATATATATATATGCACAGGTATGTATACAAATATAGATATATATATATATTTGTATAAGTATGTATGTGTGTGTGCATGTGTTCGTATTTATGTCTTCAACGTTTCGTCGCCCAATCAAAACGGCCTGCATTTACCCTTTGTTTCTTCCCTTAGATATGTGTACAATATATATATATATATATATATATATATATATATATATATATATATATATATATACCCACGCACAAACTTAATTCTTCATATGTACCGAAATTGTTGCAAGGGATATTACATCCGATTATGCTTAAACCAGTAGCGCACATCGTCTAACGATGTAGTAGTTATTATACGAAAGATTAAACGTAAGAAGTCACGTGGAATTTTATGCAAAGATTGTGTGGGGACAAATGATCAAAATTCATGTCGCCAGGTCAGGCGCGACCCTCCCGGTGAGGGGGCAACTCCACCCAGGTAGGATTCGACTTCCACATCATCGCCAGGGCGTGACCCAGACGCCATCCGGGCGAGCCGTTTGGCTCATTCCAGAGGAAGTTTATTTATGCAGGCCTTTTGCGGTCTGCGGTCGTCATTTGCGGCGATTCACTCTCCACTGTTACGTTATATATAAGACGTTTTGAGTTACGGGGGGGGGGTACACGATACACATTTACCATTTCTCCTCCGCGCAAGTCATATTCATATTTACATCAGTTGTCGTTTTAATTGGTGTATCAATTACCACCGGCGATATTTTCACCTATTTAATACCCACGAAGCTGGCACGGAAGACTTCCATCATGGAACTGCAAGCAAAGTAAGTTCATAAATATTTCACGCGGTAATACGCACACTCTTCAATTACATCCAGTGCTCCAAAACATTGGTGCTATTACCATACAACTAAATCCGGCATGATTATTATTCCTACGTGAAGGATAATTATTCAGACGGTTTCATTCGTTTAGCCTTGATCCAGCAGTGAGACTAATGCAGATCAAATAGGAACGCGTCGAATGGCCACGTAAAGCGACCGTATTGCAAATCGAAGCTAAAGTGAATAGCATTAAACCAGATTTGCCCGAGATCACACAGGACAGTCGCTAAATGTACGTGTTCCCACCTAGATTCAAACAAATAGGAACTCCTTCTCTCTTTAAAAACGATAAATATTCCATCGATTAACGATTCTGTCACTCAAGTGTTTCAACATATGCGTTTGCGTAAGTTTTCCGCTGGCATAGATAGAATGGGTTTTTAAACGCAAATTCAAAGTTGCAAGAGCTAAAGGGGAGGAATGGATTACGAGAGAAAAAATACCATTCCGATATTCGCACAAAATGATATGAATCATTTGATAAGGGAATTCGCCTCTCGTCAAACATGGCCGTAGCAAGCGATTCGCTGGAGCTATTGAACCTTTAAAACGCCGAGTAAATACATTTTCCGACTGCAGTCAACATATTTTCTAACAAAACGACAGATTAATTCAAAGATTAATAATTTTATATCTTATAGCGATATTTTAGACCGAAATTCAGCAGCGAGACTAAAAATTACACATAAACAAAACTCGTGTTTTCAATTGGTGGTCCAAATCAGGTACCAGCACGTACGTAGTTCACTAGGATTGGCGACCAAGACCCGAAGTCATTTGCGCCATTAGGGAGAGTGTTGGGTAATTTTGAATTGAATTTTAATAACGAAATCCTCACATTTTAGGGTTTCATGCGACTTTTAACCACAAAAAATGCTCACCGCGTAGTACAAAAGTAGGGATTCCCCTGAAAAATTATGTACCCCTTCTGAGATTCGAACTCGGGCCCTCCTGGTGTTAAGAGGCCCGTGCCTGCAGAAACACGCTACACAGAAAAAATATTGACGAGTCGCTCGATTGCGTCACTAGGAAACTTTTTTTGATAATACATTCAAGATTATTTTTTATACTTCGTCCGTTCTTTCCACGCAATCATGCGAATATTTTTCACATTGTTTTTTTTAAATTTGATGATAACTGAAATTCTTGAATAATCTAATATGAACCAATTCACAATAGCTCTTATCAGCGAAGTGGTAGCATTTTCTCCTTCCCCCCCCCCCCGATCTTTCAAAACAGTGAGCAAAATTTAGTTTTTCATAGAAAATAACTCAAAATACCCCCTAAATATTCCTCTATGATAACACCAACTATCCAGGAAGTCAAAAGGGGCTGATAGAGCAATTAAATCCTCTGATTACATAGCCAGATGGTTCCGTGCGTGCAAAGATTGATCGTCTCCTTCGGGTTCGCAGATTAATGTCATAAATTACGGAATTAAATTCCTTTCGCTCTCCCATCCGTCTTTTGAGTCCGGCTTCGTGCCATAACAGAGAGCCCCCGGGGCGGGAAAATGGAAAAAAAATTGAACGGAACGAAAGAAAGAAAAAAAAAGACATTCACGGAAAACAAAAAAAGGACCACTTCCGCGCCTAAAACCTTGGAGCGATGATATCCTACGCTCGATTAATTCCACGGGAAGGTTCGCTCGCCCCAAATAAAAATCATTTCCCCTCCTCAGATCTCCCTGGTACGAAAATGGAGACCGTTTTAGTCGATCTCGAAAAATACAGATCCTTATGATTTCTCGTTCGAAAACCCTTAATATTGCGTTAAAATATCCGCAAGACAATGTTTAGATTGACAAGGGAAAACTATTGTTCTAATCCTCGCCTAATGCGCCATGTCGAAATCCAGGCCAAATCATCCATCCACTTCGCAATCGTGGTGCGTCTATTTGCAAAGATCGACGCAGTACGTGCGATCAACACAGGGTGGAGACACAATAATATTTATGTGTCACTATCGAACGCAACACCACGTGCTAATTTGACAATACTACGTAGGTCTTTCATATGATAGGCGGTGCAGATGCCTAAAAACATTCACTGCGCAACCAAAGTGGAGAGGTTCAGGTTCAACTTTTCGTTAGTATAAATCAAGTTAATTTTCATAGAAACATAGTGCGTCAAAAGAGTATTTATATCCTAAGAGAATCACGTAATCAAGTCGAAATCACCTTGACTACGTAAGGTACCCTAGGAATCAGTTCTTGAGTTAGAAACGTCCAAAGTCGGATCGCTCCTAAGACAGGGAGTCGACTGTATACAAAGATGCATTCGTAGTACTACATTCCCCTAAAGCTTTCTTCGAGAGCGGAAAATATGCGCGCATGGTGCATTGGCAGTCTCGAAATTAAAGAAAACTTAATCAAGATAGATCTCAACGGACAGCACGGGCAGATAATACGAACGCGAACCACGGACAGTTGTAACAGGGTGTTAGAGAATAATGGAAGAATAGGAAATGTGTTTCGGGAGAAGAGATGGAGATAAAATGGGCATATCTAATATAGAAATAAGGGAGAAATTCTAAGAAGAGTGGGCGAGCAATTGAAAATGTTGGAAAATGAAAGAATGGAATAAATCCATCGTAATGATTTTGAGACGGGACACCTTGCTGGAGACGACGATGGAAGTAAAAGGGGATTACTGGAAGTGAAAGAGACGAGATATGTGAAAGAGATAGCGTCAGACGTAAAGTAAAACATCAGAGATGAACTGATGGCGGTGAACAATTGAGTGGTGAACTGCGTCAGACCGACAGCAGAACTGGTTGTTACTGTCGATGAAGATGCGAAAATGTTGGCCAACATATTATGTGCTCGGTGACTGAGTACATCAGAATGGGGAATAGAAATCACAAACTGATAAGTATCGGAATTCATGAGAGATCCATGCATAATATGTAGGAATTTTGATACGTATTTCATCATATTTTCCGTCGACCATTATATAAGTTACCCTGGAACGGATTAAAGATTTTCTCAGTGGTTTCCTGCGCACTATTTTATTCCATGATAATGCCAAAATCAGACGCAAACACCCATTTATATTTGTAGTATTCACGACTCATGCATACCTTTGAAAGTTTTAACCTGATTTGAATAGTTTTAAAAATTTATTTTGATTTTTCTACAAAAATACAACATGATTCATCTTTTGAATTACTTCCTCATCATAGGAGATAGTTGTGGCTAGAGCAACTTCACACGCAACAGCTCATTGAGATATTCCGATAAATATATTGGAATTAATTCTAAACGTTTTTTCTGAATTCTAATTCTAAAGAAAAACTCACTTTTGTACATTTTAATCACGAAAAAAATTAATTTCTAATGCATTTATTTTTCTTAAAAAAATAACGGTCATACAATGAAATTCACCGCAAATATTGTAACATTCAATATCATAGGGATACATTTTGATAGAGGAATTGACTCATTTGATAGGTTTTAAGAATAATTACGAACGACTTTGAAATTTATGACGTTAATCATGTAATTCTAAGGCTTTATTTTCTTAAGTTATGATTTTCGACAAAACTGGCGTATTCGTTGTTCTGCACTTTTAAAACCAGTCACGCAATTCGCATAGCGCATTAGAAAAAAATAACAAATTAAGTTCGGGCTGGTGTGAATCGTGAGAGTTGGGCGAAGATAAAGTAATTCCTATACATCCCTCCGACCTTCTGACCCGCCATTTGTACGATAAAAACCTTGAACACCATAAAAAAATGATGAAGGTATTTCATGTTTCAATTTTGAAATGCATTAATATGGTCATCAAAAATACTAGGGTTTGGATAATTCGATATACAACTCCAAATTGCTTTTCTAATTTTTTAAATGCGCTCATATAATTGAACAATAAATCAGATGTCATATTCTTATTATATTCGGAAGTAATGTCATTACCATAAAAAGAAACTATGTTCAGCGTAGTCAGGATCGAAAAATGTTCGCGGGCAGAATAAAAAATATTATTCTGGGTAGTCAACCGTTTAAGTTAAGTTTTTTTGATTGACACAGACTCTACACTCCTGTATTTCTTAAGCTTTCCTAACAACACACAATTTGACATCCGACAAAACAATAAACTCCTTTGAATTCCGTATACTTTTCCGTCCAACATGCAACTATCCTATTCCTACCTTTCCTTGATTGCCTAGACTTCTCCCCTCTATACCGTATACCACATTCCTATATAGCTAATTGTCAATCAATATCCTTTAATTCATCTTTCCTGACTCCTTCACGCTTCTCCCAACACTCCTTCCTCCTCCCCCATCATTCACAATACTTCCCGGATTGCTTCCCCTTTCTGGACAATTAACCCCTTCCATCCTTCTCCACATCCACATTTAATAAAGTCCTCCAATCTACCCTTATCATACGTCCTTCTTCAACGACCACGTTTCCACGTCGTACATAACCGCGCTCCATATAAAAGTTTTGGCGAGCATTTTCCTACCATCTTACTCAACGCCCCTGTCATCAATTCCTTACTCCTCGTGAAAGCCTATTTGCCTAGCATGATTCTTCTCCTCATGTCCCTATTACTTTGACCATCCTTGACCACACAAATGAAATATATTTCGCCGCGAGGTAATGCTCGTAGGTGCGTTACACCACCGAATGACTGTAGGCTGTTCGCGAAGTTTCACCCATCTCGGCTTCCGACGAGTCATCATGGGAGCACACCTGTGGCGGATGCACCGGGGGGGGGGTGGCAGGAAGACGCATTGGGATATCATATGGGATGGGACAGATGTCGGTCGAACGAGCAACTCCAGTATTCATTCCCTCGGAACTCTTTCTCGATTCATGTTTCAATATGTTCCGCGTCCAATGAGGAAATGTAGCGATCCGAGGTACGAACCAGCATGTACCGTGATTGTGAAACACATACATTTCATAACGTGAGAGCAAGAATTTTTGCATCGATTACCCGACGGGTACTTCTCACGGAAGAGTACACATTTATTTGTAGCTAGATTTGGTGCCTATAAATATACATACGCATAGGCTCGGGATATGCGTAGAACGGAGACACGAACCCCATTACGAGCGGAGACACGAACTTTCAGTACCGGCTGAGAGAAAATAATGGATTAAAGATGAAAACGACCCTATCCATTCGAATCTCTTCGAAACATCTGAAATAGGACTGCGTAAGTGATTGTTTGTGTTCGTCGAAATTCGTGTTCGGGAAGAATCTTGCACGCTTTTCTTTTGCTGAGACTATCCGAGAGTTTCACGTTTTACTTTACTCGTCTTATTACCAGCATACACGATTTGCTCGTATTTGACCAACGAGTGTATGTGACCGAAACGGTGAAGTTCCTAAGAATTCTATCCATGTACGCTGGGCATGTATAGGGCAATGTGTATTCGTGAGTATAAATGTTTTGTGTGTGTGTGTGTCTATATATATATATATATATATATATATATATATATATATATATATATATATATATATATATATATATACACACACTTTCGTAGACGTAACACGGAAGTGCCGAATAGTACAATACACAGTAACACACAATATAGAAACACAAAAAAAGAAGAACACTCACACGCTGTGAGTGTAAGAAACAACGTGGGAGTGTTCTTCTTTTTTTGTGTTTCTATATTGTGTGTTACTGTGTGTATATAAATATATATATATATATATATATATACATATACAGTATGCATTAAATATCATATATAATCTATATATATAAAGGAGAGTGTTTGTTTGTATGTATGTAATTTGTTTACTTTTTTGCTGTCATAGAAACAGCATTTTTCCAACTATGCCAGCAGGATACTTTTGCAAGAACACTATTGTATTCAGAATTGCCGAGATATTATACGTGGAATACATCAAGGAAAGTCTTTTGTAGAAGAAAAATGGGCAACTTTGATCCTGAGAATAATATTTATTCATGTGACGCATTGGGCCGAGTCTACACAATCCATCCTAACAACGCCGAATGTTATTTTTTAAGAATGCTTCTACATACCATTAGAGGACCTCGCTCATTTGCAGAATTTAGAACGGTAAACGGAGAAATATGTGAGACATTCAGAGAAGCTTGCCAGAATTTAGGGTTGCTAGAAGGAGATCAACACTGGGATGACTGATTGCGAGAGGCCAGTTTGATTTCTCTTCCAGGACAAATCCGAATTTTGTTTGCCATCATAATAACCTCCTGTAATCCATCTAACCCAAAAACATTATGGGAAATATATAAAGAATCAATGAGTGAGGATATACTGGCTAAAGTTCGAAGTGAAAATCCTACATTGGATATTACGTTGAACTCCGACATTTTTAATAAAACTTTGATTATTTTGGAGGAAAAGTGTATCACCATGGTTAACAAGACTTTAGTGGAACTCGGTCTTTTTGCACCTGTACAAGATCAACAGGGTGTATTTTATCCAGATTATATACGTGAAACTAGCTACAATGTCTTAGACTTAGAAGCATACATCGCGGATAAAAAGCCACTCCTTAATGAAGATCAGAAATTCGCGTACGAAACAATAATGGATCAAGTAGATAAACAAGAAGGAGGCATCATTTTTCTTGATGCTGCTGGTGGCACGGGAAAAACATTTTTAATTAATTTAGTTCTCGCTAAAATCAGGGTTCATGGAGAAATTGCTCTAGCCGTTGCATCTTCAGGTATTGCAGCGACATTAATGGAAGGAGGAAGAACAGCCCACTCTGCCCTTAAGTTGCCACTTAATATTTCCCGACAAGAAAATCCCACATGTCATATAAATAAAACAAGCGGCCAGGCACAAGTTCTTATAGAATGTAAATTGATAGTATGGGATGAGTGTACGATGGCTCATAAAAAATCTCTTGAGGCCCTCAACGCAACCCTTCAAGATCTTAGAGGAAACTGCAGTTTAATGGGAGGAGCTCTGGTACTCCTGTGTGGAGACTTCCGTCAAACTCTGCCTGTCATTCCAAAATCGACTCCAGCTGATGAAATTTATGCCTGTTTAAAACATTCTGTTCTATGGAATCATGTCCAAGAAATTAGCCTTAAACAAAACACGCGAATCCTCTTAAGAGATGGGAATGCTCAAAATTTTGCAAATAAACTTTTGGAGATTGGAGAAGATAGATTAGTCATTGAAGCATCTGGTATGATAAAATTGTCATCAGATTTATGTGTATCGGTGAAAATTGTCCGCGATATGATACAAGCAGTCTATCCCAACGTTAATCAAAATTATAAAAAATTGGAATGGTTGCGAGAAAGAGCCATTCTTGCTCCTAAGAACGATGATGTTAATGAAATTAACAAGGAGATACTAGCCATGCTGCCAGGAGACGTGATTGAATATAAATCGGTTGATACCGTAGTGGATGCTGACGAAGCCGTCAATTATCCAACGGAATTCCTAAATTCACTTGATCCAGCTGGATTGCCACAACATCGCCTTGTACTTAAAGTAGGATATCCAATCATTTTATTACGAAATTTAGATCCACCAAAACTCTGCAACGGGACACGATTGTGTGTGACAAAATTAATGAAAAATATAATCCAGGCAGTCATTTTAACGCGAAAAGGAAAAGGTGAAATAATTTTATTCCACGGATACCTCTAATCCCAACTGATCTTCCCTTCAACTTTAAAAGATTACAGTTTCCAGTCCGGGTAGCTTTTTCAATTACCATTAATAAATCACAGGGACAGTCTTTAAAGTTTTGTGGTGTTGATCTAAGATCGCCAAGTTTTAGCCACGGGCAACTTTATGTTGCTTGCTCCAGAGTAGGTTCGCCTAAAAATTTATGTTATTTCTCCTGGATATGAAACAAAAAATGTAGTTTATAAACAGGTGTTAAATAAAAAAGATTCTTAAATTTGTATGAAGTAGTGTATTATTGTACTTTATAATTTGTTTTTTTTTATTTATATAGTATATTTATGTTACTATTTCTCCCTAACCCGTGCAAATCCGGGTATTCAGCTAGTATATATATATATATATATATATATATATATATATATATATATATATATATATATATATATATATATATATATATATATATATATATATATCCCTCCCCGGACTACAACCTTGACGTGGTGGAAGGGCTTGTGCGTTCCGATGACCCCTAGAGCTGTGCTGGCGGGAGTAATAATTATTGCTCCTGGTAGGGTCACCCATGCCAGATAGGTCGAAGGTTAGGAGCCAGACGAAAGGTAGTCCACGCAGCGTCTGTTCCTCAGTGAGGCGGCTGCAATGGCGTCTGACCCCAGTGGGGCGGCCAGTAAGTGATGGTGTCACGTTAAAAACACTATTGAGGAAGGCAACGGGAAACCACCTCAATTATCATTCCCTAGAAAAATATGATGGACAATAGAGATATTTTGAGTCCTGGCAACCACGGGGCTCGGCCCAATCGGCCGTGTGTCGTGCCCGGCAGCGGGGGAGGCAAGGCTTCCGCGGTCGTCATCCCACGAAACCCTTGCAAGGGAAAACCAGCAGCAGCAGGACAGAAGACGCAGGAGAAGAAGACAAAATTAGTTAGAATAGGAACGTGGAATGTTAGGACAATGATGAGGACAGGGAAATTGGAGAATGTTAAGCGAGAGATGGAAAGGGGAAATATAGATATTTTAGGTCTATGCGAGGTGAGATGGAAAGATAGCGGGGATTACTGGAGTGATAAGTATAGAATAATATACAGCGGTGGGGACGAGAGCCAACGAGGGGTTGCCATAGTATTAAATGAAGAGGTAGGAAGAAGCGTAGTCAACATAGAGCAGGTAACGGATAGAATACTACTAGTGGAGATAAAAGCAGAACCGACGAACTTAGTTATTATTCAGGTATACATGCCACCGAGCAACCATAAGGAAGAAGAGGTCGATAAGATATACGATCAGTTAGAGGACATGATCGCGTGTGTTCCTGCAGGGAAACATTTGATAGTGATGGGGGATTGGAATGCGACGGTAGGCGAAGGAAGAGATGGTGATGAGGTGGGCGACTACGGTTTGGGCACGAGGAATGACCGCGGGGAGAGAGCAGTTGAGTTCTGCAGGAGACAGGGGTTAGTCATCACCAACACTTGGTTTAGACACCACAAAAGACGCAGGTATACATGGAAAATGCCAGGTGACTCAGGAAGATATCAGCTAGATTATATCCTGGTTAGACACAGGTTTAGGAATAGTGTGATAAATTCCCACAGCTTTCCGGGAGCGGATGCGGACTCAGACCACAATTTAGTTGTTATGAAATGTAGCGTACGTTTCAAAAAGATAAGGCAGGGGCGGCGAGTTAGAAAATGGAATGTAGAAGCATTAAATGGGTTGAAAAGGAAGGAATACAAACAGGCGGTAGAGAAAATCATGGAGGATGGTAAAGGGCTTATTACTATCGAAGAAAAATGGGAAATGATCAAAAAAGGGTTGTCTAAAGCCGCAAAAGACACTATTGGAACCGTTTACGCTAAAAGGACTAGGAAACCATGGATCACGGATGAGATGATTACAAAGATGGATGAGCGGCGAAAATGGAAGAATATAAATACAGAATTAGGCAAAATGAAGTACAAAGAATTGAACAATAAATTGAGGCGGGCAACAAATAAGGCAAAAGACGCATGGTGGAAGACGCAGTGCGAGGATATGGAAAGTCTCCAGAGGAAGGGTGAAATCGGTGCGCTGTACAGCAAAGTTAAATCGTTATCGGGAAGTAAGAAAGGAAGAGCTATGCTAACAGTTAGCGATAAGGCGGGTAAGGTAATAGTTGACGCAGGAAAGATCCAAGAGAGATGGAAGGAGTATATAGAAGAACTGTATAGTAAAGAACTCAGACCTACAAAGTTAGACATTGAAAAAGAAAATGACGTAGAGGAAGATAGCTTAGGTCCAGGCATACTAGACAATGAGATAGAAAGGGCATTAAGGGAGATGAAACTAAATAAGGCCGTGGGGGTAGATAACATTCCCGTGGAACTTTTAAAATGCTTAGGGAAATGTGGGAGGAAGAGGCTATATGGGCTGATCCGTAGCATTTATGAGGAGGGAATCTGGCCGGAAGACTTTGTGAGAGCAGTTTTAGTTCCGATTCCGAAAAAGGTAAAGGCCACGTCATGTGAGGACTATAGGACAATTAGTTTGATATCCCACGCAGCTAAAGTTGTTCTCAGGATCATAAACAAAAGGATAGAGAGTAGGGCAAATGATTACTTAGGGGATGATCAGTTTGGGTTTAGGAAGGGGAGAGGTACGCGTGATGCCATTGCAGTAATGAGATTATTAATCGAGAGGAATATAGAACACAACCAGGAGGTATTTGCCTGTTTCGTAGATTTCGAAAAAGCGTTTGATAGAGTGAATTGGGAAAAACTAATGAGTATTCTGCAGAAAATAGGAATAGATTGGAGGGAAAGGAGGCTAATCCGCAACCTGTACATGTCTCAGACTGCTCAGGTGCGGGTGGGAAACGGGGAGACAGGATGGGCAGTGTTAGGAAGGGGTGTAAGGCAGGGTTGCCCATTATCACCGTTGCTGTTCAACCTGTATGCAGAGGAAATGATCAAAGAGGCATGGGAAGAACTAGAGGTAGGAATGAAAGTGGGCGGGGAATTCGTAAAATCAGTTAGGTTTGCTGATGACCAAGCTTTAGTTTGTCAGTCAGCGAAGGGGCTGCAAGCATTGCTGAGTGAATTGGAAATTCAGTGCGACAGGTATGGGATGAGAATCAACATCAATAAAACAAAGGTTATGCGATTCTCTAGAAAGAAAAAGGGCAAGCTTAACATTAAAATAGGAGGGCAAAAACTAGAGCAGGTAGAACAGTTTACGTATCTCGGTAGTGTTTTGGACCAACACGGTCAAAGTAGTAGGGACGTAAGGAGAAGAATTGCGCTAGGCAAAGAGGCTTTCACGAGGAGGAGGGAGTTGATGACGGGGACTTTGAGTAAGGATGTTAAGAAAAGACTCGTAAAAACTTTGATATGGAGCGTAGCTATGTACGGCGCGGAAACGTGGTCATTGAAGCAGGAGGATAGACGTAGACTGGAGGCTTTTGAAATGTGGGTGTGGAGAAGAATGGAGAAGGTGAAATGGACAGAGAAGAAAACAAATGAGGAAGTACTTGGTATGGTGGGCGAAGAGAGGGGTTTGTTGGGAGCAATCCTATGGAGGCAGGAAAAGTGGATGAAGGGGGTGTTGACCGGCAGTGGGATGTTGAAGACTGTGATAGAGGGTAGAATGTTGGGCAAAAGAGGAAAGGGAAGGAACAGGATAGGGATGTTGGACGGGATGAAGGGCGGAAGAAAGTACTCAGAGATGAAGAGGGACCTGGTGTAGAGTAGAATTTAGGGTTGTGTTTTGTTAGTAGCCACAAAATATTTGTTTGGTAGTTGTGTCCATCGAAAAACCTACCTTAACCGGTAGATTACCTTAAAAAAAAAAAAAAAAAATATATATATATATATATATATATATATATATATATATATATATATAAACCATAAACACAGTAATCAACCCGAAGGTCGGTTTGGTAGGTCATGGTAGAGTTCACCCAGTACTAAGCCCTATTCGGCGTGTGAAATTCACACATCAGGGTAGGGGGGCCAGTTCCTTTTCCTGTGCCGGTTATGGTTTCCCAGGAAGACTTGGTACCCGAAAAATCACTTTACCTTATATATATATATATATATATATATATAATATATGATATTTAATGCTATTGTGTGCGTGTTTGTGTGGATTCAATGGTTTCTTACTTATTTCCAACCAAGCATGAACACATTTCCGGACGCTCCGATGTAAATGAGATTACTCGTTTCTCGGGAACAGGAACGAGGAAAAAAAAGGAAGAAGAGCCTGGGAAAGTTATATCGGAATGCGTTGACTCACGACCCGAGACATATTAAACGTTTGAGAGTGACAGATGCGCCCAACCCCTCCCATCAATTCCTCCCCTCCTCCTAATTTTTTTTTTTAAACGTCGTCTTCCTATTCCCAACTTCCCCACCCCTCGTAGTTTTTCATTCGTAAAAAAAAAAACAATCGGGCGAATATTTCGGGAGGTGGAGTCATTTTAATTCAATTAGAATTCATAGCTAATCTGCCCGATAGCGACGGCGGGCCACCTTAGAGCCGCCCATTTCCATCTATAATTCCCACCCATTATCATCATCAATCGGACCCTCCCTTCGCGTTTAAGACCCTCGTGTCCACCCCTCACATTAAGCCACATTTTTCTCGTTTTTTTCGACTCATACGGAATATCCTCGTCATTTCTCGTGTGCCCAAGGGTTGTGATTTCGGGAGGAGTATTTCTGTGGCCGAAAAGGAATGGGAGGAATCACAATCGGGAAGATAAGGATTCGTGGTGGGGGAAGAGACGAACAGCATCCAAAAATTTAAATCTCGTGAGCAAGACCAAGGTTTCTGAGTTGATAGAAAAATACCGTTTTTGAGAGCTGCCATCTTGGAGTTCGTGTTTGTCAGAAATGTTACTAAGTTCAATATCGTTGCCATGGATATAACTGGGAGATACTATAACAAAATCAAATAAGGTTTTCACATCCTTAAATAAGTTGCACACAAAAAATTCTGATTCTTAGAAACACCGTTTGGAGTTGGCCTCTAATGTGATAAGAGTGGGTATAGTTACCATTAATACAACTGGGGTACTCCGTAATGATATTAATGAAAGTATTATCATATTATTATATTAATTGTATATGAAAATGGCTGTTTATGAAACACGCCATCTAGGATTTTCTGTTGATATTTCAAATATAGTAAGAGTTTGCTTTGTTGCCATCGAAGCAGTCAGGAGAAGCTGTATCCAAATCTTGAAATGATTTATTATTTTTCTGAGCTTCATTTATGGAGATTCTCACCTATCCCGCGGACATTTTCCCAAGGGGCTAGCCCGCTTTGATTTTAATCTTTTAATATGCATGGTAATCTTTTGGATTCCTCCCAATGACCTTCTCTAAAAATTAAAAATAAATTCTAAAAGAAGGGACCGGACTTCACAGTCCAGTCCCTTCTTCCACCTAACCCATAAACATTACATTGAAGAAAATTACAAACATCCATCCCCTAGGTGGAGGAAAATCCACCCATGCTCGAAACGAACCCGCGACCTCGAAGATGAAATGCTTTCAACAACAAATAACAGGTACGAGTTCCTTATTCAAACACACACGCAATACTCAAGCTTCCACCTGAGATCTCTCGTCTATGTTTATCGATGACGGCACTGAAAACATAAATGATCACAGGGTAACTTCCAACGGTTTAAGAGGAGATCTGGTTTCGAATCCTGTAGAAAAAAATCCACCCTTCATGTCACAAAAAATACCCTTTTCCGCAGAGAGCATACGGAGGTAAGAACGCTGCCATTACGTGAAGCAATACGTTATGTAGGAGAAAAACAACCGGGGATGCCATCACTGGACCCAAGTATGAATACGAGCCACAAGATACGAGATGGAAAAATAATCATTCATGGCTTAGGTCGTGGAATAAGCAGATCAGGTATACGAGTACGTGGAGGATACAAAGATGCTGGAGGTGGTATTTTCCTGTAATCCTTATGGAAGACGTAGAAGCACTCAAAAAAGAACCTTAGGCATCAAAAGGGAGGAAATCATGAGTACTTAATGCATGAAAACGTACCAAATCCCCGCCCAATCAGGTCACCAGACAGACAGCGGGCAGACCAGAGGTCAGGAGAATAAGTTTTAGTCACCTCGATGACGGTCCTAATTGTCGGCAACACAGAAGCAATATCGGCATAGGTCCTGGACAAATCACTTTCAAAATTGGCGACACGTCGACATTATGAGATTCCAATGAAACCAACCTTCAAAAAACATATTTCTCACGCATTTTAGAAAATTAATTTGTGATTTAAATATATCGATTGAATATTAGTTGTGGTATTACATCCTTCATCGGCGGTGGTCTAATTAAAAATAATTTCGCGAGCTTCCAGCAAAATTTTTACAGAGGTTTCAAAAATTAAAATGGAAGAAACGATACCATCTTTGAACTAAACGCTCAAAGATTAGGTTTCAGCGCTTGGTGCCATCTTTAGGACTCCGGAATCCACTAATTAGGTCATTCATTTAATTTTTTACATAGTACCCTACAAAACAATTCTAACGTGTGTGGCAGGGGGTGATTACGCACCAGACTACCCTTGACTTAAAATACCTTTCCCTCCTAGCGCGGTTGGAAAATGTTATTCTGATCTATAATCTTTTGTGGGCAAAAGACAACTTAAAAGTCTATCTATTCTACACTTATTATTATAGTCAATCTGCTGGTTTAGGTAGGTTTGGATGGACACAATAACCAAATAATTCCCCTATCTCTCCTCATTAAACACAACCCAATATCCTATTCAACAACAAGCATCTTCCCTCTTCATCTTCGTATACTTACTTTCTCCCTTCATCCTATCCAACATCCCTATCCTATTCCTGTCCCTTCCTTGCTTGCCTCACATTCTCCCCTCTATCACATTCCTCAAGGCTGTAGTCCATGCAAGGGGTTCTACAATAAATCTCACTAATTTTATTTACATATTCTCTCCAACCGTATTATGATGGGGGTATTAATTCATTTTCAACATCATTGCTAAAGAGGAATCCTTTCAATTTATACAAGAGATTCAATATGTGATTTAACCTTCGCCCTGAGTTATAAGCGTAGACAAACACTGCAATTCTTCGAACATTTATTTTAGACGACCATTGTTTCGATGTTGCGCACCCTCATTGGGTGTAAGGACGTAAAAGAGCACGTTTCTCAAATATATTGGTTCAAAGAGGGCATGAAGGGAAGGGACGTAGAGTAGGAGATGTAATTTCGTGAACTCAGACACCCACCAACTATTAGCGGCCTGGAAGAGGGGTTGTTCTGTAATCCACGTTGAGACGTGAACCATTATGGAAGCGGTCAGCGCTGCCCTCTGATACCCGCTGGTGCGGTGGGGTTAGGGTTGGCGAGGAAGGCTGTTGGCGTCATTTAAGAAATTCAGGATTCGGGATCGGGAAATTTATAAAAACTTTGTTGGTGACCTCACATTTGTTTGACTGAAGAGACCGCCATAGTTCTAACTCCTACAATGCGTACAAATTGCCTCCTTTCTCTTCCGTGAGTATAATATAAAGCATGAATTTTCTGCTACGATATTTACCAATACGCTTTTGGAAAATTGAGATTTATTGCCCTTTCCAGGGAATTATGGTTGGCGTTCATCTGTCCTCAATCCAAATCTTCTCCCGAACCGTCCGAGGCATATGACAAAGCAGTCCTCGCGACTTAATTTATACATCCAGCATTGTTGCATTTGTCAGTATTGTTTCTAAGAGAAAGAATTAAATGCTTTAAGGTGTGTGTGTGTGTTGTAAAACGTTGTTTTCATGTCATTTTTGGAGAATAGTTGCCGGGATTACATGAAAGAAGCGAATTTATCGTTGACCTATGCAGTCTGATTGATGACCATTTTGCCCTGCGAAACACGGGCACCAAGAAGAGCCAAGATGGTGACCGAACAACAGTCCTCCTCCTCCTCAAGAGAGAGAGAGACTGCGTTTTCACAGCCCCGTCGTCCAAACGATCACGCCCGCATTTAAATTATAATTTAATTGCCCAGCGAAAACAAAAGGGATAATTTCAGTTATGCGAAGGGCGTCACTCTTAAGGCTACCATCATTATGACACCTCCGGAAATTAATCCCTGGCCACAGCGTCTCCTCAATTTAAGAAACAAATTACTAATGAAAGAGCGCAATTGAGGGGGGTGGGGGGAGGAAGAGCTTATTCCCAAAGGACACATTCTGACCGCCTGTTCACCGCGTTTTCTCACGTTAGCTCTTAACGACGGAAAACCCACGCAACAATGGATGAAATAAGACTGAAGGGGGGAGGGGGAATGGATGGATTTAAATAAATATGGCCACTTGATTATAGGGGTTGAACTGGGATAATTTGGGCGAAGCACTTGAAAATCGCAATTTAATGCGCGTGAATTTATCACAAGCCCGCGGGACATTCCTCACTGGCAAGACGTAACAAGGCAACGCAGTTTTAATTCCATCTCAAATGAATTCTCTGCTGCATCTTTAAGGAAAAGTGCTCCCCTACTTTACGAGTAAACTAATTATTATTGCAAGGCAAACTTCAAGAACCGCCAAAACACTGGCTGAGAACATCGCGTCAAAAATTTTTAAAAAATAATAAAATTAAATACTACCAAAGCAGGTGAAGTACAGGCCTGTGGCCATCATAAGAGTAAATATTTGAACTTGAGAGATTATTTATTCTCTCCGCTCTGGTGCAACATTGCGATGATTTTTCTAATTACTAAGAAAACACATCATACCTACAGAATGCGCCGTTTTTACAACAAATGCTTAAACATTATTCGAAATGTTTGGAAAGAGGTGTAATTTCTGTCCGTAGTTAAATAATTTCGTTAAATGACGTTAAAGTTATTTGTTGATTTGTGAAGCAGATTTAGTTTTTTATAAAATCAGTACTCCCTGTGATTATATTGTAGGGAAAACGCTAAACTGAATCAATATTCCGTCACGTTCGTTCACTCGATCGCGAATTATACCTTTGAATATAGGGGGCTGTCGTGAAATTGATTTCACTACGTAACCCAAACAATGAAGAAAATATTGCCAATTTAAGATGCGTCTAAAAATTTTAATAATTACCTTTCGGAAAAAAACGAGGAAATTTTAAATTTTCCTTATCAGAAAAATCATAAAAACCACCAGTTCTGTTTGCTAATCCATCATGACTTATCTCCATCGCCCCTTAAGTTGACAACTGACACTGAACATTATTACAGAGAAAATCAGGAGACATAATATAACAGACGAAAAAAGGATCATGTGGAGAGAACTCTACGGCAGAGAAGAAGAACTAGAAATAGATTGCGCATAACTTGAGGCACAATGGATTAGCTCGAAACAATCGAAGGGAATATCCCACAATGGAAGGAAATAGACAAATGTATAGTATGTGTATATGTATGTACATGTATGTGTGTATAAATACATACATACCCTGATAAAAATCGCACAACTTGGGTACAACTGAGGTCGCCGAGAATCGAATTCGGACACTTCGCTCAAGATTCCAGAGCTCTATCCATTGGACTATCACCCTTCCAACACGCAACCCAAAAATCCAAATAACCGGTCCCGGAATACCGAAAGTGTGGGTTATGAATTTCTGGCAAATATCAATATCCACGAGAACAAACGTTGAGATTGGAAATGCGGTTAAAATAGAGAATAATAATAGAGAATTGAAGTGAAACATTGAATTTCGCAATGGTTTACTTTAATAATAATACCATATTTACGATTTAAGATCGATATAAAGAAATTAAAATGCGATTACTTCAGAATCAATGACCTATCAATGCATTAGACGCAAAGTAACTAAATAATTAGTCCAACCAGTCGACAGACCGCACTTTCCGATTGCACTGCGAAGCAATCCACGACGAACCCTAAATTTGTAACAGAAAAGAAACAATGAGAGTTGTGATTCAACACTGAACATAAATCAAGTCATCTTTTCGTTGAACCAATTCGTTTAATTTGAACGCGAAAAATTTGACAATGAAAAAAAATCATTCGTCCACTCAGGGATTTGAAGCGGAATCACTTATTTTTCGGTCTGAACTTCGGGCAATTAAGCTATCAAAGCCTTAGTGGCTTAGCACATTGAAGCAATCGCCCAGACTTGAAGGTTCTAAGGTTCGAATCCCTGCGCAGGCGAATTATTTTCCGCTCTGAAATTGATCGAATGTTTGTACACGCTAGTAGGCGACTCCGATGAATACATTTGTGCCTATTTCCTGCTTTTTAATGGATTCCATTAAATAATAAATGAAGGACTACGAATCATTAGATCAGTCCGACCTGGACTCACTATACATTATGGTAACACCCCATGCCTACCTTTAAGTTCTTAATTGAATAATAATTGAAATATTGGAAAAAAAACCAGAAATGTCATCGTCACTGAGGATCCAATAGAAAGCCCACCGCTGAATATTATATCCTAAAGGATAATATAAGGCGAGAACCCAGTTCTTAATGGTTCTTATTCGTACTGTACGCGTCGCCGACAGGAAAGAAAGAGTTCGCCTTCGGAGCTTTCGCTGTCAAGTAAAAGGGAAGTCTCGACGTATCCGGCGCAGTGCCAGAGTAACACAAAAAACTGTGATTGTTCGCATTCAAAAGAGGTAGGAAAAAAATTTAAGAACAATCTCGGTCATAGCTTTCCCGGCAGTCCGTCGGCTTAGAAGAATTCACTTCCATTGGCTTTCCCTTCTAATGGGTGCCGTCGGGAATCATTCATAACGATTGGATATCGGGAGACATGGGTTTCTATAGCACGTTATTTATACGGGAAAAAACAATCACTGAACTAATGCATAAATATGAATATATATGTGCATGTATATGAATATATATCACTATACCTATTCATTAATGCAAGAATATCCAAACAAAAGCAAAACGCATTCTCAGGGAACGGATTAGGAATGATAGAAGAAGATATGAAGCATAAAAAAATAATCTCTAAAAGGAAAGAAATCGGTAAAGGCAGTTTGAGGCCGATACAGAGTGGTATGAGGTCATTTTTGGAGAACCGAAGGCCCGTGGTTCGATTCCCTGTTCAGGTGTTAATCATATTTCGCCAATGGCCAAAGAAATGGACGGATGGACAAGAGGAAAGGATTAACAGGGATAACATTCCTGCAATGTCTTAAGGTAGATGTAAAGTACACATTTACGGGAGGTATAGCCAGTTGAAGGTAATGAGCCACATTGGCGAAATATACATTCAAAATGAAGACACGCCGAATGGCGAAAACCGACCAGTAGATTTAGGGATATGCATACACACAAAGATAGCGCGAGAGTTGGATTGGGGCAGATTCCAAGTTGAAAAGGTCTCCCCGAGTTCATACACTATATTAGGTGGAACAGTTTACGTGCTTTGTGTACTTGGAACCCAAATGGTGAAAGGCGAGGAACCCTTCACGAGGAAGAGGGAATTGATGATATGGATGCTGAGTAAGTATGTAATGAAATCACTCGTTAAAACTTAAATATAAGGCTAGGTTATTTACGGGGCGGAAACATAGTCGTTGAGGCAGGATGGTAGACATACTCGTAGATTGGAGGGTTTTGAAATGCGGGTGTGTAGACGGTTGGAAAAGGTGAGGTGGACAAAAAAGAATATTAATGAGAAAGTGTTGGGTAGAGTGGAGGAGGATAGGGAACTAACTGTTGGGAGAAATCATAAAGGGGCAGAAAATATGCAGATGGATGATCGTATTGATCGGTAGTGGGATGTATGGGTGGATGCGATGAAGGGAGGAAGGAAGTAAACGGAGATGAAGAGGGCCTTGTTGTAGTGTAGGATGTTGAGTTGTTCTTCTCAGGCGAGGCAAGGAAATTGTGACTGCCGTTTGGTAGCTTGTATCCAACCTTAACCGGTAGACTGCCGATACTAATGTGTTTATGTGTTTGTGTATATATATATATATATATATATATATATATATATATATATATATATATATATATATATATACACACACACACACACACACACACACATACATACACACACACATTCAACCACGAAAACCCGTCATATGGCGAACAAATATTCATTCACATGGAAATAGATATACGGAAAAAGGATTGGAACACATAAAGGACGAACACAGGCGAGGTGAGGAAGGCGGAATCGAGCAGATCACAAGTTTAACAATATTTCCTTGACCGGAATTAAACACCGGATCTTTCGACTTGCCGGGCCGATGCTCTAAACTACTCCTGTGTTCACCCTTTATATGTATTCCTACGCCTTTCCCTTACATCTATTTCTATGTGAATGAATGAATATATATATATATATGCGTGTGTATGTATAATATAATATATCGTATCATATATATCAATATAATATAATATTGTATAATATATGTAAATATACAAGTATATGTATACACATATTTTTTATGCATGTATGTATGTGTGTGTTCGTATGGTGTGTGTATGCGTGTGTGTGCGTACACATACATACACACAAGTGAGGTAAAAAAAGTGAGACAAAAAAAAGTACCGAAACGTGTACGCAATGCATACGGCTGAAATGGAGCCCCCAACTCATGGTTGACACAGTTTTATTTTAGCGCAAAAGCAAAACAAACTTCTTTAAGCAAGCAACCATCCTCTATCTCTCTATTGCATCTATTTCGAAGAGTACGCGTGATAAAAATGCAAATAAAATAAATCGATTCCACGATTTTAAAAAAAAAGTACCATGGTCCCACCTGAATGGTTTTCTCCTCCTCCCCGAGTCTGAAGAGTAGACATCGATGAGGGCAATGCATTCGGAAAATGCCATCCCTCCCTTTTTATTTTTTTCTCCTTTAATAAAACCCATACATACGCACATTAAATTAATTCCGAGACTCCTTCGGAGGATGTAGTCAGCGGTGGGAAGGAATGCTAATTAAACCGGCGAGGGAGCGAGTCTCCTGGGCGACCCGGAGTTTATGATCTTGCGCGCGTTGCTACCTGCCGACATGCGGTCGATGTTGACACCAGAGGAATGCCTCCCCCCTCACCCCCAGCCATCCCCTCGGATGGGAACGTTCTGAAACAGTTCGTTTTTCCTAAGCGATTATTTTTCCACATTCCTTTTTTTCTTGCTCACATCTCTTGCCTCCACGATGGGTTCGTGACTCCGTCTGCTTGACCACCAAGGAGTAATGGAGGAACTCGACACTTCTCTCGCCCTCCCTCTCTCCCTCTTCAACCTCTACCCCCACCCTAGTCCCCCCTTCCCCTCAGTGCGGTAAAACTGAAGAGGAGGAGGCAAGAGGGACGTATGGATGAGCGACCCACCTCTGGACTGGACGCGCGCCCCACAGTTTATTCGTTTAACGCGGAGGATTCTAAGTCCCCATCCCATTACTCCCCGCCTCGTCTTTCAAAGGACACCCTCAGCGGCTACCGTTGGCTATATTACCCTTCCACCATAATGTCGCTCATCGTTCTTCGACTGTTTCTTCGGTTTTAGCCGTCACAACGCGATTGGAATCGACGCGGGCTCAGACTGCGGTCTAGGTGCGTTTTATCCGAGCAAACATGCAGCGCTGGCTATCGACTGGTTAACTTTTTCAAGGATCAAAAAAGCACCTATATTTATTTAGGGAAATGAAACTTGAATGTATGACCATTAAATTTCACGAGGTGTTATTAACAAGATGAAATTTATCCTAGCTTACTAAACTTCGATGCATTGAAAGTTCCAACGGAATAGTTCTGTTTTTTATCTTAATTTTCGTCAGTATTCATTAGGTCTCTTTCAAAGATCAAATTGACGTATTTAGGCTCCAATCTGAAAAATTACAAATTTATCTATGTGATTCAAAACATTTTTTTTATTTGGTACAAAGAAAAAAAGGCCTAATTGTTTTTTAAACTTCACATCGGATTTATAACAAGAATGCAACACCCAAGACAATAACACGTATCGAAGCCCCAAGTGTAGGAAAACCCACCTGGGCGGGAATTGATGCCACGACCTCTGTGTTGGCTGGCGTAGACCAAATCCCGCTTGCAAAATAAACTTAGCAAGCCTTTATTGATGCGGATATACGTTATAAGCAGTATTCTACCAAATTATGGTAGGTTTGAATGGGCCTTTACACAATAAACAACTGAACTCCTGAGTCATAAGTAACACTTCACAAAATTTTCTTAAATTCAAAATTAATAACTCCTTTACTTCTGCATATTTTCTAACACTTTAACTCCATCTAAAATCATAAATATTTTCCCTTCCCTACCTCTTTTTCTCAGTAATCTCCTCCCTGTATCAGCGTCTTCAATTGCCCCTCAATATATATCCTAAATCCACTTTTCCTGCTTTCTATGAACATCTACCAACAGTCGTCCCCTATCCTCTACTGTACCCAGAACTTCACTGTTTGTTTTCCTACCGGTCCATTTCATTCATTCCATGTACGTATATATAGAGTAACCACTATTTCTTCCCTGCCCGCAACATTCCTTCCATCCCGTCAGCTATTCCTCATACTCTGAGGAAGGTGACTGGAACCACCGATATCAGTAAGCCATATATATAACACTTTTTGAAATTCTCACGGACGTGAATAATAATGTATAACACTTAGCACTAGTGGACACAGACAAAAACACAGAAACACACAAAAAAGAGACTCACTTAACTTTCGAATATTCGGTGGTTGTAGCCACCTTCATCAAGGAAGAGAGGGATAGAACTGTTTTTGTCTGTGTCCACTAGTGCTAAGTGTTATACATTATATATATATATATATATATATATATATATATATATATAGTTTCTTTGGAATTTGTCAAAGGGAAAACACCATAAATGTTTAAAGTTGGCTTTAACCTCGTGGACAGTGGCGCCTCGCGCACGACTACGAATGCAATTGACATTGTATGTACGGTATTTCGTCATAACATCTAGTTCCTTTAAAGCCCCAAAATTTCATAGTTTAAGAGGACGCCTCGGTAGCTTAAGTGGCTAAAGCACTCGACCGGATATTGAGGGATCTGGGTTCGAGTCCCAGTCAAGGCGAATGATTTTTACGCTCTGAAATAGTTGCATTGAAATGCACATTAGCGGATGACTCCGTTAAAAGTTACTGTTGCGGCATCTCCCGCAGTTTCTTTGGAATTTACACCTTTCATTTTTAAAATAAATTTAACGGTCGCCATTATGATATATTAATAGGAGAGAGGTTTTAAGCTTAAGTTTAAGAGAGAGGAACTAAGGTTTTTAGCATTATCACAGGCCCCGAGGGCCCATAAACTGGGTTCTTTCTTTCAATACGTGTATGTTACTCGTCAGTACATTTCTAGGTGCCAATTAAACGGAGAACTACTCACCCTCCAAAATTCAACGCATGGTTTCTGTCGTCAAATGAAACTCGTCAAAAAAGTCCGCTGTCTTTGCGTCGCGCATTGAAATCGTGTCGTTTATAATCCACAATGAATTATACATATTCGTTTTAATCCGTGGCTCCATACGATCGCCCTCTCTTTGCCTTACTCTACAGACGCTCATCATTTCCAGTTCAACTCTGTGGTCCAGTGAAAAATTCAAACGGAACATCCATTGGCCAGGCCACCCACCAGTGGTCAGCTTAAGAAAATACAGTCGATGATTTAACGCAGGTATGTGAAAGGAACTTGTTTTTCCCTCATCTAATTTGCGACCGCATCGATAGACTATATTACGAATATATTCATTACAATATGTTTCTCTTTCAACAGTTGAAATGATCATTTTTTTAAATGATTAAATCGGCGACGGGCAGCATCGAATTAACAGAAGATCATGTGTCATCCGCTCCCAGGTATATTTCGTTACATTATGACATGGTAATTGTGTCCGAAAGTTTATCCGCAATTAATATTAATCCAATAAAAGCTGTGATTGAATCTAGCATGTAGTACCTACTTCGCTCAAGGGGCCCACTGGTTTCCAGTCAATACGTTTTGAGTATTTCTCAGTAATCAAGCTGTTGGGAAAGTGGGATAGGAAAATACGATATATCTAATAGACGATTGAACCTCATCCACGTAGTTCATGATCATAAAATTTTCGAAATACATGCTAGATCATCCAAAAGAGTGACCTTAATTCCTACACGCCCGAAATTTGAACTTTTTATTTTAGTTTCCCGCAAGCCACCGCTAGGGTGTGTGGCAGGGGGTGAACCCACACAAGACTTATTTTGACCCGAATATGACCCTATAGCGGTCGGAAAATATGATAATGATCCCTTATCGTTCGTGAAAAAATTAGTCCTTAAATCTTCCTGCTCTTCACTTAATCTCTCTAATTTTATTGGCATGATCTCTCCTACCGAAGTATACGATGGGGGTAATAATACATTTTCAACATCATTGCTAAAGAGACAACCTTCCAATTAATGCAAGAGTTTCAATATTTAATTTTATCTCCGCTCCAGTAAGTGATTCTCAGCCTCGCTGGTCTAATATTTTGGATAAGTTACTACGCTTATCATTACAATGTTTTACAAATGTAGCTCCTCTACTCTGCACGCGATCCAATTTGGCAATTAATCCAACTTCGTGAGGATCCAATATTCCTGCAGCATATCCTAAACGAGGCCTAACCAGCGACTGATATCATTTCTCTTTGACCTTTTCATCACTTTTACCCAGTACTCTTCTAACAAAACCCTAATTTTTTGTTACCTTGTCCACATATTCGCCGAATGTGTTTCACCTCAGGAGAGATCATGAGTGAGGGTAACGCCTAAGTATTTAATCGAGTATTTTAATTCCAAGAATATATTAAAATTGGTGAAAGTCCAAATTTCGGCGCGTTCGCCCCTCGACAACAACAAATAAATTGAAAGGCGACAATGGACAGAATATTTATTTGCGTAACTAACATCGTTATTAATGGAGAGAACTGATATTTTATTTTTAAAAAACGAAATGTAACAACTCAATTTAAGAAATACAACAGTAATGAGTCGAGAAACTTCCCGGGAATGCGTCTGTTCGCATTGCGCCTCTTTCAAGAACTCCATGAAAGGAGAAAGATGACTGTGTATCAAGCTTTAAGTGGAATTTATTTCAAGTGCCCAATCACGAGACGAGAAAGCATTCCAAACAAATTTAATTCGATCGTTGCTCGTACTGCATCGCCAATAATGACCAACAATTGCGATAATGTCATAAACAACGAAATCAATGTACGACAAGCAGCAAGCAGCAGAAGGAGGGAAGTATTGAAATTAAATTATCGAATATGAGTGTCATTATTTGCGTGTCCGCGATAGGTTAAGAACAAAAAACCAAGTAATAGACGAAATGTTCCTTTCGTCCGACGTAAAGGAAGAGAAGCACTCGCTGTTTGGCTATAATTGGAAGATGTAAGTCGTTTACGTACAATGCATGAGTTAACGTTAAGTCTAAAGTAGAGTGCTCAACTTAAGTAGTCTTAAGTTCTTACATTCAATGTTAATCGGTCTTAAACAATCCTCGGTACTTAGTTGATCGGATTATTGTCTCAAAAAGTCTACTTCCAACACAAATCTCTACTTTATGTCACTAAGTGAGTTTTTCCAATTGCTTCAAGTGCTTTGACATGGCGAATAACTCATTTCATTCCATTCGCGTTATTATCCTCTTTCTAATGGTGGTTCGAGACGTTTTGGCGTCCTGTAGCGTAACAATTAAGCGCATATGAGGTAAGACAATCAGGATAGGAGCTAATGAAGCGATTAGCTGGTATCTTTTTCATCGGCGCGGTCCCAGAGTCATGTTCATGGCTCCTTGCAGGCCATTTCACACGATTATAATCCCTTTAGGAACAGACTAACCCCCTAAAAGCTCATACATTTTCAGAGAAGTGATGAAAGAAAGCAATAAAACAGAAGGGATAGGTTGGAAGCGGGAGTAATGCCATGTCACGGAGAATGATGAAGTGAATTTTCTTGCAGAGACTGAGCAAATGACGATCAATGTGCATATAAATGCTGGCTTATAGTAAAAATATCTATTAAAAGTGCTTAGAGTTTGAATTAGTGAGAGTTTAAGAGAGATAAATACTCTCGCCTTTTTTCCGCATAAAATTAAAATTGAATTATTATTGGTAAATATTAGAGTGATATATTTCTTGATGATACTTACTTATCTTGAGATCTTATATACGATGAGAGACGATGAATAAAATACGATTAAATTGACGACATATTATGAAACTTGATTTACTAGGGAAAATTTAAGTGTTTGGGAAGAAATTAATATTTATTTTGGGTACAAATCAGTACCAAAGTATATATTTCATTATTTTGCGTTGAAATTTAGTCTTGAAACCTGGAAATTTAGACTAATTTATTATGGAAGTAAATTAAAGTTCCGTGAAAGTTGAAAATTAACAGATTGATTTAACTTATCACATCAACAAGTCCACTAATTGTCTATTTCAAGGCGCTATTTTACCCTTGGCGACAATTATTTTTTTTCAAATTTATTTGACTTTATATAGACTTTCTCGGAAGACAATGTGTATATTTCATGATAAACATACTTTTATTTTAGGACGAAATTCGGGACAAAAATAGCGAGGAGGACACAGTTACTTACAAATGGATTAACTCTTATTTAGATATAAATTTTTTAAATAAAAAAAATCAGTTCTCTTCCGAATCTTGGGAAAAAGCATTCTGCAGTAAGTAAAAGGGTTGCCATTTCTATTTTGAGCCTTGACAATACAAAGTGCTTTAGGCGCCATCTGACGTTTCCATCTGAAAGTTTGACCCTTTTAACGCTAACTTCACCTTTTAAACTACCTTTCATAACGCTAAAATATAAATAACAACCCTCGTATATTTTGAAGAATTCGAACAACACAAAAAACTGTTCAATGAAAAACTTCATCATTCCTCTTTCAAAAAAATCAAGTTTCCAGGACTTAAGCTTAACTGAAAAAAAACATTAGCGAAACCATTACGGAGAGAATAAATGGAATAAGATAATCCTGAAAGAGGAAAGTTCGCACAGAAGTCGAAGATGAGAGTAATGAGAGAAGGTAAGAGCTTAGAGAGAGGGGAAATTAAATTCGAAACAGCTAATTACAAACGTGAAGGCAAAATGAGTCGTAAATTAATAAAATTGCTGCCTCCTTGAGCATCGGATGGGATAACTAGAGAAAACCAACCATGGGTTTTTTTCAGGTTCCAACTGATAATGGTGCCGGAAGAAGTATTTTTTTGTTCCCTGGAATCGTTCCCGCGAGTTAGCAGTAGAGGTGTTATAAAGGGCAGAAGAACCAAGACTAATCTTATACCGAACCTAAGAAGAAACAGCTGTCAAGTAGAAAAGAGCGATTAAAAAAAATCATTTTCAAAATAAACTCGAATTTGATAAAATGCTTGAATGTTACCCCGCCTTTAAGGCCATCGTGTTCCACATGAGGTGGGACATATTAAAAAGATAGAAAAATTCAAAGAAAGGCAGCAAGATATGTACTCGGAAGGTACAAATAGTGTCACAGAAATGTTAGATATACTGAAATGGGAGAGTTTGGAAAATAGAAGAAAAAGGAGTAGGTTAGGCGCGATGAATAGAATTGTTAAAAAGGACGAGAGTGGGAAGATTTATGGAAAGAGTTAGAAAAGCCTAACTTTGAGAGAAAACTTGACCATAGTTTCAAAATAAAAATAAGGACGCATAAAACAAATAAGAAAAAATACTCTTTTTTAAATAGAACTATTATTGATTGGAACCAGTTGCCTGGAGGTTTGTTTGAGCCCTTTCCATCCAATTTTAGGAGTTTAAAGTATAAATGTAAAGAAGCCACTGGGTGATAAACTTCATTGTACTTATTAAAATATTGTTTGTATGTGATGTGGAAGTGTCACTGTATTTAAGAATATTTTGTCTCATATCTGTTTTTCTGGTGCGTGTATATATGTAATTTTCGTTGTAATAGTGATCATTGACCAAACTTGACCGTTGCCTCCAGGAAAAATCGCCTAATTGCAACGTAATTCTTTTATAATAAATAATAACTTGGTCAATAAGCAGCGACGGAAGGAGGTAAGGATATAATTTTATGGATTTAAATAATAAATCTTTTATCCATTCGCAATAAAAGGTTGAATAAAAGTAATACTGATAGCGCACGTCGAAACACATTAAATATGAAACGGCGTCTTGAAGTAACGATGGTTTACTCTTAAAGCGAGGGGTTTTATTAACGATTATAAATTTTATGCCCTTGTAAGTTTTCTTGCAATGAATACACACACATAGGTATTTGATTTCAAAAATTAAATCTTTAAAATTTCCCTTCGGTGGCGTGGAATCCATCAAAATGAAGCAGGAATTCACATCATAATAACACAAAATATTTTCCACTCTATCCAGTTCAAATTTGTCCTATATAGAAAAGGGGATTGGCATAGATCATGGAGATATTTTGGCTGTGAATGCGGATAAATGGAGAATACAAGTTGGACGGAGAGGTTACTTATAAAAATACTCGAGGACAAAGGCGAACTTATTCATATGACGGACGAACAGAGGGAAATCCGAAGAAGGCAAAGAAAGAGGAAATGACAAAAGAGCATTTGTGTGATCTATAAGGTTAAAACAGAAGGTAGAACATTGAGTAAGAAGATATTATGCAAGTTACGCAGAAATGGAGAAGAAAATAGCGGGGAGTAAGAAAAAAAGAATTCTCGTGATACGTAGAGGACAATAACCGTTATCCGCTATTCAAAACCTAACTTTAACAAGTAGTCCAATTTGAACGAATTAAGGTCAAATTAAGCTAATGGCGACCGTTACACTAATTGTTTCAGACAGATAAGTGCACATTGTTTAATATATTCGCAACTCCATTACCTTTTAAAAAATACCCTGTCTATTAAGGTCAAATTATGACAATCGCGACCGTTACAACTAATTGCTTCCGATATTAGCAAGGCAATTGCACATTGTTGAATATATTCACATCATCACTTTCAAACAATACCCTACATCTTAAGGTCAAATTAAACTAACTCTGACCGTTAGACTACTAATTGTTACCGAATGAAATGGGGAAAATCCATTGAAATACTCTTCCACTCTATCTCATTTGCACGAGTTCCAAATTTTTAGCTAAATTATACACACCCACACACATATATGAACATATATTTATATATATATACATATATATATATATATTTATTTATTTATGTATATATATTTTTTTTTGAGGTTTCGCGGTCTTCCCTTCCTGAGAGAACTCCGAAATAATAGAATCGGGTTTAGGGAAACCAGTCGCATAAACAACAATGGGAACGTGAGAAGGAAAAGACAAGGTTTGGTGTTAATTTCCCACAAGAAACAATTAAGACGGCCGCCTCGTTTTTTTCTAATCCATTTTTTTTGACAATCCTCGGGATGGGAGATTGAAAAATGCTAAGTACATCCCTGCAAATCGAACTCACTAATATCTGGCGTCGTTCCCTCACTTGAGAATATTATAAATATATCGGTGATGTCGTGGACATGGGAGAGGCAACCACAGTTCCATTTTGGTCATCCATCCGAACGGTTGTATAAAAAATTTTAAAAATAAAAAAATAATAATGTAAAAAAAATAATAATGTAAAAACATAATAATGTTAAAAAAATATTCTCCGTGCCGTAGAATATTTATTACTTTTTTGCAAAAAATCTTCCTCCATTACCCAGGCCAAGTACGTCCAATTTTCCAAGAAGAGTGACAAGATGCTGGCTGATCTCCCTCCCTTCCGCCCCTTCCTCCAGAGAACATTTTTCAGAATTTTATGGGAGTCCGCAATTGCCATGGCACGGGTCCAAAAATATAACGTGAAGTCAGCAGATCGTTACGGATTTTTATTTTACCTTCCCAATCTTTTTGTCCAATCTGAAGCCAAGAATCATGAGCGAGAAGATCTCGTGACACTTACGTGCATCCACGCGAACATTAGCGAGTTGATAAGTTTTCCTTAAGCGAACTAGTATGAGTCACGGATAATCCCCCTTCGAAGACAGCAGTAATTAATTCTGGGATTGTTTTGACGCTACACCCCAAAGTACCGCTCTCATGTTTATTCCACCCCCAAATGCAATCACGTCTACCATTTGGCGTTTCCCCTGAGAATGTCACAGTTGCTCCTCTGAATTCCTTGCCCCGCTTAATACTTGTGCTTTGTGTTCTCCCGGAGGCGTAAGTTCCAAGATAAGATAGCCTTGTTGAATTTGACATTTTTTCAAAAAAATGTCATATATCCTTTACAAAGTGATGAAAAACAATGACAATTATCTAAAAAACAGGCTCCTCGCAATAGTTTCAAGGAACTTGACAGTAGGATTACCAAGTACAACTGGGGTTGATGATCAACTGCGCGAACGATTAATTTCCTTACATACCATTGGCTTAAACTAGGTCCATTCAAGTCTCCTTAAGTTTTTCTAACATACCACATTCCACTAGAAAGTACAAACAGTAGATATATTACGTATCATACGGTCATTGAGCTAAACGAAGGTTATGAGGTTTCCAAGAAAGATAAAACCTAGGTAAAATGTTCAAATAGGATATCATAAAATAGAGCAAGCGGAACAGTTTATCTATCTCGGAAGTGGTTTGGATCAAAGTAGTTGGGACGTAAGGAGAAAAATTGCACTAGGAAAATAAGCTTTCACAAGGAGGTATAATTTATGACAGGGACGTTGAGTAAGAATGTTAAGAAAAGTCTCGTGATAACTTTGAAACGGAGCGTAGTTATGTACGACGCGGAAAAATAGTCATTGAAACAGGAGGCCAGTCAGTTAACCTACCAAAGCACCCGAGGTATCTTAACTGGCTAAAGCACTCGGCCGGATATCGAGGGATCCGGATTGTTCGAATCCTAGCCGAGGCGAATTTTTACACTTTGAAATAGCTGAGAGGGGAGAATGTCAGGCAAGCGAGGAAGGAGTAGGAATAGGATAGTATGCATGTTAGACGGAAATATATACATATATTTATATATATATATATATATATACATATATATATATTTATATATATATACATACATATATAATATGTATATATATGTATATGTGCATATATGTTATATATATATATATATATATATATATATATATATATATATATATATATATATATATATACATATATATATATATATATACATATATATATATTTATATATATACATACATATATAATATGTATATATATGTATATGTGCATATATGTTATATATATACATATATATATATATATATATATATATATATATATATATATATATATATATATATATATATATACATATGTATGTGAGTAAAACTTGGACAGCAACAAACAATATAAGAACATATAAAAAGACAGTACCAATGTCTCTTCTGAGGAAGACGGAGCAAAATTCCGTCAAAATTATTAAAAAATAACGTGTGAGCGTTCTTTTCATGTGTTCTTAAATTGCTTGTTGCTGTCCAAGTTTTTTATTCAACACTTACGTGTTACTTCGGCGAAATCATCTATATGTACATACCATATCTTCGAAAAATAATATAAAGATATCGCCAACATTCCCGATCGACGATGTAGTCGGAGTAAGAATCATTTGATACAATTAATGGATGATATGCCTTATATGGATGAACGATATTTCTCGTTATAGACGACGGTTAACGCCATGTCGCTAAGACGTCACCACTTCCATATTTGTCTTACGCCGACGATCGCCGATATTGGAAAGTGAAGATCGCGACCGCATCCTTAGAGCGCGTCCGGCACAATCGATGCCCGCCTTCGCTCCCCCTCCTTCCCCATCTCACCTCCCTTCCCCCCGCCTCGAAAGGCGGTGATTCAGACGCGAACGCCGCGAGCGGGGGCAAAGGGAGGAAGGAGAATTTATGGGTCGTGACGTCATGAGGGGGGGGGGGAGAGGGGGAGAGGACGGGGAAGGGGTTGGAAACAACAATGTTGGACGGGCGGATGAATCTCTCCGCCGATTCATCCGCCGATCGATTTTTGAATCGTTTCGCGGACAGTTCATCAACCGCAACAGACAACACTCTCGAAGGGTTTGGTTTAGACAGTTGATAACAGAGTTCTCGTCACCTTCGAAATCAGGTTATAGAGGGCAATTCCCTACTCTTAGCTGACTACGTTAAGTTCTGGTAGAGAGAAAATGACTAAGTTTGGATTTATTCCGGGGGAATCACTAGAATTCGACAGAGACCCTCTTCCAAAGTTTGGAGAAAGAGATCCCGTGTCGATATTAAGCGAGTCTTTATTACTAAATACGCCAAAGGGTCATAGAATATACCGTCCCATCCGACGGACGGTGTATCCTTAGCTTGAACTGCTCTCTCCACGCGGGAGTCAAACTAGGGATCGGGATAAATCTGACAAATACTGCCACCTCCCGGATTCGTACCCGGACTCTCTTAGCGGTTGGAAACCAGAACACTAGTCACCGCACAAGCCTTATCCCTGAACTGTTGATGTTAAGTTAAAAATAGTATTAATGAAAAAACTGGGGAATATCGAGGGTTCGTGTTGCCAGGCGGTACCTTTCTCGATCCAAAGCGTCAGAGAGAAAAGAAATTTGCGACTACTTTCCTCCTAATTCTCTCCCTCTCCCATACTCACTCACACACGCACACACACTATCCGAGATTGATAATGAAACCCAGGAAATGCGGAAAATCAGCGATTTCTCGGGAAATTTAAGACAAAATAAAAGGTCCCGTTTCGTTCACGCCCTCCTCCGAACGGCATTCAAAACGGAACGAAAATCCAATTAAATGGTAAGTCGAAACGCGGCGGCGTTGAAGGGATGACGTTTTAATTACGCCCACCGAGAAAAGGGAAGGAAATTTTCCTGCGAAGTGACCAGTCTTCTTAATTGCTACCGTCGCGGTATTGTACCGTTAGCATCGCGGCTGAACCAAACGCTGCAGTTGATGCAGAGCATCCAATTTGTTGGATGAAGGTCAAAAACGACTCGGCAGACTCATGCACAAGTGGGGGAACGGGGGGCACTTCTCTGTCTAAATCATAACTGTCTGAAAATACATAAAACTTCCACGAGTCAAGTGAAAAAATTAATTTCGAATAACAATCAATACGTTAATTTATTAATCTGCTGAGGTTATAAGATTCTCGAGAAAAAGTAGGTTCGACATTTAACTTTGAGGGATATATTAGTGCGGACAGAACAGCTTACCTATCCTAAAAGTGTTCTTGACCAAGATGGTCAAATTGGCAGGGATCCAGGAAGAAGAATCACCTCAGGCAAAGGAGCTTTCACGAGGAGGAGGGAATTGATGACAGAGATGTTCTGTAAGGATGTTTAGAAAAGAATAGTGAAAACTTTGATATGGACCCTGGTTATATGTACGGTGCGGAAGTATGGTCGTTGAGGCAGGATGATGGGCGCTGAGTGGAGGCTTTAGTGAGACGTGGGTGTGGAGAATGATGGAAAAGGTTAAGTGGAAAGAAAGAAAAAGAAAAACAAACGAGGAAGTGCTGAGTATTTTTGTCGCTTGGTAGGTTTGTGTCCGCCCCTAAACGGTTGACTACCAAGCAATAAAATATTTTTCATTTTTAGTCCTATATTTTATCGGGAAAAAAAACAACACGTTCACCATTTTCCCCGTTTTCATCCTTATTTAGATAACTTTGATTGACCACCTGCTTCAACAATGTTCCATTTTTTTTATTTGAGAAACGGAGAAATTTTGGGCTCCCAGAGTAAACCGGATTATAACTACTTTCGTGAAATCAACTCGAGGATTAACTTAAAAGTTAATTCTCATTTCTCTTGAATGAAATAATTTTTCCGGGTTATCCGAACTTCTATTTAAACTCAGCTATACGTAATGTTACATCAAACTTTGATGTTTTCACTTTTGCTGTTAATTTTCACGAGTCTGCTGCAAGAAATTCGGTAGGGCAAGCAAACAGTTATCGCTCTATATCCAAATAATAATCGACATTTTAAGTCGCTAAATTTTTGTGTCATTAAAAATGTGCGTCTGGATAAATAAAAGAGTTTGCATCTCAAGAAATGCGATTACATTCACCGTTACTTAGTGTACATCACTCGAATATGATGAGTCTTCTGGAATTGCAATTTCTTAGGAACATTCTTGTCCTAATTGGACCAGAGGCAATAGTGAATGAGATTTCCTCTTTGAATTGAGTACGAAGGAAATAAAATACATTTTTCTATATTTGCAAAGAGTGTCCACAGAATCAACATTTAAATTGGTAGTCAAAATACTGGAGTATATGAACTGTACTCGTACAATACCATGTTGAAGGGATAACGTAAATACACCTACCGTATCGGATTACCAGAAAGATAAATCAATTAGTTTATGCAAACGAATGCCTCTTTATCTCCATTTATCTAATTCTTATCGAATTGCATGCATCTTTTATTTTGAAGATTATGGCTTACGGGAGGGGCTGAACAGGGAAGTAATTTTCCGCAATCTTCCTATCAGCCATCATCAGGAAGAGCAGGCTCAGATGTTCAATTTCCTGGCGGACAACACCTTCAACGGACGACATTGTAGCTTGAAAGAATTGTTCCCTTCACTTCAGTTCTCGAAAGACATAATCAACGAACCCGAATCCCTCCGAAAACCTTCGTTCAGTTAAGTGAAAGTTATCTGAAAGCAATTAATATTTGTTTACATCTACAGAATTATCACATCAATCATAGGATGCAAATGTGATTAAGTAAAAGGACAAGGATGCCATGGATAATTTATTTATTTTATCACCAACATTCTGAGAGACAGATCAAATAAATGGGAGAACATTTTCTTAAAAAATATTTCCTGTACGCTTTTAAAATTTTTAAGAAAGTTTTTTTCTTAATATTTAATACGACTGAAAACGTAAATACGCGCCTTAGTGCACGACCTAAATATTTTTTCATATTGCGAATGAAAAAGATTTCTCGTAATTCTCTAGTTTTTGTCCTCCATTTTTTTAACGTTCAACTAAGGTTACCTCCTACTTGAAAACCTCATAACCTTTCTTTATGGTTCATTTTCATCTTCAACTCATCATATCCTTCATACTTCACATTCTATTGCTTTCCCGAGTGGTAATAGGTGAAGGTATTATCATTTATCATATGCTTAAATGAACACAGTATGTTATGGTCTTTAAAAGTGGGCAAAGGATATGGTGAGGGAAACTAGAGGAAAAATAAATAAATAATTGAAATTACATTAAAATAAAAATAAAATGATATAGGGAGGTTAGAACATTAAAAAATTATTAAACCAAAATTTAATAACAAATACGCTCTGGCTAAGGTGTATAAGTGCTTGATATGGGTGAGGGCCAATACTTTCTAGTAAACATTAGCCGGAGCGTTTATATTGAAGTCCTTGTTACTAGCAAGGATCAATGCTATTTAGTACACCCAAGTTGGGGAGTGCCTGATTTATTTTCATTTACTTTATTACGAGTAATTGGTGGGCCCCTGGCGCAGGGAGAAATGTCTCGCAAGCCCTGTGTGGGTGAGTGCTTGATGGGGCGAGGGTCAATGCTATCTAGTACTCCTAAGCCAGAACGTTTTTTGCCATCATTTTCTGTTCTAACCCCCTTATATAATTTTATTTTTATTAAATTTTAATTATTTATTTATTTTTACTCAGCATTTCGCTCGTCATATCCTTTGCCCAGTTATAAGAGTACGGCCGGGGTTGATTCTTCCCATATTATCCATACGGCCGTCATAATGTCGTATCTATACGATGTCATAATGAACGGGAATAAAAACCGATTAAAGTTAGGTTTTGGAGGAACTCTACCAAATATTATGTACCTGTACCCAGCTTAACCAGCATTCTATCACTATCTACGAAACATTCCACTTTACCTTTCATTATCTCCTCCGTCCCTTTTTCTGCCTTCTTCGGATTTCCATTTTCACGACTCCCTCTCTTCGCCCACACCATTTGTTGACTTTGCACTTTGTTAGTATTAAACCCTCTGTCCAAAGAACCCTCCAAACTAAGCGTTCATCCTCTTGCGTCAAAGATTAAGTTTCGGGTCTATACAGCTATGATACACGGAGTGTATATTAATCTCCGCTTTTCTAAGTGCACTTGTAATCAATTCCATCCATGCGAATGCTTCATTGGCCAACAAGATTCTTCTCCTTATGTCGAAATCACAATACCCGTTTCCCTCCAAAATACTTCGGAAGTATTAGAACTATTCCACCTCCTCTAGTCCATTCCCTACTATCAAAATTATCTTTCCTACTTCTAACCATCCCAGTTCATTATTAGTTCTCAAAAATATCCTTGCTCTTTGAGTTTCTTTCTGTTTCTCACCCAAAATTTCTCTCCCACTGATTGCTATTGTACAGCAAACAATAGTATCTGTTAATATCTCGGCTTTCTGAATACCTAGTGATAGATAGATTTCCATCGTGTCAGGGTTAAAAAAAACGATATCGTTTGCAATTATCAACCAGTCTGAACTACAAACTCAATAAACTGATTTTAATATTCCCTTATCTCTACCCTGACTTAAGAAGTTTTACTCGAGACATCAAGTGTATAGCATTTTGATAAAATGTCCTCCATTCGTAGACTTAAACGCACTACATCAAATGACAATCATCAGAGACTTATATTTTTAGCTTCCATTGAAATGGACATGGAAAATCTAATAATTTAGACATGCCCACATGGCAGTGTTGCACTAACAACAGAAAAGTTAAGGATTGATTCTGCAAAAATACACACACATATCGTTCTCACGAAATACTGATATCACTTGCTCAATGATCATCTATGTACATACTTAAAAAGGGTTGCAATAGCGTTCGTAAGCGCTTGTGCGTGAATGATCATGGGTGTTCTCAGCACTCAGTTCTCAACACTCAGGTGTTCTTACTTCCCTTTCGGACGGAAAAGGATTCGGCCAAGGAAATCCCAAACTGCGGCGACGCAACCCGGAGGCCGAAGAAGGGGTGTGCTCTCTTCCAGTTAGGGCACGGCGAACGGTGGGCGGGAGCGTCAATCTCTTTCTCGCCAAAGGTCACCGGGTTCGAATCTGGCCTCGGGGCAACACTCATTCCCACCCCACCCCCTCCCACCCTTGGCCGCACGTGATTCATGCATTCCGAGTGCGCTTTCTAGCGAGCGCAGCACAGAAAGAACATGGACGCCCGGCGGAATGCGTGATCCCACCCATCCTTCCCACAATTCAGCGCGCGAGGGGAGAAAACCACGAGGAGGAGGCCGAACTTCGTGGAGTACAAAGCAACTTTGACTTTACGCACCACACGTGACTGAATGAATTATGTAAATTAATCCGCACAACAATTCATTGTGACGAACAATCTACCGCAACAAAGGCAAAGGTTTTTGTTGGAACAGCGGGCTAACAGCATTGTTACTATAATAAACTCCACACAATTTCTACCTTCCTTCATTCCATCTAACATCCAAAATACTTTTCACAACATTCTCTGAATTAAATGTTTCATGCATTTCATCACTAACGGTAAACGCCCTCTCCCCACCTGTATACTTCCCTTCCTCATATTCGGGTAATATATTAAATTAAACGAGATGAATGTGAAAATATGATGCTCAGTTCATGAAGCTCCATAGCAGGTACACATGATCTAATTTTTGTGACTCGAATGCGAACACCAAGGGGATGGGAAAAATAAATTCATATTCCGCCACTGATTGTTCCTCGATTGAATTTGGTTCGACCAGACATCACGGGCAAGCTTATAGCGATAGTGATTTCAAGGGGGAAAATATTTTAATGTAATGGCTCACGAAGACCACTTCTATCTTCACGAAGTCGAAAAAGTTATCTTGAGGAGTTGAAAAGTTCACAGATACTGATGATTATTTAAGTCAAGATAACAACCAAAATATTTTGCATGCTTCGCCACTGCATAGCCATAAAAGTATTGGCAATTACGAGCAAAACCAATAGCAAACGTGAATTCTCCTCGTCACAATCCCTCTGCGTAATATAATTGCTTATCTTGCTAGCATACGAACGGAATTAAAATTTTCCAGCGATGTCTGCAGCGTAAATGTTTACCATGGTAGAGTTCGAGTGCTTCATTTGAAATTTATGAATTTACAAGTTGTTTCTACACTTAATACCAGCGATTATCTCTCATATAACACTAAATGAATGAGAAGACCAACTGAATGATTTTAGTTTTACAATTTCGTCGCGGCAATACGAGAAGTTTCTACTTTTTATTTTACAGCTCGAGTTGAAGAATTGTGGAAGCCATGCCAATAGAATGGGAGACATTTACTGGAGACAGAAAACAATGCTGATATCCTAGGCAAAAGATTTAATGGCTATCATATTATTTTTTCCGGGCCACATTTCGATATTTTTTTAACGATTCCGACGTATCAGGATAATTTAATCACGTGATTGCAATTAATGCCAATAGACTAACGCTAGCTTTATAATATAAAGCTTTGGAAAATTTTACATTAAGATTTGGACGAAATCAGTGCGTTCGGTTAATGAACTGGAGGGTCCTTGGTTCGATTCCTAAGCGGTGCATTCGGAAAACCACGCCAAAAATATCCGAGCGATGAGATTTTTTTTCTAGTTTGAACTTCTTGAAAAACCAATTGTTGTTACTGGGAAAGGAATCATGGCTCCCTTCACTGAACATACGCATTTCACACGTCATTGTATTTTGGTACGAGATGAGCTGTAAACTGCTGAGCTGAGCTGCTGCTGCTCATCTATGTAAACTCTGCCGATTGGTCATTGAAATCATTGTAATAATTCAAATAATGCAATATTATCGGGATAACCGAGTTGAAATTATGATCTTTTTCATTCAGGGACTCACGACCTAAGCCACAAAACACACACGGTTGAAACTCACGGGTTCAAATCTAACAAAACCACGAGAATTTAAATTCGAAGCCTTTGTTTGATTTTGCGCCCTCCGCTCTTTCCTCTCTAATTACTAATTCCTTTGTGCTTCACGTCCGTCCTTCTTTGCTCGGGATATACATATAGTCAGTCCTAAGGGCTTCTTCAAGGAATCTTCCCTTCAAACTCGTAACACCTTTCCCACTCGATTCATGCGCTAGTGAATAGTGAAAACATTTACTTGCGGTAAGAAAGAGTTAGCACCAAAGAAAGGTTGGAAAAAAGGATTCTTTACATACATAAAAGAGAAAACTTGCAGTATAAATTTCCAGAAATGCCTTTCAAAAATGGAATACAAAGGTAACTTGGATTCCACCTATTACTTCCACCAAATTCTTCCCGGATGCTTTTTTTTTCATTTTCGTATATTTGAATCATTTGAAAGGTTTATCACTTTGATATAATTTCTGCTAGCACCCTTTTTGAGTATACCCTTATTACCCTTGAACGGTTCGGCACTTCTCCGAAGGTAAGACATCGTTCTAAAATGCTTTCTACAGTATTTGAGTTAAACATTGTTCATACGGACCCGTATTTTACGTGAAATCAGTCCTTTTAAAATAAAAATGACCTTTTAGAGGGTTGTAAACTCTTTGTTGGTAGGCTTTATGAGGAAAAAATGTATTCAATAATGTTTAGTTAAAAAAACATTTTCTACACATTTCTTAATTTTAAAGGAAATTTTTTTTTGTTCCTACATAAGACAACGTAAAACTTAAAAGACTATGCAGTGACACTAGCGCTTCTCCTAAGGGATGAAGTGTCCACAATTTAATTTATACTACTACTCACCACAATCGACTAATTACAAGAAATATTTCATTCAAACATTTGTATTTGTGATTACTACATTAAAATTGAACGTGTAAGATGTAATCGCTTCTATTGACGTGGTCAATATGAAAGAAAATGAACCGTAAAAAAATATTCGGAGATCCTATTATTAAAAAAATCAAACATTGTCCAAATTAAAATAACTATGTGAGATGCGGCGACAGTAACTTTTAACCATCAGTAATTTGCTAATATTCATTGGAATCCAAGGCGAATGATTTTTACACTTAGAAATTTCTGTATATTAAACATTTTTTACAAAGTGACACTATGCAAATTATTTCCTTGTAAAGAATGCACTCTACTTGATGTGCGCACAAAAGAAATATCCGGAAGATTTTAAAATAATTTTCTTTTCCTTCATAAAAAAATACTTCCAGAAAAAATACCTCAATACGGCAGCATTGTTTGCCGTTCATTTCCGTTTTCGCACGGAACGGTCAGTAAAGGGATTTTATATTTCATTAGGGTATTTGGGGAGGAGGGAGAAGGAAAACGGCCGAGAGGGCCAGGGGCAGGGAGTGGGCGTGCGTGTGGCTCACTCGCGTGGGAGCTGGATCGACGCGAAGGAGGAAAAGCGCGCCCGGCACAGGAAGAGACGGGTGAGGGAGCCAGGCTCTCCCGGGGACAGAGTTGGGAGGAAAGCGTACTCACCATTCGGGCCGGTTGCTCTTGGACTGCTACTCCACGCTGCACCCCCGCCGTCCGCAACCCTTCGAGGACCTCCTCCTTGAGGGTAAGAGTAATCCCTCGATCCTCCACTCCTTCTTCTTCAAGATACACCCCAACTTAAGATCTTCAAAACACACGAGCACAAACTATTTTCCAAAAAAAAAACAAACAACCAACTAAAAGCTGGAAACACACTTGATGGGACTACGGCTACGCCTATCTCGCATCCATCGCTCAGCACTCACTCTATCTGGGGATCTCCGTTTTTCGGAGGGTGCAAAAAGAGGAGCAGTAAAACCGTATCCAAGGAAACCGATGGCAGTGCGATGCGAGATGTAAAAAAGTGTGGGTGGGTAAGATCGCTTTCCGTCTCGCCTGCACGTGCGCTGTATGAAAAGCGTCACTACAAAAGGATTACAACAGCGTCACCAGAGTGACGATGTGATCGGGACAACTTGAAGTGACGAAATAATTATTCAATCAGGACATTGAGGAAGAGAGATAAAAAACACGAACAACTCACAACTTGAACGTAGACACACGGGCGCGCAAATTGATACACGAACACACACACGGATGAAATCTAAATGCAGAAATGTGGGATATGGATGATATTGGGTTGTTGTAAAAATAACTGGTGTAAAATTGACGGACACTTATAAACTTCCACTAGGACGGCGATGGGGAAAGGATCCACAAGCACCACGAGGCTCGAAAGGAGGTGATGATCTCATCCATCGTATTTAATCCAACCGTACGCACTTCTTCCTCTTCCACACACACACCGGGAGAACAGCCCAACATGGGGGAGGGGTGTTGGTTGGTTGTTTATGGGTGAGAGGGAATGTGAATTAAGAAGATTTGAGAGGGAGAGACTGAAGCAGCAGATTTGGAGACGAAGGAGAGTCGACGAGCGATCTCGGCTGCGTTCGCGGCCAGAGTCATCCGCCCAAACTGGCGATGGGAGAGGCGGGTACGAATAAGAAAAGAGGTTGGGGAGGGGGGGGGAGAGTATTTAGGACAAAAGAAAGAAAAAGATGAAAATCTTTCTCCCTCCACCCCGCGTGATGCACTCCGTATGTATCTGTGCGAAAAAAGAGGGCGCTCTCACACTTTCACGTGTCTCGGGAATCAACACACGCACGCTTTAACACATACACGACCACGAGAGATAGAGATATGAAAAAAAAACTTCCCTGCCTCCTTATTCTCCTTACCCAAATATTTCAATCTTTCCTCCGACGCACCCTCACCGGCCCTGCCTGAGGAAATCTCCACCCCCCCCCCCCCACCACACACGCGCAAACACCAACACACCTCTGTTTTCCGTTGGAAGAAGAGGAATAAATCTTCTCCACTCCGCAGAGATCGTTTCGGAAGTTTCGCGTTCAGCGGTGAACGGGACAGTTTCGAGTCGCCTTGCCTCTCTCAATCAATCCTTTTTAACCCTCGGGATCTCCGAGATGAACCAATCGACGATTTTTTTACAAATCGTGCCCTCCTCCCATCGGGGTTGTTGCTCCTCCGCGCTGCCTCCACACTGCAGTCCACACTGAAGGTCACCGCCGACGGTTTTTTTCCCAAAAGAACTGATAAATAAAAACGTTGAGGAGTTAAGAAAAAAAAACACTGAAAGATGAAGCTATGCCAAAGTACACTTTCAAAGTGAGAGTTCTAACATATATATGCTAAGCTACACCGCACATCTACACTGAGCCAAGCTTGGATAACAGCCGTCCACGCGAAGCTATGCCGTCCGGCCACGCTGTGCAAAGCCGCGCTATGCCGTCGCACTGGAAGCCGCTTGGCTCAGCAACGCGCTCGCCTCTCCGCTTGGAGAGGCGGATGCTCCATGATGCACGAGGGCGACTCAGCCAAATCCTCGTCTCGGCGAGTGGATGATGACTCGAGGCCGTCCCTTCGCCTGTTCCTCGTCGATCCACGCTCACTCTCACTCGCTCGTGGCGACCGTCGGCCGACGTCTGGGCAACACAACAGGTTGAGGAGTCCGACCGCTCCCCCGCCCCCCGGTATCCCCCCTCCACGCCGTCCTCCCCAGCGGGACGGGAGGGGAGGAGACACCCCCCTCACGGTGGAAGGGGAGGGGGTTGGGGGGAGGGGGACGGGGGGGGCTGTTGGGAAGCCGCCGCCACCGCCGCTCGGGTTTTGCGGTCTTCGGGCCGGGGACGGGAAGGGAGGGACGGGCGCATATCTGACTGGCTGGGGGATGGAGGAGGTGGATGAGGGTGGCGGGGGAGAAGAGAGGGGTGTTTTTATGATGCGGGACTGAGTGGGGTGTGGGAGGGAGGTGGGTTAAGGTGGGGGTGAGGGGGATGAGGGGATGTATATGACGGTGGGTGAAAGGACTTGGCAGCATTTTACTCCCTCCGCGAAGGGTGGTCCATTCGCGTTTGCGGACGAAAAATTTGCGAGAGAAATTACCGTCAGAGGAGAGCACATTTTATGTATGCAAAAGTGACGATTCGCATGCAAATTTATCGGAAGGAAAAAGTGAATCGCGCTTGCAGTTTCTCCGAAAATTGAGTTCGAGCACCACTTCACTTTAGGGTAGCGTGTGCAAGCGGGTAAGAAATATCAATTTCCGAAGGAATCTGGATTGACGCTAGCATTTTGATCTCCCGAGTCATAGGCCGTAAAGAGAAAGAGAGTGAAAAAAACATAAATGACTAACTCAAATCGGTTTGTTACCTTTCGTCTGTTCACTCGCGAGAGTACAAGTATATGCGTAGCGAACCACCGCCTTTTCGGAGTTCATGCTCCGAAATGGTACGACACCAACGTGCTTTAAGTTCACTCCACACTTCATTCGAGGCAAGTCGTGTTCTTTCCCCCTCAGAAATGACTGGCGAAGTATAACTGCCCTCTACGCTGACGATGCCGCAATCCTGGTAAAAGGGAAAAACATGACCTCAGTAAAAGAAAGAGCACAAGATGCATTGGACGAGATAATATCGTGGTATAAAAAATGGAAATTGCAGATAAATACCCAAAAAACCAAAGCAATACTTTTCGCCCACCCAGGATCACGTAAAGCATCTTGTGAATGTATCAGGATTGGACAACAACCGATTGAATGGAGTCAAAGCATCAAATATTTAGGAGTGGACTTAGATGACAGACTAACCTTTAAAATACATATCAAACAGATACGAGATAAAGCGGCCGCAATAAGGTCGCAATTGGCACCGATTATCCGACAAAACGCCACCCCTAAGGAAATAAAAATTCTAATATACTCGGCAATAATAAGACCAACATTGACCTACGCAGCCCCTGCGTGGATGGGACTACTCAGTAGATCCCTAATGGACAAATTAAATAGCACAGAAAGGAAGACCCTGAGGCTGGCTTTTGGGCTCCCCCCCTGGGAAGAAAATGAGAATGTATACCAAAAAACAGGCATAGAAAAACTCTCAGATCTCCTACTAACAAGGTGTAAAACATACTATGATAAGTTAAAAGAAAACCCAAATAGGGCTATGACATACACAAAAATAAATAAAATAGGCCCCTATGATAAATATAAGAGACCTAATAATGTCACACTCCAATAATAATACGGAAAATAATTAAATAAATATAAAAAGGGCAAAGACAACGATGCTGGTGGTGCTCCAGAAAGAAAAAGGAATTATATACTGAGACACAGAGCATAAGCCCAACTAGGCGACCTCTGATAAACAAAGCCGCCTAAAAACGGCAAGGCAAGTCGTAGTCGTTCTTTCCCCCCAGCCCGAAGAGGCTACGGCCTATAACGGGTGTTTGTCAATTCACAACTTTTCCTGTCTCATGTAAATATATTGTACAATAACTTTTTGACATATAAAAACCTTAAAAAAAACATTCTTTCCTGCCCATCCCTAATGGCGCCAATAACCTAAGCTGTTGGTTGCCTACCCTAAAACTACTACCTGATTTTAGGGGATCGTGGTGGTGCAGTGGCTAACGTACTGCCTTCCCATCCTAAGGGCCCGGTTTCGAATCTCGGAGGTGTCAGATATTTTTCAGTGGTATCCTGAACTCTACTTGAGGTGCTTTGTGGAGGGCACTTTCGAGTTAGTACGCCGTCCGTCGAATGGGACGTTAAGCCGCGGACCCCTTGGCGCCTTTCGGTAAGAGTAGGCTAATAACGACGCCGGGTTTCTCTCCATCCTTCATCCTTAATTGCGCCAATGACCTAAGCTGTCGGTCGCTTCCCCCAAAAAAATAATACTGCTACTAATAGATTGACCACCTAAAATTATATTGAATAAATTAATAAAAAAACAAATATAGATATAATAACTTGTGAAACTCTTCTTCGGAATCGATTACTAGGAATAGAAAAATGATAAACTTTAGTTTGTATTCACTTTTTATTTTAGCGTGTTATTTTAGACGGGAGTCACCCATGTTGCAGCCGACTATGGCTCTGGATGTAATCGTAAGTTTCTGTGTTTTCATAAACACCACATACACATCACTAATTTTATTGGAATGCCATGTTATTTATTAATCTTTTGTAAACTGAACAGTACACTATGTGCCCTTGACCATTATAGGGCGTCAACGATCCGGACAAGCAAGTCATTCAGAATAAATTCACTAATTTGATTCGGTGGAGTTCAATAATATTAGAAAAAACAATTACTGGTTGAAAAAACTTCGAAAACATATCAAACATGAATTGAATGAAAGAATCGCACAAAAATTTTAATCAATTCCTATTTTTCTATGCATGCTAATGAAATAACGAGTACAGAATTAGGCAAACGATGTCCTTTCAATCGGAACCTTATGGTTCTTTTAATACCATTTCACAGGATTCAATAGGACTAATTTCTTCCTGCAGTTGCAATATTCAATGCTGTACGAAGATTATTTCGAAAAACATTTCGTAAACAGATGAAATCAAGTGTCAGCCAAAGTCAACATACTCGTAAAGTCAACAACTAGAGATGGAATTGATGCACAAATACTCAGTTTATCGGCAGTTTTTTTAAATTTTTTACATCAGAAGGAAAAATCGCGTTATGATAAAGTCTGCGTATCGAAACGAAGTATTTGTGCCACAATTATGAATAGATTCCACAAATTTACGGCTGAAACCACAAAAAAAGATGAAAGAGTCATGGGTAAACACAAAAAAGTACTTTTCAAATTGATTCAAATGGCTGCTTGAAGGAGCACGGCATGATTACCCCAAGCAATTGAAGATCTTGATCGATATAAGTCAACAAGATCTTTGATCTACTCCTGTAGTGACTACGACATTGTCCATGCTTTCGTTAGCATAATTGATAATGGGCTTAACTTCTCTTCGGTAACCATCAATGGACCATATCCACACAAATAATAAGCAAACCATCAATGAAAATTCATTTTTCTCATATTTTGCTACAGCGAAAACATCTTAAGCATCAACTAAGATTACCCTAAAAAAAGATATCACGCACAATTACTGATATTATTATTATGAATGGTTAATTTAATAATTCTAACTAACGTGAATAGATTGAGAACAAAAAATGTGTAAACTCCTGTTCAGCATTCACGTGATAAGATACGGAATCCGACAGTTGGTTTTCGAATTCCGTGAGAACGCTTGAATTTTTCAGCCACGCATCCGGCATACGTACACTTGGCATAGAATAATCAGTAAAACACACAATATTCCACGACTCCATCTATGGAGTTCATGAAATGCAGGCAGTGAATGAAAAGTCTTAAACCAACTTCATTAGCATCCCAAATTTTCTCCTCGCTTCCGACGCCATTGTCTGTTCCGACGTAACGTTCTCGTCCACCTATCGCAAAGCGTACGAAAGGGCGTAATTTTGCCGCGAAAAAGGTCGTGTATTTTATTTTCGATTATAAATACGAGATATATATATTTTTAATATATATATCGTAAAAACGCGAAACAAACACGCAGCGTTATCGGAATACACTATTTAGCAATGAATTTATTTGCAAAAAAAACCCTCTGTGGCTTTACTTTTGCATATACTCCTAATTAAAAATAAATATGACTTCCTAAGGTTTAAGGTGGCTTGCAAATGACAGCTTTTCTTCGAAACTGTGGCCGGAGCTTACCTGCGAGGACGGTTCAATAAGTACCCGTGTTTGACGAAAGTGCGCGAAGCAGTAGAGGCCGCGGGTGTGTCGACTGGAACGGCAATTAATATTTTACATGATAAGTTGGCGACGAAAAAATTGTCGTCCCAATGGGTGCCGCGATTGCTCACGGTGGACACCAAGCTGATCCGGCTGCCAACTTCGAAAACTGCATGAACTACGTTATGAATTGCTGCCGCAACCCCCGCATTCACCCGATCTGGCTACCTGCGACTTTTTCTTATTCCCTAACATGAAGAAATGGCTCGCGGGAAAAAATTTAGCTCAAACGAGAAAGTTATCGCCGAGACAGAGGCGTTTTTTGGAGAATTCGACAAATCCTATTTTTTGGAGGGGTTAAAAAACTTTCCGGAACGTAAGGAGAAGTGTATCTTTCTAAAAGGGGACTATGTTGAAAAAAAAAAATGTTTTTGAAAGAACTGTTTCTTCATTTCTAAAACGGGTACTTATTGAACCACCCTCGTAATTAGATATTGCGCAGAAAAATTACAGAGTCAATTCATTCTGAGGATTTCTTTGTTTTAGGAAAACGTACAGCAGAATCAATTCATAATTGCACACGGAAACCAATTTACACCAATTTACAAAAGTAATACATACCATGCAAAAACTTCTTATTTCCTTTTCTTATAGATCCAAACAAAGTGCCTTCATTGAAGAAGCTTTACCTTCATGACTTATCTGACTAATACTAAATGCCGAAGTTTCAATTTTACAAAATGAACCATTCAGACCGATGATAATATCAATACATGTACATATATTAACAGCACTATTCTCGCATGTGGCCAAAAAACTTAAAATTATTTAAAATGATTTTTGAACAAAGAATAAAATTTGCATTTTGCATGGCATCGATATACGAATGGAGGTAGAATGAGTGTGGAATTGAAGAAAGCATTAATGTAACACGGGATGACAGATGTGGTTTTCTTTAGGCGGAACTGGGAAGTTTATCTGATTGTGTCCTTTCAAAATCCACCTTAAACGGTAGACTACCAAATAATAAATAAAAAATAATTAATTATACCACCAATAAAGGGAGGTGGTATTCAGGTGCAGCGTTGGATTACTGACCAGAGGACGCGGGTTCGATTCCACTGTGAGCAAACCCAGGCCCACCCAAGCTATGTGAGTTTTCGGGTACCAGATCTTCCTTGGAAACCATAACCTGCACAGGGAAAGGAACTGCCCCCCCTACCCTGATGTGTGAATTTTCACACGCCGTATAAGGTATTAGTACTGGGTGAACTATACCAACATCTACCAAACCGACCTTCGGGTTGATTGTTGATTATTGTGTTTATGGCACGATATACACGAGTCTGTGTTTCTGTGCATCAATGTTTTAATCAAAGTTTTTTTATATATTTGTGTCGTCACTGAAGAACGCTCCTTTTCGAAGCTATTTATATATCTTCCCTCCAATTCTGGCTACCGCATTCTCAACTCGTAAGCGGATTTCTGATCTGTGAAAGATAATCCGTACTTAGTGCACCCTCAAGTACTAACAATTTACTTTTAAGGGAATTTCCACTTTACACTGGTTACCCTTTATTCCCAATTCCAGTCTCCTTGGTATTCTCCAATTATCGATCCCTCATCATTAAAAAGCTATTTCTGCTTTCTCTCCATGTTTTTCATAGATCGTCCACGTTTCATTCTTCTTCGTGGTGATTATTTAAATAGGCTCTATGGCCGAATTTCCTCGTCCATTTTTCGAACAGGGCCATGCCAGTGGAGATGTCCGTCTCTGGAGACTTTGCCCCGCTGATTCTTTCACGTCCATTACTTTTCCAAAGTCTTCATTTTTTTCTTTCTAACTTGGATATTCTGGCTTCTTTCCTTATCCCCTCCGATTCCCCAACTTGTATTATAACCATGAGGCATTCCTTCAAAAGTCCCACCTCTATGCCTCAAGAGTCAGTTCGCTCTCAATAATCGGATGCAGGATATTCTTCTTTACTTCCTTAGATACAAATCGGCTCCATGTAACACACTTTAATTGGCCTAAGACCCTGAAGTGCCGAGGCATTCCACATCTTATTTATGCCAAGCGGTTTCTTCAATAAAGGACCCTTAAGACTTACTATACCACGTGACTTGTTGTAAAAACTGTTTTACCTCGTCAACTTTTTCAGATTGGTGCAGATTAATATCTTTTCGATATCCTCTAACAATCATAAGTATATTCGGTTTTCTTACTGTTTCTTCGAAGCCCTCCTTCATGTGTTTCCAATACATTTCCTACCTAAAAAAAGGCAAGTCAAAACTTTGATATGGAGCGTAGTTATGGACGGCACGGAAACATGGTCACTGATGCAGGATGATAGACGTAGATTGGAGGATTTGAAATGTGGGTTTGGAGAAGGATGGAGAAGGTGAAGTGGGCAGAAAGGAAAACAAATGAGGAAGTACTAGGTATGGTGGGCGAGTCGAGACGAAAGGTGATGTTTCCAATAACTTTCTTAGTTTAAACTTTGCATTCTTCTTGGTTTGATCTATCAATACCTGAAAGACAGTAGAGAGAATACTAGTATTATTCTATTCCAAAAGGTTCCACCCACGCGTCCACATGATCGACGATCAATATATTCTACACACACATTTTAAAAAGGAAAGGGGACATGCCATAGCTTTGTCTAAGTCATTTAGATGCAACAAATCAGAGCGTTTATTTCCTATCTTAACTACAGCTTGAGACTGTTGTTTTCCATCTACATATATACAATACCTCGTAAACCGTAGCAAATACGATTGGCAGGGGGTATTAGGACACTAACCATTCTACTTCTACTCCACAGCTTCCACAAAACAAACAAATGTTACCCCGTGATCCACCAAAAGTGCAAGTGAAAGGAGAGGGCGACCAATCGCACCATCCATACAACACACTTTACGAATATTACACTGCTGATACCTACTCCAATGACTGCGCTAATGAGAAAATTTGGGAAGCCCAATAAAAGGGGGGGGGTTACATGCAACGCGGTATCTACAAATTAGTTAGCATTCTTCTCATGTAGGATGGACTATTCACGAGTACATTAGCTCTAGACCATTATCTATACGACACCCAGACACAAGATATACACGTTTAATGAGTGATTACATTTTAGATCCAATACCAACGCCCTATGTAATATTTACGACAAGCCTCAGGGGTGGGCGGTTTTTTCAATTCCCCTTTCCCCGAAAATTCTGGTGCAGAGAAAATCACACGGGTTGGTTATATTTGGTTGAGGTGGCCGGAAGTATAATGTAGGTTTGAACCCGGGACGCTTTGGCAAGCTGACTGTTCAAATCATTCGTCCACCACCACATCCTTTACGACTATCATCGCTGTTCATAAAGTGATAAAAAAATACTATTGCTAAATAATCACGTCAGCTTGATACGCTAGAGGAATTTACTCTCTAAATCTTCTATTTTCACAATATTTCGATCATTTTTCGTGTCTATCAGGGTTTTTATTTGAATAAAAATATTTTTCCTTGACTTAAGCGATTTAAAAAATATATATTTCCAGTTCAGTAGGAACTATACGTTAGGCGTACATCTGACTGCTGAAGGGTGAGGCTTGTCAGTTGCCAACTCAATGAGTACGTGAACTGCGTGCATGTTGCGTCCACTGGGATCTACGCCACCCTTGACAATCGAATTGAAACCGATCTCCACGTAATACACTCGAAAGCATTCTCCTCCAAAACCAGATGCACTTCGAAGGGCGTCCACTCTATAACGCAGACTCCAATTCAAAATCCACTTCCAGATGCCTACAGCGATTCCGATTTAAGAGCCGAATGAGCACGATCCGTGCCTGGCGTTGGTTGGGGTGCGACTCTTCTGGAAACATCCGAGTTTTACGCGCATTTTACCCACTTATTCCAACTGCGGCACAGTTCCATACTTGAAAAATGAGATAACATCCACTCAAGTCGACTAATCGAGTGAGAATAAAAAATAGATGGACCGAATCGAATCTAAAGGATCGAACTTTTTATCTGATCGAATGCTGTTGTTCACATTGAAGTTCATTAATATTACATTGACTAAATTACTTAAAGAGTATGAGCTGATGCTAAAACTATGCATGCTACAATAATGTGCGGGTATTAAATTTTTTTCTAAATTTATACCCTGCAGTTTTTTTGGAAAGGAGTTAAAGTTTCATAGGTATACAACCTGACTGTGACACATGGATTTTTTTAAAACTTTTATTCTGTTAGCGGTGAGCCTACTGATAAACATTCTATCGTAATTTTGACAATCAAATGAAATAAATATTCTGCCCGGATAAAATGAATCAAACGCCTAAATAATGAGGTTTCCACAGAGTTATATTGTTTTAATTACATCTTTAGAAGAAACCCTCCCCCATTCAATGGCTATTAAACAAACGTGGTGCGAAATTTGACACCAGTTAAAAACCCGGTAATATAATGAAAGGAATAAAGTTATATAGAATACAGACAGAATATTAAATCGAATTACATTTCATCGCCTTAAAATCTGTTGATTTTTTACTCATTACGCGATTATCAATTAATAAGAATAAACAGAGTAAGAAAGATGGATTAATCTGAATAAAGATTTAATTTATATGAACGACTGATTCTATTCTGTGCATCATTATATTTGCTGATGACCATGCTCTAGTTTGTTAGTCAGTCAAGGAGTTGCAAGCATTGCTGAGTGAATTGGAAATTTCGGTGTGACAGATTTGGAATAAGAATCTATATAAATAAAATAAAAGTTACATGATTTTCCAGGATGAAAAAAGCTAAGCTTAATACTGAAATAGGAGGGAAAAAACTAGATCAGGTGGAACAATTTGCGTACCTTGGAAGTGTTTTGGACCAACACGGTCAAAGTAGTAGGGACGTAAGGGGACGAATTGCGCTAGGCAAAGAGGCTGTCACAAGGAGGAGGGAGTTGATGACGGGGACGTTAAGTAAGGATGCTAAGAAAAGGCTTGGGAAAACTTTGATTTGGAGCGTAGTTATGTACGGCGCGGAAACGTGGTCATTGAAGCAGGAGGATAGACATAGATTGGAGACTTTAAAAGTGTGGGCGTGGAGAAGGATGGAGAAAGTAAAATGGACAGAGAAGAAAACAAACGAGGAAGTACTTGGTATGGTGGGCGAAGGGAGGGGTTTGTTAGGAGCAATCCTATGGAGGCAGGAAAAGTAGCTGAAGGGAGCACTGACCGGCAGCGGGATGTTGAAGACTGTAATTGACGGGAGAATGTTAGGCAAACGAGGAAAGGGAAGGAACAGGATAGGGATGTTGGACGGGATGAAGGGAGGAAGAAAGTACTCAGAGCTGAAGAGGGACTTCCTGTAGAATAGGATGCTGTACTGCGTTTTCTTAGGAGATAATTATTTGGTAGCAGTGTCCGACCAAAGCTTACCTTAACCGGTAGATTACCTAATAAATAAATAATGACTGACTCCAGAATTGTTTTAAATAAGAATATTCCTTCACTATAGGGAAGAAACACAAGTCGCAATAAAGCTACCGAGGCATTTGAACATTCAGACCACGAGGAAATTGTTGAGCACTGGAGAAATCCTAATGCATGAATGCGATCTAGAAATACTGAACCTCAAGTGAAATGTACTGAGGGAATCATAAATATGTGAATATATGACAGTGTAGTGAACCCAATCCCATACCTTTCTAAAAGCCTTAGCTTCAGATTGCTTCAAAAGTTGCGGAGTATCATAACTATCCCAGTTTCTTGAACAGTTAACTTTCCACTCGAAAGATTTTTCCATAAATCTAAGTATTTCAGCTCCGAAGGTTTTTAATTCCTCAATCATTTCTCCGCCCGGTCGAGCCCCACAAATGGCCTCATATTCCTAATGTGACTCAAGTAAAGTGATATAAAGGTTTGCCCTTTGCCTTTTCATTACGCATAATAATATGCATGCAATTTGATATAAAATGCCAAGTTCCTTTCACGCACGCCGAGAGAGAGAAAGAACTTGGTAAACTCCACAATTCAGAAGTGTTGACTTTTCACTTATACCAAAGGGTAAAATAAAAAAAAACTGCCTCTGTTGCCCCTGCATTTAAAAAATTGTTTACTTTACCATTTAGCTCTGAATGTCTAATATTCTTCGGTCGGACGGATCTGGACGTCGTGATTTTGGGAACCTTCGATTCCCATGCACAGAGGCCCTTTAATGCTCGTGAATTGTGGTGTATTATAGAAAGAGTGTTTTGAATAGCGCGTTAGTGAATTATATCAACCTTCCTCAGATAGTTCGGAAATAATGTAACTCTTATAGAATCTCAATTTCTGATCTGAAATTAAAATGGATAATATAATGACAATTGGTATAGATATTTGAATGGTATCCCCGATAATTTAATAATGATTATAATTTATATCATGGAGAGATTTTCCTTCGCAAAAGTAGGATTGACTAAAACGAAATATAATGATCTACAACTGTATATTTAATATCAACGATTCCGGATGTTAATTTAGCCTCGAAAAAAATTATGAAAAACTACTGTAAAATTTTAAACATAACTATTTACTTTTTGGTGGGAGATAATTCAACTTTTCTGTCTTTGGATGGTTTTACTATTTGTTTTGGTTGAATGAGCCCAATATTTTTTGCGGTTTGGCCTCGTACAGGTATACGTACTTCCTTCTAATACGTGTTTCTCAAGAAAGGTTGACACATCATTAAAACTAATTTTGATTAACTACGAAAATCTACAAGGATGTAAATGTTTTTTTATTGACTTGTGCAGGCATACATTATTGAAACCATTCCCATTGCTGACAGTTGCGGGTGTATATTTATAATGCGCTCGATCAACGATCGTACTTGCTGTATTTCGGAAAGCAAACGATTTTACAGATGGAGAAATTGCGACATTTGAATAACCGTTGCAAAAGGAAATATTTAATGCTCCGGAGGAAAATATTATCCCATCATGTGTAAAAATCAGAGATCATATTATATTTCATTTATACGTGTCGTTAGTTGGTCCCAAAATGTTTACCTTTGGACTCATTTAAATTTAAACAATACGCGATGTTTTCAGGCAGGTAATATTCTAACACATCTTATTAACTTTGAACGTATATAAATGAACAACTGTCTAACGTATTTGAATGAATACAACAGTTTCCACAGCACTGAGGAGAAATTAAAGGTATTGGAACTATGATATAGACTCAATTATTTTTTTAGGGAACGTTCCAAGCCGTTTATATATCTGAACAAAAACGTATCCGTTACATACCTTAAGTTAGATAAATAAAAAAATACCTGGGGCGCATAAATTAACTGTGGCTATTGATTAGTGAATAGCTTGGGCATTCCTTACTCTACTAAGGTTTTTCTATCGACGATTGAAAGCATTTTGATTGGAAATGGGATGTTGAAGACTACGCTAGAGGGAAGAACGTGGGACAGGCGATAGGCAGATAGGTAAACGTCTTTATTGGGGCTAAAGTGAGACCATAAAGTCCTTTCTTCAATTTGACCCTAATAAGTAGCGGGAGGAAAAGTATAGACATCATGTTGGACGGAATGAAGGGATGAAGGAAGTATGCAGAATTGAAAAAGGGTTCATTGTGGTAGTTTAAGGTGTCAAGTTGTGTCTTGCCAGGCTACACTATTAATATGTTGGCCTGTTCGGTCTTTGTCCATCAAAAACGGTACATAAAACATTAAAACACTAATTAATCAATCAGATTATTACGCAAGGACCAACGTAAAACATTTCTATTATTTATAAAAAAAGAATAACGGGAAAACTAGGATGGTAGACGGTTTTGTTAAAACTTCCAATTGCAAATCGCATAATTTGAAAAGCTTTGGGGTAAGATTTTACAAGACATCCGAGGTCGTTTGCTTTGAAGAAACAGAAGCGCAATAAGCAGACGGAATTAGATCAAGGTTGAAAAATGCGAGGGAAGGTATTGCCATGCAGAAGCACGCCCTGAATCATGTCTGCATGCATATACATGCGCGTTCATATTATAATGGGCGGCAGAATGTGCCCAACCCTTCCTCCCCTGCCCCCCCCCCTCGCTTCCCTACGCCCCTCCACGCCGCCCCTGCCCACTCGTCCCACCATCGCCCACGCAACGGCGGCGATGACGCCCTCGGGAGGTACAGCGACAAGTGCTGCCTCTTCCCACGAACTAAATAGTCCGAGTCGGCTTTGTGGACAGGTGCCCTCCAACAACAACACAAGGCTAGAGCATCAAAAACTCCTCCCCTCCCCTCTTGCTCTCAATCTACCCCCCACCCTCCCTCCCCAACCCACAGACCCCTTCCCGGACGGTTGAGGGCTCGAGCGTTTCGCTCTTTGAACCGGTCACTTGAAAACCGACGCCCTTTCTCCTGCCTCCCTCCACCTACACGATTCGCCCCCCCCCACCAACCCACCCACCCACTACAACCCTGGAAGTTCCTCGGCCCGGATCGCCGCACAACCGAACGCCCAACCCTCCTTCCCTCCCGACATACCAATCGGTTCCACGTAAAAAAATTCCCACGGCGGCGAGAGGGAGTGGGGGGCCCTTTCGACGCCCGGGGCCCTCATCTCTCTCCTCCCCCGCTCTTAAAAAAACGTCCCGACGCATACCACCTACGTCTCACTACGCACGCCGGGTGAACGGGTATCGCTGCATCTCGAAGATAGCGCGTGTGTCATAAATTATCGTTCTCTCTTTAAAAAAATACAGATTTGAAAACACCTTGGGGTGTAGCGTAAAGGAAAAACAGGCAAGAAAACATACGGGCGAACACAAAAGGATAACTAAATTTACAAGGGAAGAAATATGATACATTCGGGATCTGAACCAGGTCCGCTCACTTTAAGGGCAAGTGCTACAACCTATTTAGGTAATACACATAATTTTATATCTATCTATGCATACATGTGAATTAATAGACGTAGTGCAAGGGCTTGCGCATTCCAATGACCCCTAGAGCCGTGGTGACGGAAGCAATTATAATTGCTCCAGGTAGATTCCAAAGAAACTGCGGGAGATGCCACAACAATAGCTTTAAACGGATTCATCCACTAATGTGCATTTCAATGCATCAATTTCAGAGTGTAACAATCTTACGCCTTGATCGGGATTCGAACACGGATCCCTCAATTTCCGGTCGAGTGCTTTAGCTAGTTAAGCTATAGAGGCGTCTTCTTAAACTTAGAAATTTTTGGGAGCTTTAAAGAAACAAGATGTTGAGACGTGCATTCGATTGAGATCGCATTCGTATGACAAATTAGTTTTACACTCTGAAATGGTTGCAATGGAGTGCTCCTGGTAAGGTCATCCATGTCAGATAGGTCGAAGATTAGGAGCCAGTCGAAAGGTAGTCCACGCAGCGTCTGTTCCTCTGTGAGGCGACTGCAAAGGGATCTGACCCCTAGTGGGACGGCCATTGGGTGATGGTGTCACGTTAAAAGCACTATTGAGGAAGGCGACGGAAAACCACCTCGATTATTATTCCCAAGATTTATATGATGGACAGTATAGAGAATATCAGTCCTGGCAACTACGGGACTCGGCCCAATCGGCCGTGTGTCATGCCCACTAGTGGGAGAGGGAAGCCTTCCGCGGTCGTTTAACGTATTTCACAGTCGGTGGGCTATTCATTAGTTTTTAAATATTTTGAGCCAACATTCTAAACAGTATATTGCAACAATACCAATGCAAATGGCGTCGTTTAACTCGCAAGTCATCCCGGGAGTCGGTGAGCATGAAATTTTTATTGTTCGCTTGACAGACGATATATAATATTGAACAGAGGAAAAGCCTGCTTAGGGCCTTCTGTGTGGATTGTGCTGCTAAATGGTAAGAAGACATAGACAGCAGTACGATAAGGCAGTCAAGAGGAGATGCAACCGGACCTTTTTTACAATGTGGTTCAATTACATTCCCACCCCCCGTTCTTATAACACCGACCAATCGCGATCTGGCGAAGTAATTACGCCCAATTTGCGCGAGAGGCCAGTAATCCCTTTTGGCATGTTAATTTAGCACCATCCAAGGCGGTGGAATTCGCAATAAGAAAAAAACCACTTTGGCTATTCTGCGTCAAAGCGTTCTAGAGCGTTAATTAAAGCAACGAATTGCACGCGCAAGAGTCTTTTAAGCATTGCCAACTTGCTAGCAATTCGTTGTGGTATACTCCAAGAATACTTTACGGGTCGAGAAATTCGCTCGATCGAAAATAATTCCTGTCGCTATCCTCAATTTACGACTACGTAATTACTAATCATACGGCGAACACTTTCAATATAAGGAAGTACCGTTATTTTCGCAATAATAAAGCGTGGATGAATCTTAAGCTTACGTTAAGAATCATATCTTCTTTGGGCTGGGAAATATTTCAACAATATTTATTTATCTAAATAGACCCCAGTCACGCAAAAAAATGACTTTGCCGTATGATTGAGAATTTATTGGTGGCAACATTACCTCGTCCCCCTCCGGGTTAAGTTAGCCAACGCCAGTGCTTCGGGGGCAGCACCATCCTCAAGGACGAAAAGCAGACCCGTTGAAGTGATCTTGGATGTAAGATGATAACCTGGATGAGAAAAGGAGAATTCTTAATTGAAAATGGTTCTCAACAGTGGCCCACATTCCTCGGAAATTTTCTAGACAAATATTTCCTAGTTGCCTGAACTTATCAGTTCAACTTTTCCGATTAAATCACTCGAATTGCACCGAGAAGGAAAACAATTGCATGCGCACATACATAAGTAGTACCATTCAATCCACCGCTAGGGCGTTTGGCAGGGGGTGAACGCACACCAGAATTATTTTGACCCGAATATGACCCTACCGCGGACGGACTCTGTTATTCTGATCCCTTTATCGTTCGTGGAAAAAATGGAATTTTTGAATTCATCCATTCTACGCTTAATCTCTCTAATTTTATTGACATGATCTCTCCCACCGTAGTACGATGGGGCTAATAATACATTGAGAACATTATTGATACATATATATATATATATATATATATATATATATATATATATATATATATAATATAAAATATATTTTCTATATAATATATATATATATATATATATGTAGGTCGCGGTAGTCCAGTGGGTAGAGCGCTGGACTGCTGACCGGGAAGTCCTGGGTTCGATTCCTTGGCAAGGCACTCTGGGCACCTGCAGCACCACCCAAGCTAAAGTGATTTTTCGGGTACCAGGTCTTCCTGGGAAACCATAACCGGCACAGGGAAAGGAACTGGCCCCCCTACCCTGATGTGTGAATTTTCACACGTCATATAGGGCTTAGTACTGGGTGATCTCTACCATCACCTACTAAACCGACCTTCGGGTTGATTACTGTGTTTATGGTTATGGTTATATATATATATATATATATATATATATATATATATATATATATATATATATACATATACTGAATGAGTATATATATATACTCATTCACATGGAAATAGATATAAGGAAAAGGTATAGGAACACAAAAAAGGACGAACACAGTAAAGGTGGGGAAGGCGGAATTAAGCAGATCACAAGTGAAAAAATATTTACCAAATGCCTCGATTCTTCGGCCAGGAGAGGGCGTTCGGGAGCTGTTTCGCCCATCAAAGGAAAAATGCACGAGGACACAAGAGGAACGGATAGTAGGGAAAGCAATAAGGGCTTCTGCCCGGCAAGTTCAGATATGGTCGACACGATACTCTTCTTGCAGTTCCCAGAAATATAAATTGTTTCATAAACGCTTTTTTTAACACGATAAGGTATTAACGACTGGACTTCCTGATCGGGTGTCCGTTTTTATACGGGCGAACTCTCTCTTAAACCGTTGAGATTTTCCTCGAAATTTCAGCGTGTGAATAAATCACACGACCGCATAAAATATGTAAACGTCTTCCCCGTCTCTTGCAGAAATAATGATCTTAAGTGGTGCAGTGACCTCCGTCTACAACAAAAAAAAATCACGACCGTCGACTCTTTCCACGAAATTCATCCAACGGGAGTGGTTCGACTGGTCTCCCGCACTTCGTGGCGTTCGCGTTCCGCGCAATTGGAAGGAGGAATTTTGCATGGAGATGTAGTGAATGGTATTTTCGTAAAATTTTCTGTACTTGTAGTCTCAAGTGCACTCTATCGAATGACAATAATAAAACTGGGTCTTGCCGCGTTAGTTTCCATGGAAAAAACTTTCATGGAAAATCAGACATCATGTGCATGCTCTCATGGCAATTTCCACCTGGATACTTGTGGATTAATGGTGCAGAAATACACATGTCGTTCTCAATGAAAAATAAATATCATGCGCTCAGTTTTATATTAGTTTTAATGGCGTTAGTATAACAGCAGCAACCCGTTTTTTTAAATTTTCATAATTAAATGTTGGTTAAAAAAATGGTCTAAATTGCATATTTTCAAAAATCAGACCTTAAAACTAGTTCAAAAAAACGTTTCAGAGAATGTTTCAAAGGTTAATGAGATTCTTTTAATAGTGCATCGGTTCACGAAATACGCATGGATGGGTGATATAATAGTACGCGTATCGTCCCTCGTCAATAATAAATGAACGATACATGATTTGACATAAGCCATCACCTAAAATCTTTAAGAAAAACTCCGCCCATCCAGCCCATGTCATCCATGCTTCCAAAATGGAAATTTAAGGTTTCTGATATGGGTAGAGTAGGGAAAATCAATACATATAAAGGGGAAAGGAAAGAATATTTACAAAACTGAACCTTTTTGTACAATGCGGCAGAAATATTGCGAAATATTGTGGTGAGCTCTATGTAGATATTAACACAGGGTGGTCAGCATAGCTATGATATTTGACTTGAGGTGTTTTACAAATTTTCAGGGATAAAAATTCATTTTTTGCTTTAAAAATTTCACTATCTTGTAATCCGACAGAGAAAAGTTCTTTATTGAAACGTGGTTTTGAACGAATCTAAGACGCGGTCGTTTGAAGCAAGATAACAAGCGAACATTGGAAGCCTTTGTTTGAAATGTGAGAGTAAAGAAGGATAGAGAAGGCAAAACGGATAGGAAGGAAAACAGATGAGGAAATGCTATGCTGTTGAAGAATATGATATTTATTTAGTATCAAACCAAAAATAGCCAAGCATCAGCCTTTTACGTCAGACAATAAGCATGAAATAACAACAATGACAACCGAAAACATTCAAGCCCTGGGTAGGGGAAAATACACCTTGGCGGGAATCGAAGGCGCGACCTCTCGGGTTGCCAGGCGAGGACGTTACCTCGCCGGTACTGAGCCCAGCAAAAGAAGAAAGGGAAAAATATAGTGGCAATATACTCGTACAGAGGGAATGGGTACTTGGTAGTCCAGGGGTAGAGCTTTGGATTACGGACAGGTGGATTGATTGGTTTTATAAACATTAATATAAAAACTAAATTGCAAAAAGATATTAATTTAATGGAGACTTCCTTTTATCAAAGTCAAATACTCAATTATTAAATCCATTGAAATCATTAAAAGATACAATGACCATACTGCTAAACTAATTGTGTATTGGAGACATCAATAAAAATGAAATTTGGATTTTACAGCTAATCACATCTAGAAAACGCAATCAGCAGTGAGAGAAGGATATCCCGAAATTTGATTTGTGACAATATATTCTAATATATTCTATCATTCTTATTGAAGTAGGGATAGGCGATATGAATCGATATAAGCACAAATCGATATTATTAATTAGATTATCATTTCAATGTAACAGTTTCAGAGGGTAAAAATCATTCGCCTTGACCAGGATTCGAACCCAGATCCCTCGATGTCGATGTCACTCCGAAATTGTTGCATTGAAATGTAAATTATCGGATGACTCCGATACAAGTTATTGTTGCGGCATCTCTCGCAGTTTCTTTTAACTAGATTATCATTTGATAAACACCCACTCCAGCATCTAAGGGCTTGCTGGGAGTGCTAAAAAAATAATGTTTAAAAAGTAGGTAGTAGAAATAAACTGAACACTGCCATCAAGTGACGGATATCTTACGTAATATTCTACCAAAACGATATCTGCAAAACCATGGAATATCCAAACAAGCCTTGTCGCTTGAAAAGATCAGAATGTATCTCGAAGGTAATCCACAAAGTAAGGTCTTTTTTTTACAAAAAAATTTTTTTTGTAAATAAAACGTTTAATTTCAATAATCAATACGTTATTTTTAAAACTTAAAAATTCCTATTTATTTCTAAATTATTTTATTTTCGGTTCATGAATTTTTGCTGGCGCCGAAGCAGTGTTAGTATGCCCATGTCATGCCAGCTCGCCGCCATGTCGCTAAGGACGCGTTGCCCTCACATTTCACCTCGTTATCATCACTTGTTTACAGGCGACGAAACCTGGGTGTTCCACTTTACAACTTAAACCGAACAGCAATCGCGTCTGAGTTGGGATTTAATTTCGTCCGAGTGGAGAAAATTCAAACAAACCCGTTCTGCTGGAAAAATCATGGCAACTATGTTTCGGGATCTAAACGGGTTATTTTTGAACTATTTAATAAGTTCTGGGATCACAATAAACGCTGACAGGTATTGTGACACACTTGATCAACTCAAGATGGGAGATTTACTCGTAGAACCAGAGAAGAGGATTGTTGAGCAAGGGCGTGTGCCCTAACCATGACAACGTTCGCCCCCACATCGCCCGCCAAATCATCGCTCTCGTGCAACAGGTTGGATGGGACATCATTGCCAACCCACTCATCCTTATAGTCCGGACTTGGCACTACTATCACTTGTTTCCCAAGTTTAAATAACATTTGGTCGGGAGGCACTTCTGCGATGACGAAGAGCTATCGCGAGAGGTCCAGCGCTTCTTCAAAGACATGGCGGCGAGATGGTACGATGTGGGCGTAGAGAAATTGCCCCAGCGCCTACAAAAATCCATCGATCGGCATGGCAATTACATAGAAGAATAGAGAAATATTCCAGCTTTAAAATAATGTATCAATAAATGAAAATAAATGCTTGTTTATAGAAAATGAGAAACTTTACTTTAGGATCTATCCAATTCGCTATAGAGTATATTTTTACATAAAAACTAAGTTAAACGTACATTTTTTCAATGGCATTTAGATAAAGTAACCAGTAGAAGTTCATCGAAATTTCAACTTAAACAACCATTTTGTCGAATTAAGATTTATAATTATCATTTGCGTAACGTCCAGGGCGCTATCATTTGTATTTTGACAATATCATTGATAATTTATGATAAACACGTAGTTTTGAAACTTGTTTTGTTAACAAAAACGTGCCTCTTATTTCATAACAGTACGTTGTCGAATTATCTGACGCATTTATCAATTAATGTCTTCTTGAAGCAAATTATTCTGGAAATTCAAAAAAGTATGTTTTACTAACGCATTGTAGTTTTCTAATTGAACAGCTCAATCAGTTATGGATACTTATTGTAATTGATATTAATACTTTTTCTCCTTGGCAAATACAAATGCTACGGAAGGTGCAGGAAAAATATCCACGTATTCCATGCTGGTTCTTGATTCGAAATAGCATTGCTTCAATCCCGGCCCCGCTGACGGCGAGTTGACGTCTTCCCCTGCCGACCCAGAGGTCGCGGGTATGAATCCCATCTAGGTGGGTTTGTCTCTATCTAGGGCTTGGTTGTTTGTGTTTGTTTACAGTGCTCTGTCATTGTTAAAATATCCGATGTAAATCCCTAAAGGCTGTTTTCGGATTAATGTGAAATAAATACTATTGGATTAACATATCAAACTACTGAGTCGACACTGTCTCGATACATTTACGATAGAGCAATATCGAAAACTTTGGTTTAGTTAAGTTCCGATTTATCGATGAAAAAAAATCAATAATTTCGATATGTTACCAAACCTACCTCGGATCATTTGCTGCTCATATCCTTAGGAAGATATTTTATTTATTTAATTAAGGACCTTATTGCGGCAAGATTGAGAATTCATAGTCCCTTCCTCCAACCTAACCCCGGCGCATACATTTTAAAGACGAGTACGAACACCCTAGGTGGAGGTAAACCCACCTAAGCGGGAATCGAACCCGCGACTTCTTAGTTGGCACGCGAGGACGTTACCCCGTCGCCACCAGGGCCGGCCCCTGTGGTTGCATGGGTATTTTCATTCACACAATAAAAATACTTAATTATATAAACTTAATTATTGTGATTAAACTTTTTTTACCATTTCCCACGAGCACTACACGACTTCAGTTCCAATGCCACTCATTACCTTTCTTTAGTTTTTTTATTAAAATTACGAGTGCTAAAAAAACAGTACGAAATAATACGTCTCCTCCCATTTCGTATACACTAATTCGGGAGGGAGGGTGATAACCGCAGGCCGAGGGTTAAGGGGATGGCTGGGGTGTGGGTAAGGGCGGGGGAGGGACAGAAGGGCGGGGCGGAACGCCAAGGGCGGTCAGTTGACGCGGGCGGCTATTAACCTCCCAACAACTCTTCCGCCCTCATGGAATATATTACGGAAGAGAGCCCGTTTTTTCCCTTCCCCATGACGGAACCAAACTCGTCCACTCCGCATCACGGATAAAATAGGCGACCTATTTACGACGGCGTTAAAAATTCACCGTTACGAAAAATAGTAATAATCCCAGAGGGTGGCGCCCTCTTCTCAGTAAACTGGCACGTCCCTCCTTCCCCTTCCCCCCCTCTCTCTCTCGAAATATCCGTCCGCGCCTCAATTCCGTTGACGGGAGGGTGACACGCCCAATCTGACCAATAAGATGGCTCGGGAGAAGGGATCTCTCACATGTGTGAAACCACCACATACTATATCCAGGTATGCAATTTGCTTCTATCTTTTATTTTCATCTAAAAAAAAGGAAGTTGACATCGTTGAATCTTGGGTCCAGTGCTGAGAAAGGCAGCGGATCGAGAAAGATGGAGAGGGAGAGAGAGCGAGAAAGAGAGAATTCACGGAAGAGGCGAGGTACACGAGGACTGCCCTATAGAGTGTTAACGCCTTTCATGGGATAAGTAGAATACATATGTGGATCCACCTTAAAGAAAATCGGCTTCATTTGATGGGTGGTGGGGAAAATGCAATGGGATTGTTAAAATAGAGGCATTTTTTTTGCTTTAGCTAGGCCATATTTGGTATATGCTGCAAAGGCAAGTAATTTGGGCTCCTTGGAAGAAAGCACTGATTGAAGAATTAGATAAGTCCAGAGAAAATCTTCCACATTCACCTAGAATTCTTGCGAATATAAGAAGAGTGTTACAGGTCTGTTTCATGGGAATTGGGCTGGGAGCCGCTTGAGATTCGAAGAGAACATACGAGACATAAGACTTTCAGAAAGGTTCAGAACAAACGAGTTAAATAATGAGAGAAAGAATTATTATGGTCCCACACTATTTAGATACTAGGTCAGACCACAAAGATAAGATAGGGGATATAGGACTCCAATACAGATAGACAAAAATATACGTTCTTTCTTCAGACAACCAGGAATCAGAAAGGTAAAAAACCAAAGTCATTACAGTAAAGACATTTGATTTATAAGTGATGAACAAGATTAAACACTACGTAGACATCTGGTATATTCATAGGTGCCTGCGTATGTTAGTTTCCAGTACATACATTTAATCGTGTGAAAGTGAAAATGGGTTTTTCATGAATATATGCGTCTGTGTGGGCGTTTATTCACATGCTTTTGCTTGTTTTGCAAGTGGTTGCATTCTGTTTCACGTGTGGTGACCCATCGCCCCATTCACCACACGCCTTTTGGCGGCTTGTAGGGTATGGGTGTAGATGTTATTATTATAGGTAATCTACCCGGTTAATGTAGGTTTTGGATGGAAACAAGATGCGATACAACGGCAATACCCTTGTCTCTTCGAACAAAACACAACTCTACAACAAACCCCTCCTCATCTCCGTATACTTCCTTTCTCCCTTCATCCCGTCCAACATCCCTATCCGATTCCTTCCCTTTCTTCGCTAGCCTAATATTCTCCCCTCAATTACAGTCTTCAACACCCCACTGACAATCAAAATGATCTGAATCCACTCCTCTTGCCTCCTGATTCCCTCCAACAATCCCCACTCCTCCCCTTTCACCATGCATAGCACTTCCACATTTGTTTTCCTTTCTGTCCACTTCATTTCTCCATCCTTCTCCACACTCAAATTTCTACAATAGCCTCTAATCTACGCCTATCATCCGGTTTCAAAGGCCTTGTTTCCGCGCCGTATATAACTACGCTCCATATCAAAGTTTTAACGAGTCTTCTCTTAACATCCTTACTCTACGTCCCTGCCATCAATTCCCCCCTCCTTAGGAAAGCGTCTTTGCTTAACGCAATTGCAGAATAGTTGATTTTTTTAAATTCGCACAATTTATTGCGACAAATTTGAAATTCTTATCTCACACCGTTGGCTTAATGTTACGTGATGCAAGTTTCGTTGACGTAACTTCAGTATCGGTGGTAGACGTTGATGCTGATGACTTAGGCCTGTGTAATGCTAAATAAGTGCTGATTATCTATGCCTGAGATTACAAGATGGTTTAAAATGATGGGAAAGGAAGAGGGGAAAGAATTTATTTCAAAGGAAAGATGTTCCAGAGTAATTAAACATTGACATTGGTAACGGCGCTAATGAATCCAACTCTGCTTCTCCCCAAAAAACTACTGCTACGCACACAGTATGGAATGATTTCACTTAGATGATACGTTCACGTTGAAAAAAACAGATCAGAGTCGAATCAACAAACGGATAAAGGAAAGAAAAGGTGTGAATTAAAGAGTCTTAGACGAATATGAAGGCCTGCGTGAATCAATATATAAATGTGACAGACAGATAAGACAGGAAGCGAACAATCATGAAGCAACATGGAAAAAATAAATAACAAGGGAGTAAGCCTTCATAAACAATATAAAAATCAGTCTCTATTTTTATACTTTTCCTACTCCGGAAGAGTAGTGAATGAACGATGAATATGTATTTAAGTAATTTCAGAGTAAAATGATACTTCTATTCGCCCGATTTCAACATTCACTTGAAGAATAAAGTACGTCAAAAAATACAGACGAACGTAGGTACATGAAGAGTACATCGAATATACAAGAATGGTCACTGCATCAGGGTATCAAGATACCACTAATATAGTAATGCAGTTTTCTAAATAGGAATGTTTTCAAGTTGCATCAAAAAATAAATCGAGGAATTTTGAATACTGAGTATAATTAAGGGACTGGTTGTTAAGCTGACATCATGAACTGTAATACATTAATATTGGTGAAACATGCCTTAATGTCGATACAGTTAGCTGCAAACAAAAAAAAACGATTTGCTGCAGGGCTTGTTCACATGTGCATACACAGTTACTTTAGTATTCATCAGATAACGGTACATTAGTATCATTAGATTAAAGAATTACTTGGAAACCACTGTCAGGGAATTAACGAAGGTGGTTGTAATTAAGGTCATTTCATTTTGTAATTACGCTGTCTCCAACAAGGAGGTTGGGAGGCCAGATTAAAAATAGGACCACCGAAATTAGTTTTTTCTGTCCTAGTGTGATTTATCGTGCTTTATAGTTTTTATGGCAACACATATATTATTCCAAGTCACAAGCCTAAAAGGTTAAGGTTTAGACAGGTATATCTCCTCAAGACATCCAAATTTGGTGAAAAACATACGGGGAACAAGCTAACAGAAAATTTGGATTAATTAGAAGAATATAGGGGAAATATGATATGAAAGTTTATTGGGCAATGTTACATTTCGCTGGTTAGGCTTCATTTAGAACATGCCTCTAGTATGGATGGGATCCTCACGAAGTTGGATTGGTTACCGAATCGGATCGCATGCAGCTTAGAGTAGCTATATTTTTAGTGCAACGTAGTTATGATAAACTGAGTAGCGTATCCAAAATTTTAGCGCAGCTAGGCTGGAAATCACTCAGTGGAGCGAGGGTTAAATTACAGATTAAATCTCTTGTATATGAATTGGAAGGATGTCTCCTTGGGAATTATGCTGAAACTATAATATTCGCTTCATCGTACTACGATAGGAGGGATCATGTCAATAAAATTAAATATAGAACAGATAGATTTCAGATGTCATTTTTTCAGCGAAAGATAAGGAATCATAATTTCATTGTCCGACCACGATTGGGTCATATTTAGGGTCAAAATTAGTCTGGTGTGTACTCACCCCCTTTCACACACCCTATCGGGGGCTTGCAGGGCACTAAAATAACTAAATTAATATTTTTAACAAATTAAAACAAATGTTACAAATATTTGTTTGATAAAATACATTGAAAAATATCGTATTCTTCACTTAAATTTTGCATCGTCAGACTTAGGAAATTTCGAATTAAAATAAAATCGATTTATATCGTTATCGTAATGAAATAACGTTCGTGCACGATCATCCAAACCACCGTTATCGATCCCGCTTTGAGCGTGACGCAATGTGATACGCAAATGCACTCTTGAAACATCCCACTATAACTAATACTTAACCGTTGAAATCGGTTTGGACACGCATGAGAGTTTTTTTTCCCACGAGCCAGACCCTGGAAATCAAAGACCCCGGGGGTCGCTGTTGTTGTGGTTGGTCCTTAATTTCTATCGACGCGGAAACAACAATCACTGCCCATGTCACGCCACCTCGACAGGAGTAACGGAAGCAATCATGGCGTGTTGTGTGTAAAGCGCCCCAAGGCTTACGTTGTTTCGACCTTGGGCGGGGCGGTCAATTTGATCTGATTTGATGAAAAGAAATAATGAAGAGCGTTGACAGAACAGAAGGTTATATCATAACATTAGGACTGAATAAGAAGCACTCTATTATTGCAATGCCTTCCTTTTACCTGCGAGTTTATACGAGTTTATATCGTATATCTCTCTCGTATTAGTAGACGGAGTCGTTCCTAGTCGGAATAGGTCAGGCCTCATTCTTATTCACCCAGACCTTAGGGGAGATTTCCTTTTTAACGGTACCCATCTCTCTAATCCCATTTAATAGATGGCCTTCCGCCTCAGACATTAATAAAACTGGGGAAGGTCGTTCGCCTCCAGTCTAATATTAATGTCTATTTCATATAAAACGTATCCCTAAGATTCCATTCTCTACGCGCCCACTTGACACTAAAATACTTTTTATTTCCAAGTAAGAGACACCTCGTTCGAAGTTGTCTTTCACAGTTTTTGAGAGAAGTTCTCGTCATCGTTCCATATTGATGGTCGTAAATTTTATAATCGACGATATAAAATTAAAACGGCCACTAATAGGCTTTGAGATAATTATTTGAGTAGATTTCATGGACAAAAATTTCATCAAACTGCATCTAGCTTATATAAATACATTTTTTTTATTCTATAGATGCTACTTGGGAGAGGAAAAATTGTTTTGCCTTATAATATTAAAAGCAACGTAGCTCTTTGCCCTCAAGACGACAGTAGAGCTATCTTGGCGGGAACCAGATGAAACTTGGAAGCGTCCACAATTATTGGAATTCCATTCACTGCGATCGATTATCGACCCGGATATTGGATCTTATCGATGGTCGAATTCATCCTGGAGAGTATTCGAGAAATTTTAGTCATTATGATAACAACAAAACATTGATTACGACGTATGAGGGCGAAAAGTATTTGTCTATATAACACCTGAATATATTGAACATAAAATCCTGTGCGATTACAATTAAACTTGCATAAATATACATGCATATATATATATATATATATATATATATATATATATATATATATATATATAAATATATACATGCATACACACGTGTACATATATACGTACATATACATATATGCATATATATATATATATATTTAAAAAAAAAATACATTTCTATGTTTTTAAGATAAGTGTGTATGTGTAGACACGCATATACGAATAAAATCTCGTTCAAAACTTAACATCGAAACACAAATAAGGATCACTCACTAATATGCTTGACGTTTCGACAGTCAAGTCGAGAATCTCCTAACTCAAGCGAAAGAAGATGACGAATAAAATTTATAGTTAATATTACTTCACGGAGATCATTAAGGATGACCCGAGGATCATAGAATTTCATTCAAATGGGACGTTTAAAGAAAATTAGGATGGAACCAAATAAAAGCTTTACCAGACCACCAACTTTTAACTGTTGTCGTGGTGACGCTATAAATAACGATTTTCATCACGTTATTCCTCGAAAAAATCATTATATTCCTTCAAAGTCACGTTAACTGTTTTATTAACGTTCTTCTCGGAATGCGAAAGTTGTAAAACTCTTGCATACCATTAATACGGTATATTTTACGATTTCAAGGAAGTTGTCCAGATTTCAAAAGTAATGATAACGGTTACCCATGATAAAGAGTTGCTGCCGGGAGATGTGTCCTTGTGGGAAAAACATGGGAGTCTTCAACCCTACAGAGATGAATAATATTTCAAAATAAAAGGAGACTATTAAAAAAAAGGATTAACTACAGGAAAAAGCATAGAGAAAATTAAAATTCTAAGCATTCTCTAATTCTGGTCTCCTAATACAAGCTTTAGAGCAATCAAGGAGAAGGCGTATCAGAGCCTGGTAAGACCAATTTTAGAGTACGCGTCTCTTGTATGGGACCCTCATGAAGAAGGTCATATGAAAAAACTGGAAAAGGTGCTAAGAAAAGCTGCCCGATATGTACTGGGGAAGCATAGGAGGATGGAGAGTGTGTCTGACATGCTAGAAACGCTGGGCTGGGAACCTCTACGAACTAGAAGGAAAGTAAGCAGACTTTGTGGAATGTTCCGCAGCCTGAAGGGGGAGAAAGCTTGGGCAGATCTTAGGAAAGGGGCGGGGAACCCAAATTTTATGGGGAGAAATGACCACAAATATAAGGTAAAATAACGGGCACAGAGATTAAATTAAAAAAATTTCCTTTTCTAAATAAAACAATTGTTGTTTGGAACACCTTACATGCAAAAATATTCGAGCCCTTTCCTGACAGTGGGTATACTTTTAAGAAAAGATGTAAAGAATATATGTAATAATTTGATTGATGTGTGGTGTATTGTATTATATGTAACAGCTTAATTTTTTTTATTTATCTTCTTTTCATGCTGATTGATGGATGTAAATGAGGTGGGGATTCTCTTGTTTTGTTAAAGAGATTTGTGTTATGAAGTCTGATTTTATCTATTGTCTTTTGTGATTATTTGGGACTTGTGTGCCACCTGACACAGTTAACCCGGACGGTTAACAAATTGCTCTATACGTCATCAACTCTTAAAATTTAAAGGAAGTGTTTCTTCGTTAATTTTTAAACATTCCTGGCCATTACATCGGCACGATCAGAAACTAACGAATCATTTTAATACATATTCATATTTTCTCTAAAATTTAAAATTCGAGAAATTCAAATGATCAAACGTTTATTTCTCCCTATAAACTCACAACTTGCGGAATCCGACACAACTTTGTTTCGGCTTCATCCAAGTAAACTTTTAATGCAGGTTTATTACCTTTCCGTCATATTATGCCAAAAGCTTATATTACTTTTGCTATGTTCATAAAATTTGAACAGACATCTTCAATCTTATTTTGCTGTTTTCGCTGATACCAAAATACATTTATAATCCGACACAAAAACGCAAAAATCTAACTTCGAAATAATAATACTTGATTGAGGATTTGTAAGTCTGAATATTTATTGATAAAGACAATTCAACTGAAATTGATTTTCAAATTGATATTACATTTACTTACTTATTTATGGAAGCTGGATTAGCACGTGCATTTGGGCTGTATTTTAGAAGAAAATGGGCGCAGTAGAGAGAGCATGAGAAAAAGTAGTGTATTGTTGAAAGAGGTATTTCAAGAAAAAGAAATCGTAGACGGGTGCACTGAGTAACGGTGTGAAGAAAATATTATTAAAGCCTCTCAATATGGAAAGTATCGCTTTACGAAGCTCATACCTCGTCTTTGAAGAAATAAGAGAAAGCGCTTAAGTAAAGAAATAAAAATGAAAAATATATTTTTGCTAAATTTTTCTGATTTTCAGAAAAATCTTCTTCGCCGAAGTTTCAGTTGCGGTTCACATGAATTCATGGAAGGTTAAAATTACAAGTAGGCGCTGAAATTCAGCAAATTGCAAGATACAAACATATTGACAGTAAATTACCTCCCTGAAAATTTGACAGCGTTGAGATGGTTTCGTCAAGAGCGGATGAGCAAGAATTATTTGAGTCTCAGAAGCCTCGGAAGTGGCATAAAATGTGATGGAAGGAACTCAATGGATCTCAAAAACTCGGATTAATTCAGACTGATTTAGGCGTTGACCACATACACAGGCATTGACACGCTCCAAGAAGAAAGGTGTGAGTTTACAAAACAAGGAAAGCAATACGTAAAAGATTTCGCCTGGAGCACATAGCAGTCTATGACTCGAAAACGTGGATTGTTGGAAGAGAAGACCAGGGAAGAATAGACGGCTCAGAAACTAGGTCTTTGAGTACATGCATTTTTGCCACACCTTGAGACAAAATGGATTTGTAAGGAACATGCAATAGGAGGAATGGCACCATTAGTGAGGTCGGGGACTCAAATACGTGTTCCCAAAGTAAATAGGGATATACGATGGAATAGGGATATAAAAAGGAATTATCAGGGGACTACAAGGTTGGAAAGGGGAGAGTTTAGGGGTGCAATCGACCAATTTTGAGAATGAAATATCAACTAAACACTTCACCTAATGTCCAGCTATGCTCAAAGTTTACATCGTGCCATGCCATAGAGAGTACCGGCTAACATCACTGAGATTCATGTGCAATAGAAACTGCTTCCGCCGGTATGAACTTCCGCAAGGCAAACCAGTGTGGGAAGTTCTTCCCTAAGGAACAATGAACATTCCGGCCTGCAATCGAACCGTGGCCCATTAAGAAGTTGAACTCGTTTAAATAGCAGGATTTTTTCCGGCATAACCAGTATGTTATCGCCAACCTACTCGTAAAATAAACACTGCTAATTTCAAATTTTCATTCCATGTCTTTTTCAGAAATATGAGCAATCGCATATGGGTAGAATTACAAACAGCCACAAACAAAAATATAAGGAATTTATGAAGTCAACGAGCATCTTAGGAAGGAAGGTATTTATGCATTATAAGCGCATAAGAAAAATTTATGATAGGGTTTATTTCAATTCGATCACCGGTGCAACAGAATAGAAGGAAAAATTTTACGATTCAGTCGAACGCAATTCAGTCATTGTTGCATTTTGTAGAAAGGCATACATGCGTGTGTTTGTACACACGAGAAACTTTTATCATTCGTATTCGGTGACCAAACACCCCCTGCCACACACAACCTCCACAAAAAGTTCAGAATACGTCAATCAGACGGAGAGTTGATTTGAGCAACAAAATGGGACAATCGTGTTTAATTGTGTTAATATCGCGGCGGAGATAATAAATTAGCAGATAAATTTTCCTAGTTCACTCAAACGAAATTTTTTCTGAGAAAAATAATCATAAATTCAAGCGGGAATAAAAATCCTGTTATCTTCAATTTTTTTGGGTGTATTCTGTTTTCAATGATTCGTATGTTGGTCTTCCACCTTAATGTAATCAATTCGACAGGGGGATTTTTTTTAAAAGAATGAAGCTACCAATCAAATTCGCCATTTTGTTTCGGTATAAATCTCCCATAAAAATTCCAGTTCCTGACCCTCCTGAGGCCACCTTCTGCAGAAAAGGTGAAGAAGCTTCTTGGCCAATCGTTCACAAGGAATAAAATAACGCTTCCTTAGCTACGGGGTCGCCCCTATGGCTTTGTAATTCAGCGCGTCTATTCTACATATTTCATCTGATTCCTAGGATGCAAGTCTTTAAAGGTTCGGGGATGAGAATGAATCAGTCAAATGAATACGAAGGTGTTAAGGGTCGATGCGGTGGCTAGCGTATTGGCATCCCGCCCATTAGAGTGGCCGGAGTTCGAATCCAGGAAGCGGTGGCGTAATCTTTCATTGGCATCCCGATCCCTACTTGGGGTACCAATGTGGGGAGAGCACCTAAGGTAAAGTTCGCCGTCCGCCGGATGGGACGTTACTCTATGTGACCCCTTGGGGCTTTTGGTCATTAAGAGTAGGCTAACGTCAGGTTTCTTTCCACCAAATTCCGGAAAATTCTAATTTCACCGAATAATTCACGTCTATTCACTATAGTGCAAACTAACCTCAACTATCGGTCTCTTTCCCTAATATCTACGAAGGTATTTAGTTTCGAAGGTAATAGGATAATTAAGATAAACATTGATGTTTTGGGGAATAAACTAACATATAATACGTAAATATTAAATAAAAATTTATATAGGGCGCGCATACGCCTTTGGCTCTGAAACTTAGTCGCCGAGGTTAGCGGATATGCATAGGTTGGTAGCCTTTGAAACATAGGTGTAGAATATTAAAAAAGAAATACAATTGACGGAAAGGAAAGTAAACGAAGTCCTAGGGATGGATAGAGAAATAGAAGGAAAGAGAAAGCTAATGAGAGAATCACGTGACTTAAAAAGGGAAGTGAATGCAAATTACAGGGAACACTTCAGAAAATACAAATATTGGGAAGAATACTAAAATATGATCAAAGGGAGTTTTTTTTTACAGTGTTAGAAAAAACCAAAAATAGACAAGAGTATGTACTTAATACAGGTGGGGGAGGGGAGAATTTACTAAGACGATGGGTGGCAAGGCGAATATGCGTGTTTCGTACCCCACTTCAGCCCACCAAAGAGCTGAAAAAAAACAACGAGAGCACGGTTGAGTACATTGACAAAAAGACGTAAACATTCGGTTATTCCGCAAAAATGTTATCTAACGACTTAACGTACTCATAGAGTGATTAAGCTCGACGTCAATATCTCCCGGGGAGGTCGATAAATTAAATTGAAATCACTTAATGAATAAGCAGAAACGATCACTAAATTACGTCCCATTACTCCCGCAATCTAGACCTTCAATAAATAATATTAGCGTCTTGAGTTCAGGGTAAATAGATTCCATGACGTGAAAAAAATATAATAAACCTAACTTTGATTGGCAGATTACGACTCGAAAAAAATTTGAAAAATATATACATACACATCATCGACTCACTCGGTATAACTTTTCGCAATTAAACTTTTTGATAAAAGATCCATCGATTTACCTGGCGTGTGAAAGAATGGGTGACCTTCCCTCCCAGTTAGACTGCGAGGAAAAACTCGGCCGAGCAGGGGGTTAAATTATTTCCCCGCAAAAGAGGGAAAGGAGGAGGGGGTGGTTCCGACTGTGCAGAGGGCGGGGAGCAAAGGGGTGGCATCGTTAATGGCCGGGTCGCCCGATACCTTCCCTCACGTCGGGAATAAATTATCACCCAAATTACAGCGGTGGCCGCTGACAGGTCAATAAGTTTCAATTAAGACGGCGGTTGGATTCATCGGGGCCGTTAACAACCGTCGGATTTGAATTAAACCCCCTTCACACACACCCTCCTCCCCCTCCCCCCCCAAAATTCCGAAGACAAACGCCACCTTGACCTTGTACGAAGAACGAAAAAAAAAATAGGAAGGTCGGAAGCCGCAATAAGAACGCTCTAATGAGAGGAGTGTGCAAACGGGTATTACTTCGGTCTGAAGCGATTGAGATCGCATCAATCTCTCCGGGGTGGCGTTCGGGAAGGGTTTCGCGATTCTTATTCTGGAGAAACGGGGGTGGGGGAAGACAGAGAGAGAGAGAGGCAGAGAGGGCAGCGCAATGCAATCAACAACTACTCTAATGGCAACGAAGCACAACCAGTCCTCGCTTTGCGTCATTCCGATTTTTATTTCTCCTCTCATTCGTCAGGTTTAAATATTTGATCCATTCTACTTCTAATATCCTCAATAAACTCATAGGAATTCATAGACATCTGTCGTCGTTTCCATGGGTTGCTGCGTTAACTGCGACAGATGCCATTGGACCCAAATGGAAGGCTGCAATAAGAATTCCATTTAGGTACAGGATCAGGTAATTTACATTTTTTTTGCACAAGTTTCATCAATAATCAATACTAGTGTAATATTTTTCGTTCCTCATGGAAAAAGATTTAGACTTTAAAAAAGAGTAGCAATGGAAAGCTGATGCGAATGGTTGAATGTAAATATTTCCAGGTTATTGCTCCACGGGAAAGCAATTACGTGTCCCCACATTTTTTACACGGAGTAAGGAAGGTAATAGTCTAATTTTCATCTCCTTCAGGGTTAAGTAGTTTCGCTAAGTAGCAAGTCGGAACTTAACGCAATGAAATGACTTTTTCCCCGAATGCGGTTGACTTGGAGCAGGGCCTTACAGGTAGACATCCTCTTAATTTGAGTACACGGTTTAAACTTCCGGCTCGAAGGTTCACTTAAAGCTTACTGGGTGCATTCACTGGTCTGCAGATAGTTGGTTGACCTCCAGTTACAAATAATCAGTTGATGAAATGTAGTCTACCTATTAAAGGTAGATTCCAAGAAACTGCGGGAGATGCCGCAACAGTAACTTTTAACAGAGTCGTTCGCTAAGTATGCATTACAATACAATGCAACAATTTCAGAGGGTAAAAAATCATTCGCCTTGACCGGGATTCGAACTCAGATCCCTCGATGTCCGGCCGAGTACTTTAGCCAGTTAAGCTACCGAGGCGTCCTTTCAACCTCGGAAATTTTGAGGGGTTTACAGGAACAATATGTTGTTGATTTCGTCACAACATCTTGTTCCTTCAAAGCCCTCGAAATTTCAGAGTGTATGAAAGCGCTGTGGTAGCTTAACTGGCTAAAGCACTCTGCCAGACATCGAGGGATCCGGGTTCGAATCCCGGTCAAGATAAATGATTTTAACACTCTGGATTTGTTGCATTGCATTGAAGGTAAGTTTATGAAATGGTTCCTACTACCTATAGAGTGAATTCCTTCCTGGAAGCTATCCTGAAACCGTCCAATACATACCCTCACCTTCCCTTCACCCACTAATGATTGCTGCACCCACACTTCCCCCTCTCTCCCTTACTTCCCCTACCTTACTCCCCTCTTGGCGCTTGACTTTATAAGTTAAATAATTTCGTTGCATTGTACCTGATGATGTAGCGCAGCATCGAAACCATGGTTGTAGTACTTTAAAATTGTGTGGAAGGGTAAAGTTTCTCTTTTTTACCCTGTGAATTCCTTATGTCATATGTCATTACCTTATCCAGTTCTCTGTATATTTTACGTGCATTCTTTTTTTTTACATAGATTTCTAATCTCTTCCTTCCTATATCTCGCCAGCAAAATACTATCCCTTACATCACGACATACTCGCGTAGTATAAAAATACCTCTTTAAATCCTTTCACCAGATTTTTTTTGGAGAAGAAAATTTCAAGGATTTAGGTCATGTTCAAGGTTTTCTGTGGAATACGAACGCCTCGACGTGAGAACAAAAGTGTAAAAATAGCAATACAGTTCAACAATTTTCAACGCGTACAATTATACAACTTGACCGGGATTCGAACCCGGATCCCTCAAACCTTCGGACGGTTGCTTTAGCCAGTTGGGCTATTCAAGGGTGATGCTCACATCGAAATTTGAGATCACTAAACATATGCGTATGTGCGTATGTGTGTGTGAGAGAGAGAGAGAGGGGGAGATAGAGAGAACGATTAATGGATCGCTTTGAGAATGTAAGAGGAGAGGGGTAGGGTGGAAATGAAGGCCGGCAGAGTTTGATGATAGATATGACATGTAGACAAGGGCTTTCATAGAGAGATCATCCAGGGTAAGGAAAACATTCAACGCTCTTCCAGTGACGATATTCACTACTACCAGCGGTGCAGAGGTGAGCTTGATATGCGCGATCATTACAAACCACTACATAGCTTTTTATTGTTGAGATAGTTCCCGTTTACACGTGGGTAATTAAGTGAAATGGAAAATTCAAAGAACTGCCGGCTATGAAACGACAGTTACTTTAATTGAGTCATCCTCTGATATGCATCGAAATGCCGGATTTCGTTTAAATTACCCAGCTTGGAAATCCAGCGGATCCGGATTCGAGTCCTGGTTAGGGCGAATGATTTTCAAACCGTGAAATTTGAGCATCTGGAATGAAAATAGCTACTGGCAGACTAGAACAAAATCTCTTTTTCATGGACACAAAACTAAATTTCGTGCAAAAGCAGTGAGCTAATCGATACACTAAATCAGATATGTGCATGATTTCTTCAGTCAAAATTTCAAAGGAATTATAACTGTGGATCTCAAACAAATGGGAGGATATAGCCGAAATAGACTTCACAGGGTATGCAAGACATTACTGCTTTTTAAATAAAAGTAATTTAGCTAGCCAAATGTATGATTTAAATTAAATGCGAATGAGAAGAGAGAAAATGTATGAATTGGAAGAGAAATCAACCCGGGTGGCTTTTTCCCATAAGTTCTCTGAATGAAACGGAAATTGCTTGGAATTGCAATCAATTTTAGCAAAATTGGGATATTCCGGGAGTGGAAAATCAATTTGATATCATTACACGAATATTCATTCAAATGGTAAGAGATATAGGGAAAAAGGATAGGAGCATAAAAAAAGGATGAACACAAGAGAGGTGGGGAAGGCGGAATCGAGCAGATCACAAGTACAAAAAAATTTGCTGGACCGGGACTTGAACAGCGGATATTTCGATTTACCAGGCCGATGCTCTAACCATTTGAGCAGTCAAGGAAAGGTGATTTACACTGAAATATGCGGGGGGCTTATGCCACTAAGTGCCCCGATTCTTTGGCCAGGAGATGGCGTTAGGGACCTGTTTTACCCACCAACGGAGAAACGGGCGAGGGCATAGAAACAGATATAAGGAAAAGGGATAGGAAGACATAAAAAGGACCCACACAGGAGAAGTGGGGAAGGCGGAATCAGGCAGATCACGAGTGTAGAAATATTTCCTAGACCGGGACTCGAACAACGGATCTTTCCACTTGCCGGGGGAAGCTCTTAACCACTTGAGCCATCCTGGAAACGTAATTAACACTGAGATCTGCAATGCTTTAAGCAACTAAGTGCCCCGATTCTTTGGCCAAGAGATGGCGTTAGGGAGCTGTTTCACCCAACAAAGGAGAAATAGAGGATAAGGCATAAAGGATAAGAGCATCTCAGGGGTATAGCGTTGGACTGCTGACCGAAGGTCCTGGGTAAGCCTCTCCAGGCACCTTCAGCTCCACCCAAGCTATGTGATTTTTCGGGAACCAGATCTTCCTGGGAAACCATAACCGGCACAGGGAAAGGAACTATCACCCCTACCCTAATGTGATTATTTCACACGCCATACAGGGCTTAGTACTGGGTGACTTCTACCATCACCTAGCAAACCGACCTTTGGGTTAATTTCGGTCGGGAGCGACCGGGAGATATGGACGAACGTTACGTTAACCCGAATGCGAATAACTACGTTACGAATAACAAAGATTCACTTTAAAGGTATTTCGGTGTCCATATCTCACTCTGATTAAGGTGGTTTTCACTAGAGTGGTATCGTATCCAGTTGTGTGGAACGTTCGGCTACCAATGGATCAGGGTTCAAAACCGGGATACACTCTCTTACAATCTCAGGTTGTATGATTTTGTACATGAAACCAGAACTTTTCAGAATATCCGAGAAAGTTCAAGGAAAGGAATGGAGCCCCTTTGCCCTTTTCCTATCCTGTAAAATGTGTGAACTCACACGTTCTCTGGTGTATGAGAATGCGTGAATTTCTCGTGACGGGATACCAGGGTAGTTACCTTCACGCCTATTAAACTGTCCTTGGGTTGAATACCAGAATTTGATATATAGTATATATAAATATATATATATATATATATATATATATATATATATATATATATATATATATAATGTATAACACTTAGCACTAGTGGACACAGACAAAAACACAGAAACACACAAAAAAAGAGACTCACTATTTTTCGAATTTTCGGTGGTCGTTGCCACCTTTATCAAGGAAGAGAGGGACAGAACCTTGGGTTCTGTCCCTCTCTTCCTTGATAAAGGTGGCAATGACCACCGAAAATTCGAAAAATAGTGAGTCTCTTTTTTGTGTGTTTTTGTCTGTGTCCACTAGTGCTAAGTGTTATACATTATTATTCACGTCCGTGAGACTTTCAAAAAGTGTTAAGCGGTACATACATATATATGTACCTGGAGCTCGTACATTCATGCTCGCACCGCTACACGGTGACTTTAAGTGTCGTTTTCATCTCTTTTCATTTATTTCATGTCCGATGGCAACGGTACGACGAGCCGTTACTGGCTCCACGACATGGGCGTGACCTGTAATAATCCGGAATGAACCCATGTGGACTTAAAACGGAAGATAAATATTTGTTTTGACCGCAGTCTTGAATACGTTCACGTGCTCAATCAATGAAAGGTATTCCACGTACAGGCATTGGATGGCACCGAACAACTATTACGTACTGAGTGCCGCGTGAACTTCTTTCTTCTTGTCTATCCCATATTTTTATTTCCTCTTTCAAATCTCCATTCGTTCTCTCAAAAGGGAGGTCCTCTTCTTTCCCTCCCACCCTACATCCTCCCTTCTATCGCGGCCTTAAATCACACACTCCCCAATGTACCTCGTCATACTTCCTTCGCTTAGGCTTCCTCTACCTCCTCAAGATTTCATCTATAAATTACTTCCTTTCTCCCTCCTTATTTGATTCTTCAATATTGTCTTCAAAATGCATTCTTTTTTCTTTTTGTTCCTTTTAATTGTATCGTTCTTCACCTTGCCCTTTCTCATATCTCTGTAATCTATACTCACCCTCTTTCCTCAAAGATTTTAAGTTTCATGTCCATATAACCAAACAGAATTGTCCCCATGTTGGAATGTAAATTTTGGCGCATATAGTATTATTTGGAGCAAATTGTCCATCAATTTGAAATTATAATGGAAGCAGTAAATATCCCTCCTTCATGCACCACGGATATATGGAGTGCAAATTGGGAAAAAATCACGTGTTTACCAGCAGTGTACCCTGTGTATGCTGAGTTTAAAATCAGGTTAACGTAATGTATCGTTCATGTGATTTATTATTTGAGAAAAGACTTCACACGTTTGTCTAGACAGAAATATCACTAAGATTTCAAGGAGAGGCGCAAAAGTCATTAATTAAGGTGAAATCCATTGAAAAATTATAGGGACATGTCTACTCTAAGAAAATCTAAATCTTGCTCACTGTGATGATTCGATAAATGTTTTAATTTCATCTGGAATGGTATAATTGGGTTGCATTCAATTACATTCTACCTTATAATTCTTAGCAATAGTCTGTCGGGATATGTAAGGTTTTTCATGGTCCTCAGCACTCCACATTCCCAACCTCCTAAGACCTAATTAACATTATATGAAATAGCCCTATGCTACATGTTACAAAGATTAGACATTGCCTGTCCACTCCCTCACCGAAAGGTCATGACTACGAATTTCGGCCGCCTACCAAAAATTAGAACCGGATATCAAAAATCACGACCGGTTGTCAAAAACCACACTTCTAGGATGCCACAGTTCATGGTAAAAATTAGGGCCGGCTGTCAACAATATGATCCAGCTGGTAACATTCAAGGGCCGGTTACTACAGTTTATATAATGCAAGTTATGCAACATTAGAAATTATTATTTTCATGGAATTGCCCTACAACAACTCCACATTATCTCATCACTATCTTTGAGATCAATATAAGCGTGATTAGTGGTATACTTCCGGTTATTTATTTCATTTTAATGCTTATAAAAATTGCACACTTTCCTGCAGTGGGTGTTTCGTTAAGGATATTAGTTCACAATCTTTATACTTTTCTCATAAATATATACATATTTTAACACGACATATACATATTTTAACATGACTTATCTCCCAATTTTTTCTCCAAAGTAGGATTTATTTTATTTATTTTCATTGTTTTTTAATATATTTTATTTCGTAGTTTTCTATAATCACTGCTAAAAAAAATATAGTGTCTTTGTGGTAATGATTGTTGATTTCTTGATGCGTGTAAATGACGGAGGGTTAAGTTGAAGAATGGACTATCTAGTCTCAATCTCGCCCCAATAGAGACGTTTCATTATTATTATTATTTTCTTGGCAGTCTTCTCCGACGCTAACAAGCTCTTCGCAACTTTGCACCGTCCTCTGTCTGAGATTACTCCAACGTATGAGATAAGATGCGGAGATCTGAAAGGATTATTTCCCGATTCCTCCATCGCCTTAAAGAGTCAAGCTAGTAAATATTTAAGTGTTCCTAAGGAATCTTATTCCCCCACTCGAGAACAATATATATATATATATATATTAAAAAAATATATATATATTGTTAGGAGAAACAAAATATTATATATATATATATATATATATATATATATATATATATATATATATATATATAAATTAATACACGTATACATACTACCTTGATCAAAAAGTTCCCGGAATAACCACCGTGTGGCGCTCCCATCGTTCCGATTTGAGTTCTGTTTTTTTTGTTAAATTGGTACATCTGTTGTTGATATTCCCTTTAAATCTTAGTGTCATAACTTGACATTTGCAAAAGTTACGTAGCCAAGAGTACATCTATCTCTGTGTGTGTTGGCGATTTTTTACAATTGCAGAAATGGATTTAAATTTGCAACAACGAACTTGTATTAAATTTTGCGTAAAAAACGGATTTAGTGGCGCACGGACGTTGGAAATGTTGGAAAAGTGTTTCGGCAACGATTCTCTAAAAAAAACGGTCGTTTACCAGTGGCACGAGCGGTTCAGAAGTGGTCGTGAGTCAATCGAAGATGATGAACGCAGTGGCAGACCATCGACATCGAAAGTCGGTGAAAAAATTGATAAAGTAAAAGAAATGTTGGTCAAAAACCGCAAATTAACCATCAGAGAAATAGCGGAGGACTTGAACATTGCCTATGGATCCGCCCAAGACATTGTGGTTAATGATTTGGGTTTCCGTCGTGTAGCAGCAAAGTTGGTTCCAAAAGACCTCAATTTCATGCAAAAAAGAGACCGTGTTGACGTCGCAAAAGACATGATTTGCGAGGCTGAATCCGATCCCACATTCATCAAAAGGATCATTACTGGAGACGAGACGTGGGTTTATGAGTACGACACGCAATCCAGACATCAGGCAAGTGAATGGCGTTCACCAAATGAGCCGAGACCAAAAAAACCACGTCGTTTTCAGTCAAAAAAGAAGGCAATGCTGACGGTTTTCATGGATTACAACGGTGTAGTGCATCATGAATTTTTGCCAGAAGGCCAGACAGTAAACAAAGAGTATTATTTGGGCGTTATGAGACGTTTGCGTGAAGCAATTCGCCGAAAGAGACCAGAAATGTGGGGAGAAAACTCGTGGATTTTGCACCATGATAACGCACCGTCGCACAGTGCTATCATTATTCGTAATTTTTTGACGAAAAATGCAACAAATACCATCCAACAGCCACCGAATTCACCTGATTTGGCTCCCTGTGACTTCTTTCTGTTCAATCGAGTTAAAAAACCATTACGGGGAACGCGCTTTAGCAGCCGAGAGGAAGTAATGGAAAAATCGCATGTTTCGAGGATTGGATCAAGCGCTGGCATAAGTGTGTTGCAGTCGATGGGGATTACTTTGAAGGGGACAATATAGATTTAGATGAATAAACTTGTATTTTTAATTTTCTGAATAAATTCCGGGAAATTTTTGATCAAGGTAGTATATATATATATATATATATATATATATATATATATATATATATATATATATATATATATATATATTTATATATTAACTACGATGGAGGCCGTGCCGGATTAAACCGAGCTGGCAGCGTGAAGAATCCATAATCACTGCCGAGAAAGTGGATCCTTACCTTCCTCTCTCTCCCTCCGTATGTATCACCATCAGCGTACATATCTCCTTGCGAACGGTGCGTGCAAGGGTGTGGGAAGGACGCTTGTCTCTTTCCGCTGCTCATTTTTTCCCTCCAGGCACCTCTCGTATTACCCAGCGTGCACGTGAGCTCCCTAATCCCTGCGTAGGCGGACTACATTAGCTGCAGTCATCCTGCACGACTGTAGGTTAGAAGAGACTTTAATAAACCGCGCAAATTTATACTCTAGGGCAACGGGTTGATACGGTGGCTAGCGTACTGGATTTTTACTCCTTGTGATGTCTGAGTTCGAATCCTGACCGTAGGAAACGTTTTCTGTTGCATCTCGACCTGTGCTGTGCGTCGATAGATCACTTGATGTGGATGGACTACACCGTCCGTCGAATGAACCGTTGAAACTGTGTGATCCTTGGTATCCCTCGGTATATTTAGTTATTTGGAGTAGTCTAACGTTCACACCGAGTTTCTCTCTTCACCATTCCTTCCCCATTCCCGGAAAATACTACCACTAACAAATACAAATACCTACCTCACAAATAAGATGCATATGACCTCAGCTTTCGGTCGTCTCCCTTAATGACTATTATTTCTACTTCAATCGCCATGGCGACATTTAACGTGAATGTATAGGAGGCAAAGATCGACACAAACAAATATATACATCAACTTATCTCATCCTCAATACAAATACGAACAAAACAGAGTAGTTACAGCAGTTTCTTAAAATAGAGGAGGTTGATGACAATAATGAACAAATATTAACACCTTTCCACCAGACATTGATTTATTACACGACCTGTTTCGATGCAGTACATTGTCTTCAGGTCTGCAGATGAGTAGCCGCAAGTATTTGGGATCCTTGGGAAAAAATTTGGAAAAAGAGTCACATAAAATCCAGAGAAAATCCGCTACATTCGCGGAAAATTGTTATAATAAGAAGACGAGTGTGAGAGGAAAACGGAAAAACACAGTGTCCACCCCCCGATATGCATCGCTTCCACAAAGTAACAATTCTAGGCCACTCCCATCAGTGAACGACATTGAGGCCCGGATGCTGATAGGCCATACAGATGTAAATGAATGCCATTTCAAGTGTTTTTAATTCTATAGGGTTATCGGATGTGGGAAGGGAGGCTAGGACGGAAACATTGTAGCACAAGTTGAAAGGGGTATTATGATGGGAAGCATGTTTAGGGATGGGGAGACCCGCGGACGGGGAGGAGGGATTGCACGAGGCGCGGTGGTTATTAATCCTAATGTTAAGTGGTGTGGAACATTGGCCTATGTAAAATGACGGGCAGAGTTTACAGGTAAGAAGATAAACTACATTCTTGGAAGTGCAAGAGGAATAGGGGAAGGGCGGGAGAGAGTTAAATGGTGGGATGGAGTGGGGTGGAGTGGTGAAAATAGGGCAGGTTTTGCATCTTGCTCGATGACATGGAGTGGGTATGGCTCTGGGGGTGTGAGGGGATTTTGAGAGCAGCCTGGTGGATTTGAGGATATCTGCTAGGTTGGCGGGACGTTTGAAGGTGACAGAGGGGCTTTTGGGAAGAAGGTTGGAGGAAGTGTTGTGATTTTTGAGGATGGGGAATAGGTCTTTGAGGATGAATTTGAGAGACTGAATGCCTGGGAAGTAGGTAGTACAGATTGAGAGAGGCTGGGAGTCTGTGGTTGAGGCAGGCTTGGGGGTGTAGGAATGTTTAAGTATTTTTTTATGGAGGAGGGAATCAGGGTATCCTCGTTGGAGGAGGGAGTGGTGAAGGTTGTTAAGATATTTCTTAAGGGATTCGGGATGGCTGCAAATGCGGTGACCGCGGATAGAGAGGGAGTAAGGGAGGGAGCGCTTGGTATGGGAGGGGTGACAACTGCTGTAATGAAGGTATTGCTGCTTATTAGTGGGTTTGGTGTGAACAGAGGTAAGGAATTTGTTATTACTGAGGGTAATATTAACATCGAGGAAGGTAATCTGAGAGGATGAAATGGTCGAGGTGAAAGACAGAGATGAGGAATCGTTGAGTTGGGAGATGAAGGAATTGAGGGAATCTATGCTGTGTGGCCATAGTAGAAAGATGTCGTCAATGTATCGGAGCCACAGGAGGGGTTGCAGAGGATAGTTTGAAAGGAAATTCTCTTCTAGGACACCAAGGTGGAGGTTTGCATATGAAGGGCTGAATCTGCTACCCATGGCACAGCCCTTTATCTGGAGGTAATGGTTATTGTTGAAAGAAAAGGAGTTGCGGGTGAGAATGCAATCGGAAAGGTCGATGAGAAAATCGGTACTGGGGATTTGAGGGGTAGGGCGTTTGGAGAGGAAGTAACGTAGGGAAGAAAGGCCTTCTTGGTGAGGAATGGAAGTGTATAGGGAGGTGACATCGATAGTAGCCATAGTAATATGGGTATCAGGAGGGAGGGAAGTTGAGTGAAGCAATCTGAGGAAGTGGTAGGTGTCTTTTATAAACGAGGGTAGGGAGTGAACTAAAGGTTGGAGATAGTAGTCCACGAAGGCGGAAATTCTTTCGGTAGGAGAGCTACGAGAGGAGACTATAGGGCGGCCTGGGTTGTTGGGTTTGTGGATCTTAGGAAGGATGTAGAAGTGAGGGGTGTGAGGTTGGGAAGGGGAAAGGAGGGAGATGTCACTGGGGGAAAGATTCTCCTTAGGGCCGTTGTCTCGGAGGAAAGCGATAATTTCTTTTTGGAATGCGGGGTTAGGGTCAGCGGGAATATTTTGATAGGATGAAGTGTCGGAGAGTAGTCTGTTGCATTCTTGAAGGTAGTCTGCAGTGTTTAGGATTACAACTGTCGAACCCTTATCGGCAGAAGTGATGACTAGGTTGGGGTTGTGTGTGAGTTTTTTTAACTCAGTTAATTCGGCCGGGGAGAGATTAGTTTTGGGGTTTAGAGATTTAAGGAAAGAAGGACTAGATGTTTTGGACAGGAGAAGATTGATGAAGATTTCGACCGGGTGATTAGGAGGGAGCGGTGGAGGTTCAAAGTGGGAAGGCGGCCGGAACTTGGTGAGGGCGCTGTGTGTGTGTGCGGGGGATTGAAGAGTGGCGGGTTGCATGGCCCAGAAATGTCGCCATCTAAGATTTCTGGCAAAATTTATGACGTCTGCGAGGATGTTCACGTGATTAACCTTGGGGGTGGGGGAGAATGAGAGGCCTTTTCCCAGAAGTGAGGTTTGGTGCTCGTTCAGCGTGGTGCTAGAAAGGTTCAGCGCGTGTTCGGCAGTATCTATTGTTTGGTCGACCGGCGGGGAAGGGACGGATTGAAAAGGGTTTTGTTGGTAGCAACGGCTCGGTGGAATTCCTGGTGTTGGTAGGGAAGGTGGGGGTAGGTGGAAAATAGTCGCTAAATCCGGTTTCTGTAGGTAAAGGGGTGGGGGAGGAGGGCTAGGTTTGACAAGTTGGAGAGGTAAGGCAAGGCCTTGGCGGAAGTAAGAAGTATATATACACATATATATATCTATATATATATATATCTATATATATATCTGCGTGTGTGAGTTGTAAAGGTTTTTGCATGAATATATACGACTTTGTGTGTGATGATTGACGTGAATTTGTGGGTTTTGCATGTGGTTTTATTCTTAATTACGGGTGGTGATCTAACATCCCCGGTCACACGTCTTTGCGGCGGCTTGCGGGGTACTATGTAGATGTAGATATACTTGTAAATACATCCTCGATGAAACGAATAATGGAAAGAAGAGGTTTCCTTTCGTAGGAGGAAGTGAAACGAGCATCTTCTGATTGGATTATCTGCTTGATGCAGCGACAAGGGGGCTGCCTTAGGTGAATGACCATGACCCTCATCATGTGCAGCATTTTGGTAGGCAAGTACATCTTCCTTATGGATGGTCCAAAAGACGAGGAAAACATTTTCGACTAAAATGCGAAACTTCAAGGGCATTAAAGACAACACCTCAGGCGTTCCCATGTGGAACTACTCCTAACTGAAGGAGTAATAATATCCACCAAGAACTTTTAACATAGTTCTACTAGGTTTGAACACGGCTTGTACCTCCTGCTTAAGAAATTCGTCGCAACCAAGGTGAAACAATATTTTCACGGCAGGAAATTACATTGGCGGCATTATTTTGAGCTTCTTTCTTTCGTTAAAAAAATTATTTGTATGGAAATAGAACCACATTCAGCAGTAACTTGTCGAAGTATATTAAAGCCAAAATATAATAATAAGGAGGTAATTAAATTTGGCGGCCTTTTGTTGCCTAAATGATATCGATAGTAATTCGAAATGGATTACACTCTAGAAAGAGAGTACGTATGACTAGGAAAATTATACGTGCCTACTGGCGAATTCGGAAAGTTTTATAGCATTTTAATGTGACGTTTACTCCGAATATAACAGGAAAATATCGTAACTCCAAAATCTAATACCGTGGATTAATTGTACCGCATGTTCTATTATCCATCCCCCTCAAATACACCTTCTCGTCTCATATACAATAAACCATTTTTCAGTACACCGTATTGCATTTATCGAAGGTTAAGAGTGGTGTGCGTTGGGAGAAATTCGAAAGAGGCTGAACAAGTGGATGGATGGATGGAATGGTGGAAAGACTGTTTTGGTATGTAGAATGTCGGGCAAGCAAGATGGTCAGAGGGAAAGATTAAGCACATCAGACGAACTGAAGGGAAACATAAACTAGATGGAGGTGGAAAATGGGTTATTTGAATTAAGGGTGTTGTAATATTAAGTGGCGCGTTAGACTTATAGGATTCTATATCAGTGCCTTATCCCGGGGGGCTATCAAATCCTACGTTAACCAGTGGACTATTCCTGGTAAATTTAATACGAGGGTCATCCGGAAAGTAGTACCCGTTCGTGCCGCATGAAGTGCTGACGACGCGAGTAGCCGCTGGACGAGGTCAGATAGCTTCAGTGGCTTGTCTGCCTTCTCTGAGCCAAGTTGCGTGACGCTAGCATTGCCTGTGTTGTTTCTGTGATTGTTTACAATGTTTAAAAAAATTGAGAACGCCGCCACTTGTGAAGTGAGGGCAGTGATTAAATTCCTCAATGCAAGAAACGTTCGCCCATGTGATATTCATCGCCAATTAAAGGAGGTGTATGGAGACAATGTAATGGACGAGTCGTCTGTTCGGCGGTGGTGTCGCAACTTCAACATGGGGAGGGGGAACACACACGACGATGAGCGTTCGGGGAGACCGTCTGTCATTACAGACCAACTGGTGAGCTCAGTTGACGAATTCGTGAGGAACGATCGGCGCGTCACAATTGATGACATCTGTGAGCATTTTCCCAATGTTTCTCGAACAATTGTTCATGAAATTGTTAAACACCATCTGCATTATGCAAAAATTTGTGCAAGATGGGTCCCTCGCGTATCTCAATGAGCTGGCGGCGAAGGACTATGCAGCAGGAATACAGAAACTTGTCACACGTTATGACAAATGCCTTAATTTGCTTGGAGATTATGTTGAGAAGTAGTTTAAAGTATCCTCTTTCAAATAAAATTTTTTATGTTTGTTAATATTTACTTTTGTGTCTTTATTTCACGAACGGGTACTACTTTCCGGATGACCCTCGTGTGTGTGTGTGTGTGTGTGTGTATATATATATATATATATATATATATATATATATATATATATATATATATATATGTGTATATATATAAGACATATAGAGGTAGCACAAGCTAACAAAAAAATAAAAATAAAGAAATACGCAAAAAAGAAAAGAAACTCTCATGAAGAGAAGGAAGGAACTTCTTCCTTCCCTACCTAGAGAAAGGTGGCTTGAATTCGAAAATGTGTTTCTTTTCTTTTTTGCGTGTCTGTTTTTATTGTGTCTGTAGTATTTGTAATTAAACAAACAATAAAGTGCGAGCATTGTAAAATATTTTTTGAGCATGAAAATAAGTGAGGATGTTCAAAAAAGGTGCGAGTATAGACGTAGAAACGTTTTCGGACAAAGTGGGCATTACCTTCCTCTATAACGTATCGGTATGTGCGACGGCACAGACTTTTAGGATTGGTTAAATACTCTAAGAGTATAGGGCTGAGCGTAAATACAAAAGCCGAATGTCTCGCGCCAAAGACTACCCGTCCGTAAATTCGGAATGAAGAATGGAATCGACGTCATTTCTTTGGAAAATAAAAACAAGAAATTGCTTTTGGGAATATACAATCATGGCCGTTCTAACGCAGGGAATGTAGTCAGAATGTGAGAGAAAAATACTTTTAACTCCTTCAGCATTACTGGGAGATTTTGACGTCCTTTCTCGTTGCGATAATCTCATCAATCGCTTCATTGCCAGAATGGCTTACTGGAGGAGCATTGCAGTGGTAAGCTGTCCATTATGGTATCCTCTGAGGGATGAAAGGCAGCAGGTTACTTATAACTTAGTCCATTCTCCGAAGGGTTCTTCTCCTTAGTAAGATATACAAAAGGATGGGGGCGTTCACATCTGTAGCAAAGAGCCTTTGCCCTGGGAGGAATCACGATGTAAGGAGGCGCCTGCGCTCCTGCCTCGGTTTCTTCCAAGTGAAGCAAATCCTCTTAAGTCCATCGCAGGACGTGGATCTGGTCCGGGCAGTCTTCAGTGAGCGAGATTAATAACTGACTGGCTCAATAAAAATGTTACGTCGATCTCATCTCGCACATCGGAGAGAACCAGACACCCTTCGAGCATGCAACGTGGTCAACCGAAGACCCTGAACTTTCGAGAACTTTGAGTGGATTCATTCCCAATCCAATTGCCTCTGCGAAATACCATTCTGAATGTCAACATCATCGTGGGCACAATGCCGCTCGACTGTTAATATTGCGCTACGCCGAGTTATATTCCGTGAATAAAAATCAGTGGACGAGTAATTATAGAAATATTATGGGACATTTAGAATCTTTTTAAAATATAAATATTTTTATTAGTTTACTAATTAACCGTTAAAAATTTGTTCAATGATCCATTATTTTTTACCAATTAGAGCAGATAACATGTTTGGGCATCGATATGGAGGAATGTGGGCGCATTAACTCTCTTAGGATAAGATTAGCGTTCGGGGAAAGAAGAATTTGCAGAAGGAATTAGTGATTGACGATATGAACGATGAGGAAGGAAAAATTATTAAAGGCTTTTTAATACAATAGAGCTTAGCTTGAATGCATACGAAACCTGATTTTCCGAGGCAAGCGAATGAGTTTTTTGGAGGTTTGTTCGATGTGGAGAAAAATGGAGAAAATACTCAATTGTTCCCGGTTCAACTTTGTGGGAGTTCATGCTTATTAAATGAAGTTCACAATGTATCAGGACAGTGGAAAGATACATTGTGTTCTTCATTGGAGAAAATACGTTATGACAGAGAGTAAGACTAACGAAGTTTTTAATATGGCGAAAGAAGGAAAGGGAAGTTAAGGAGGAAAAGACGAAGAAGTCAGAAAAAAATGGATGGGAAAAGAAAGGGGTCAGCAGCCGTGATGAGAGGACGAACGTCAGAATACATGGTTTGTAAAAAAAGTATCGGAAACAATTTTCCCTGATTGGACTGCACGTCACAGAGAGCTCGCACCGCGCAGGCTCGGTGGTGGGGGGTCTGACCTTCAACACGCGCCAAGCGCCTGCGAGCGTTCGCACAGGCTATGTCGTTTTTTTAGTGGACCCCTGTCGAGTGACTCGGTGCAAGCGCAAAATGCAACGAACGGTAGAACAGCGACACGCCATCAAATTTTGTGGTTTACCGGGGAAATCGGGTATGGAGACTTTGGGAATGATTCGTCAATTGCTCAAGAATGTAAGTATGTCACAAACTGCAGTTTTTAAGGGGAGCAAGATTTTCAAAGATGGCCGAGAGAGTGTGGAGGACGAGCCCCGCGTCAAACGGCCGTCGACGTCAACAACCGACGACAACGTGTGCGCGAAGAGACGAATTCAAACCGTCGGTTAAGTGTGCGCATGATCGCAGATCATATTGGCATTTATAAATTGACAGTGCACACCATTATCAATAAAAATTCGGCGATACGAAAGAACTGCGCTCAACTCGTCCCGAAGGTCTTGAGCGCTTGAGGCTCCACGCTAACCGACTACCTGACGAAAAACGCCATCGCGACGATTCCCCAACCCTCTTACAGGTCTGACTTGGCACCAGCAGACTATTTCCTATTCCGAAAAGTGAAATTCTCCCTCAAAAGACACCACCATGGGACCCTAAGTGCCGTCAAAGAAGCTTTCCCGCGTACCCTAAAGGACCCTCTGAAATCCGCCTACAACGGAGCCTGTGAGTTGTGTAAAAACCGCTTACAAAAGTGTGTCGACGCTCAAGGGATGTACTTTGAAGAATTTTGAGGCATTGCAGCAATATCTGAATTAAATATATTTTTCCAAAACCTGTTATACAAGCCTTTTATGCTTTATGGACTACACGGAGGCAGGCAGAAGTTAAAGAGGGAGGAAGTCTACCTGATTTGTTGTACATCTGCAAAAGTATATATGAGATCCTGCGAACCGCCGCAAGGGCGTGTGGCGGGGGGTGTTAGAGCACAAGTCATTCATGCAGAAATATTAATCCATTTATACACTTGAATGCATATTAGAAAATATACAAAAACACTTGAGCACACACGCATACCTTTATATATAGCATAATTGGTGCACATGACTGTATATACTATGATTTGTGTATGTGCCCAAATCTGTAAGCGCCAGTAGTCTGGCACTTGGGTTCGATTTTGAATTGTTTGCGTGTATCGTGCAAGGGAAGATCGGGTGCTTTAATCTGTCTGTGCAGTTCTCTGTTACTCTTCTTACCTCCAGGTGGTCCAATCTATCTGTGTAATTTGACGTTATGTCAATTGCCTGCTCTCTTCGAGAATGCCGAGACTTCCAATACTAATCCCTCCAGAATACCCGTCACACTTTCTCTCTTATCATAGCAATCATTAGCAAATATAGGGGATTTTCTCAAAACCAAATGTAAGATATTTGTATAAATCTTGAAATTAACATTCTCTTCCATGGATCCTACATACGTACCGCGTATTCCCAATGTGGCTTAACGAAAGGGAAGCAATACACCTCTCTTTTTCTTTTATCATAACATTATCTTACAACCAGTCTAATGAGCCCTTGCTGCTTTAAAGACAGGCCCACAGATTCTGCTTGTGTTGTACCCCATGAAAGTTTTGATATCAAAGCAGACAGTTTGGACAGTATGGCATGATATTTATCAGAGACCGTCCAAAGCTTACCTTCAAACGGGTGTATCTATTTAACTTCCCCTGTTGTTTTCAGGACAGTTTCAAATTCTGCTATTTTTACCAGTTTAAAAATTAAAAAAGCTGTCGATTTTATACACCTTGACAGAACTCTCGCAAAAGACGGTGGTATGAAGGAAAAAGATCAAAATAATTGCGTTTTCCAGCAGATAGGTTGTTGGTCGTGCAGAGTATATGAAAAGTATAAAATGGGCCGCCTATGTAGCAGAAGTGACGAAATTGAGCGCGTCAGGATAGGCATAAACGTCGCCTCTTTCTTCATGAGGGAAACCTGAGCGTCAGGGAGCTGGGATGGACACTGTGAGGGATAATTTACTCGAGAAGAGTGAAAGAGGGAAATTGAGGAGAGCGACGGACGAGGAAATATGTAACAGAAGAATACGAAGAGGACTATATGGCGAGAACTATGCCCCCAAGAAGAATAACTACTATATAAATGGAGTGGACTCCGTTTCGAGGCAAAAGTAAGAAAGAAACTAAGTATGTGCATTTTACAGGTCGCCGGACGACAAAGATAATTTAATTCTAGAATTTGATGAGCAAATCAAAGGTTTATCATCGCTACGCAACGATCGCGTTATCATTTATTGCTGGAAATTTTAATGTTCCATCTTTCGATTGGATCACATACAGACCGACGCTTAACCAGTGAAGAAATTGCAGACCAGTTGGGTCTATCTGCATTCAACGTCCAACGCATTATTTCACAGGATTTGGCCATGCGCAAGGTGTGCGCCAAGATGGTGCCGAAAATTCTGAGTGTCGACCAACAGGCAACGGCCAAATACGGCGTTGCCACGTTGCCGCACCCGCCCTATTCTCCCGATCTGGCACCACCGGACTTCTTCTTCTTCCCCCTGATGAAAAGACAGCTCAAGGGACGACGTTTTGACTCGATAAAGGCCGTTCAAGAGGCTTCGACGAGGGCCATCAACGGCATCCCCAAAGAAAATTTCCAGCTGGCGTACGGGGAATGGGAGCAACGTTATACTAAGTGTGTAGCAGCTCAAGGAGCAAACTTTGAAGATTATTAAGTGGATGTAAGTATATCGTCAATAAAATTCTTGTAAAAAAATCAGTCCTACCACTTTTGGGTTCGACCCTGTATAGTTTTAAAACGGGGAGTATAGATAAAAGATACCTGCGAGTCGCCATTGAATTCCTTTACGTTGACTCCATGCATCAACTTGTCACTTCACCAAGTAGGGGCGAAAATATTATTGATTTGTTAGCAACGAGCATACCCGAAAAAGTTTTAACTGTAGAAACTATAGAAGGAATTAGTTTTCGCTACATGAGGTCCGAAGTATGAATCCTAAAAGAAAACTTTACTGGTTCGAAGAAGGTGAATTACATATATAATGGCCTAAAATGCGTGCTACAGAGTCAAATTGCAAATTATAAGAAAGATAGCAATTACCGGATTACTGAGGATACGTGGAATCACTTCCTTGAGAACACGCGCTCAGCAAAGCAATAAGTTCATTTCCAGTAAATTTATAAAAAACACCGCGGAATCTAGAGGGTACAACGCGGATGTTAGTAAAGCATTGCGAAGTCAAAGGCTATGTCACGCCAAGATGAAAAATATTGACTTGGTTCGCAAACAAGAAAGGTATTCGTCGTCAAGGGCATAATATCATATATGATCGAACATAGATTAATTATATGAGCCCAGGTCCAATGAATTCGTTAAAACTGATCAAAAATATCGTTTTCAGGTTCGAAAAAGCGATTTAGTTACGTCTCATGGAAAACGCAACGAAGGGACGCAAGAATATTATATATTATATAACGAAATGCAAGTGTAGACTGCAATCACTAAAATCAATCGTTACGCTATGTTTTTGTAAACTAAAAAAACGAATGTCGTTGAGTTAAGGGTCAAGCAGCATTGAAAATGTTAGAGATAATAATAATTATGAAACATCCCACGTTTTTCCGGGTGGAAGAGAGCGATTTAGCCTAGGTCTCAACTTTGGGAAACACATTTGAAGGGATTAATTCATTTATCGAAGAAACATATTTTTAGTAAAATAACGAGGAATGTCACCATCAGGTTACTGGGCTGAAAAACAATGCGAGATATAATATTCATTGAAGATGTCTATCTGAAAATATTTTGGACCCTAAGGTTTTTGATGGCTATAAAATAACATTGGAGAGTAAAATTGTTTCAAAGAATTTTACTTTGAAGTAAACAAAATAAAATTGATGGTCACTCTTCGTAACGATTTTAATTCATAATTTATTTCTCATTCGTCTTATGTCATTAATCTAGAAGAAATAACATACCAAAACATACTAATATGAAGGATGTAAATCTTAAACCTCAGCAGCACAGTTTCATAAATATTGACTAATTGATAAAAATCATCATTTGAAATTGACCATGAAATGTAGACAGATGGCATTACGTAATGAGTGGTTATGTAAAATTATAGCAATGTAACCACCGCAAGCACATTGGAGAAATCTACCCTTTAATACGCTACACCCCCGAAAGTGTATTCAAACTTGCAAGCAAGGTCCCGCCCAAAAGCAAGATTGAACTCAGTTTACCGGACAACCTACAGATGTCACTATTGGTCTCGAGGAAACAAACGTGTTGTTGAGTGCGGCTCCGCCGATGTTGTTCAGTTGAAAAATGAATGAACGGAGAATTTTAAGATGGTTGTGAAAATAACTAACAATGCTGAGAAAAAGAAAGTAGTTGGCGCCATGGTGAAAAAAGAAAAAAACTCTAAAAATGTCAACTCGACCAAGAAGAAACCGGAGGGTGAAAGACAGGCCGTATCGAATCCGGAAAGAAGCGTTTATTATTCTCTAGCTATTGTTTTCCTAGGTAATATATTGTCCATTAATACATTATATACAATTACGTTTCTCTTTCTCAAATATTTTCTCTGCGGTACGTTAAGCTTGATCTACCTCAGAAGCATTCATTTCGACCAGCTGCATAGACAGCAAACATATTGCCATTAGCTTCATTTTCTATTTTAATTAATGAAAATCCCTGTTTCGCTTGGATTGACTTGATTGGAATATATTGGTTGATCCTTAAATATTTCATTTCAGCTTTCGGGTTTTCTTGTTTGAGTATTTACCATGTATCCACTATGTTTGAAAATGACCGGCATTTTTCGCATTTATCCACACTGGAAAGGGAGATGACTTTTAGAACGGAAATGGTCTGTGTTTTCACTCGCAAAAATATCTCATTGAATACTATTGCTTATTTTTAATAGAAAAACTTCCAAAAAATTTAATTGATTCAAATAGTGACCCTTAAATAATTTTATGTTGCAGGGACTTTATTACTTCTACTACAAGACCATCGTAGAAGCGCCGACTATTTTCGATGGTTTATACTCCATTATAAATAATAATGTGACCGAATATCCTCTTGTCATCAACACCTTGAAGAGATTTAATATACACCCTGAGGTAAGTAAATTTTCATTCATATTTAACATAACTTGATGGGGGTAACTATATGCATTAAATACTTCAGCTATTTAGAAGGCTACCAGAATTATATTAATCATAGCGGCTGTCCTCAAGGTAGAATTCATTTCCGTGTCATATTACCTAGGTTACAGTTCTCAGTTTGATGGACTGACTAGCTTGTTTTGGCACTGTGAACCATTACAAATAGCTGCTATAAATCTTTGGGGTGTTTTGATCTCATTTGATACTTCTATCGGCTACCTTCGATATATCTTTGTAATTTTTTACTTTCATGTATATCATTATACGCTTTATGTTATTCAATGAGGTGTAAAGTACATGCATAAGTAGAATCCATATCTGTCTTTAATAAGTTTGAGACTTTTGTTCGTGACATGACTTGATATTTATTCTTTTAGAATCCCTTCATGACTTATACTAGCCTGCAATATTCTTGTGTTCTTAGAGTATTAGACTTTCTTCCCCTTTTTCGTTATTTTCCACCACAAAATATCATAGACTTTTTCGCCTTCATAATCTGTCACAAGTAGGAAAATCTATTTTAAACAATGGAATAGGTGGGCTTCATTTTATGGTTTATCTCAAACATTGAAGTACTTCAGGGAGAACCATAACTTGGATTTCTATTATGCCTTAAAACATTATGAATTTTACTTGCTGTTTACATTCTTGTAGCTAGCATGCCACATCTCCCTTCGCAGGCTGTTTAATGTTGCTTATTCCAAAAATATCTGGACCCACTCATTCTTTGCAACTTCACCGTCTACTGGGCTATTCACTCTCTCCAAGCTTCATATTGATATAACTTTTAAGGTTGTAACATCAAAATGTTTGCACCTAGCTGATATCTCCTTCTTCTTAGTAGCTGGAACTGGAGCAGAGGACTAGTTTACTTCTAGGATATATTTATCATGAATTTCCATTACAATATTTATCTATAAAGTTTATATAATATATATGTGTGTGTGTGGGTCGCGTTAGTCCAGTGGATAGATCATTCGACTACTGACCGGAGGTCCTGGGTTCGATTCCCAGGCAGGGCACTCTGGGCACCCGCAGCTCCACCCAAGCAATGTGATTTTTCGGGTACCATGTCTTCCTGGGAAACCATAACCAGCACAGGGAAGGGAACTGGCTCCCCTACCCTGATGTGTGAATTTTCGCATGCCGTATAGAGCTTAGTACTGGGTGAACTCTACCATCACCTACCAAACCGACCTTCGGGTTGATTACTGTGTTTTTGGTTTATATGTTGATTAGCACGTACTTTTCTATTGAATTTTACTCATTGTGTACAATCTTATAGCTAGCATGATACCCACATCTCCCTTCATTGATTGGTGCATACTTCTCTTTAGAATATATTATGGTTTCCTGACACCTTTAACATCGCTGTAATACAGTCATCAAAGTATGCTACTGTGGGTCTGAGAAAGATGAATATTAGAATGTTGAGGTTTTTAAAACTTATGGTCTTTACCTTAACTCATATGGAGTAGTGCTAACCCCTCCTCCAAGTCATTGGCATCTTGTAGAAATTTGACTAATTTTTTTGGTCTCCTAACTGAAGAACAGGTCCCCATATTCCCCAAAGAGCACAACTGCTCATTCATGGAGTACATTCTTTTGTATGTAGCTACCCTCATATAACTTTAGTTTTTTTTGTGATCAACAATCTAGTAATTAGTTCTTCAAGTTCATCCTTGGCCTTTCTCTCTCATTCCTCCCTTTTCTGTGTGTCATCCGTAGGTGATCTGCAGTGAGGTATTGTGCTTCAGAGCATATCCAATCAGTTTCATCTGTCTAATGGTGTCCTCCATATGCTTTTCTCATTGTCTCATATTAAGAGTGATTCTTAATTTGTGCCTTAATTATTTTATTTTTATCAATCCATCAGAAGAACCACATTCCCATTGCCTCCTATCTTCTTTTCTCTGCTCCTCTGGACGTTTTGGTGATTTCAAAACTAATATATACGTAAAGTCCCCCGTGTATACGTATATATTTATTTTACTATTTCTGTTCATTTAATGGTTATAATTATTAAATTTGATGGTTCGTGTTATAAGCATGTATTAATATGATTCCGATATCTGTTTATTTTCTAGTGATTAAAAGTTTAAAATGAAATCTGTAGTGTGTATAAATATACACATATTACATATTAATTTTTCAATATAATCATATTTTTGAAGATGGACGTGGGTTCTATACTTTGGGTTGCGTTCATAGCTTTCAACATCCAACTTTCACATCCATGGAAATGTTTTATTCTAAAACAGTGGACTACTTGGGTTGGTGTTAAGTTTTTGATGAATCCAGAAATTACACATTACTACTGTATTCCTGAGCCCTTACAAACATAACACAATATATCCTTTAAATCCATACTGGGTACAACTCAATCTTAAGTTCTAAATGTTTTCTACCTTGCCTTCCCAGCATTCTTCCCTCTATTTATCAGTCTTCAACATCCCATTGCGTCTCAGTGTATATCCTGCATCCATTTGTCCTGCCTTCTTCCAATTTCTATCAACAACCCTCTCTCTTCCCCTACCATGCCTAGAGCTTCATCATTTTGCTTTCATTTCCATGTGTTGTGTTTATGCCATTCTTCTCCCAACCCTCTCCTCAAAAGTCACCAATGTATGCTTATTTTCTTACCTGAAATAACTAAAACTGTAAATTATGTGCATTAAGTTCAATGATTTTCTTCTCTTAACGTGTTGGTGTGGTTGCTTTCTACTGTACCTAATTATTTTTCATTCTTTGTGATTCACCGAATCTTGCATGATTGGGTGCTAATTAAATTCTGTTTCCTGTTTCAGCTCTTTCTGGGATTTCTTTATCGAGGATTTGATCACTTGTGCACTTCCCTTGGCATAGAGAACAAGCAGTGTTGGCAAGTCGAGAGAGGTGGTGGTCTACCACCGGTACTTAGTTGTGAGGGGATGGGTGACCCGGCATACTTCTATCTCACTGGTGTGTGGTTCATGGCTGGGCTTTGTGTTGCTACACTCTTCATCTTTGGTGTTCACCTGAGGTAAAAATAGTGACTCTATTCTATGTGAGGACCCCATTTATTGTTCACTAATGTGTAAAGCCAATTTACTTCTGCATAATAATTGATTTTTTTTATCAACAATGTTCATTTCAATTATAATTCATTCTTGTTTCATCAACTTCAATCTCGTCCGCCCAATCCTTTTGTTTTAAGAATTATGTAATGTATTCTTTTTCAATAAAAATTTCCAATTGTTAAATTGTTTGATAAAAATTGATATTTTTGCATTTTCAGCGATTCTATATTGGGAGGTTTTCTGGCAGTGGTGTGCTACTTTTACAACCATGGCGAGGTAAGAATGTGATTCGTATTTATGATTCATTTTTCTGAATGTTCAAAACAGGGTTTTGAACATCCAAAACAACCAACATTTTTACAAACGTTAAAACTCGTAAATTGAGTTTTAATTTGAGAAAAGACTAGTTAAAACATTGGGAAATAAACACTTAATGAGACATAATATCCAACTGAAAAGCTGCTCATTGACTTGTCTATTCCTTGTGGCCAATCCTTAGATAAAATTAATTTCCAGAACCTGAGCTAGTCTACTTTCTTTAATTAGATTGTCATTGATCATTTTCAATCTGAAGATTGGTTTGCTTCTCTTCTTCAATCTTTATTATCTTCTCCACTAGTCTCTCTGGCAAATACTCCAATTTCTATAATTCACTACATTAAGTTTCAAAGAAAAAAACAAATCTCATTAATCAGAGTCTAAGGTTAAAATATACTTTGCATGGTCAGTAAGAAATCTAGAGCTAACGATGCCCCTCATTACGAAGAAAAGCAACCAATCTTTTGTTTACTCTCCTTGACTACTTGGTGTACTGATAATGTCACTAATTTTGTGCTTTCAATAAAAATAATGTGCCAATTATGCTTTCGTATGTATTTCATCCCTCAATAAATTCTAATAAGTGACGGGAGATGCCACAACAGTGACTTATAGTGGAGTCATCTACTAAATGCACACGACAATGATACAGTTTCAAAGTCTGAAAATCATTGAAAACTTCCAAAGTTCCAGAGCATAAGAGGACACATCTGTAGCTTAACTGGCTTAAGCTAAACATCAAGGGATTGGGATTTGAATCCTGGTTAAGAGGAATTATTTTTCCACAAAATTCATGCTTTTTGTAATCCTTCATAAAATAATTTATTGCACACAAATTGTGCTAGTCATTCACAAACGCTTAAATCAGAAAGTTGAACGTCAAAGTTAAACATTGAATTATTCTTTTTTGAAAAAAAAGAAGGATGGCTTCTGACTTGAAATGTGGTGAATCATATTTGTTGTGAATAACCGAAACCTTTGGTTGTTTCACATAGTAATTCATTGAAACAGACAGCAGAAGTGTCATAATAAAAAATGGTTATATTCTCTTTTGAATTTCCTGTATTAATTCTTGCATTTCAGTGCACAAGAGTTCAATGGACTCCACCCCTCAGAGAAAGTTTCTGCTATCCATTGCTCCTCATGCAAATGCTTCAAGTGACCATATGCCTAAAGAATAATGCAGAGCCATCTGTTAAGCACGTGAGTGATAAATTTGGACACTCCTAAGTTACAATTGAATTACTAACATGTAAAAAGTATTCATTATGATAAATTAAAATCAATAGGTAAATTACTTCATCTCATTTAGTTAGCTGACCATGGTTTTGGCACGATTAGTCTTGATGGAGGCACAAAGACCGTGGTCAGCTAAATAAAGGAAGTGCAAAATTTTCACCTATTGATCTGAATTTATCACAAAGATGCGTTAAATATTTGCACAGAGTTAACAACTTGAACCATTTTACATGTAAATTAAATCTGGTGGGTGATGTACAGTATGTATTTGTATTACGAATTTAGCCCAAATTATATTGTGTTATGTGAAATTCATTTGTTAGATCATATGTGTAACATTGATTCTTACTTTGAGGAACTGAGTCTTTTGCTCGGAAAAAATCTACTGGTCTTCACCTAACAATGATTCATGGTTTTCATCTCAAACTCCTTAGACCTAACCCCTTCTCGTCAATATTATGCATCTTTTAAGGTAATCTAGCATTTAAGATAGGTTTTGGATGGACACAACTACCGAATAAATCCTAACTAAACAGAATACAGCATCCTACTCTACAATAAGTCCCTCTTCATCACTGTGTACTTCCTTCCTCCCTTCATCCCGTCCAACATCACTATTCTATTCTTGCCCTTTCCTTGTTTGCCTAACATTCTCCCCTCTATTACAGTCCTCAATGTCCCATTGCTGATCACTATGCTTTTCATCCATTTTTTCTGCCTCCTTAGGATTTCTCCCAACAATCTCTTCACCTCACCCTCTAGCACTTTTTTGTTTGTTTTCCCTTCCGTCCATTTTACCTTCTCCACACCCACATTTCAAAAGCCTCCAATCTAAGTCTATCCTCCTACTTCAGTGACCATGTTTCCTTGCCGTACATGACAATGCTCCAAATCAAAGTTTTCACAAGCCTTTTCTTAACATCCTTACTTAACGTTCCTGCCATCCACTCCCTCCTCCCTGTGAAAGCCTCTTTGCCTGGCGCAATTCTTCACCTTACGTCCCTACTACTTTGACCGTTTTGGTCCAAAACACTTCCAAGATACGTAAATTGTGCCACATGCTCTAGTTTTTGCCCTCCTATTTTAATGTTAAACTTAGCTTTTGTCTTTCTGGAAACTCGCATAGCCTTTGTTTTATTTATATTGATTCTCATCCCGTATCTATTGCACAGAATTTCCTATTCACTCAGCAATGCTTGCAACCCCTTGTCTGACTGACAAACTAGAGTTTGGTCAGCAGCAAACCTAACTGATAATATTATGCATGCATAGCAATTATTTTGCAATTCATTTGTAATATTAATTTTTAATATGTTAAGAACTTTGGTATCTTCTGCATCATACCACCCACAAAATCACACGTAAACAAAAATAAATTGAAAAAAAATCTATTTGCATGCCAATAACCTAAATTGCATGTCAAAATCTCAAATACGATTTTGGTGAAAAATAGTATCGTTTCAATGAAGTGTAGCACATGTAAATTAAAAAAAAAAGGTATTTTCACCATAATCCAATCTGTTCTTTTCAGATCATTACTATAGCAGTGTCTACTGTCGCTTGTTTGATAACATGGCAGTTTGCTCAGTTTGTCCTGACTACACAGGCTATTATCCTATTCATCATGTACCTTGTCGGAATAATTAATCACCACCATATTCTTGTCTACACCTTGGGAATGGCCGTAAGTACAACAAACTTTGTGTAACGAAATCAATGTTTTTCTCATTGCAAAAATATAAAATGATATTCCCTTTTCAATTTGTCTCCTAATCATTGGGGTGTGTTGTGTGTTTCATTGTCCACTATGTTCCTTTGAAGGTTGGGATTCAGCACTCGATTGCGCTCCTATGTGGAAATGAGTTGCTTGCCTTCTCATTTCTTGTTTGCCTTCTCGCTCCAATTCTAATCTTCACGGTTGGAGCGGAGCGCCTTCAGTTCCATTACGAGCAGAAAGCCAAGAAGCTGAAAGCAGCTCAGCATGAGGGCTCTGAGACGTCTCCTCAGAATGCGCAAACCCCCGAACCTGAAGATAATGCCAAGCCAAAGAGGATGTCTGTTGAGATGATGATTACTCGCCTGCTGGTCGGACTTCCAGCGACAATATTTTCAGCACTCTACACCAAGGATAGACTTTCAAAAATAATGGGGACTGAAGATGATGTAAGTAAGAGGTTTTGTATTCAGGAACTACTTTTGGGCTCAAAGGCTATTCAATATTTTTAAAAATCTTAATCCTAGAATTGGTTTACTGCGGCATACAGCTTTCCATTGTACTATATTTGAATGCAAGACGATGCTGTATATTCTAGGGAGAATTATGTGGTGGTTTCCCATTGCCTTACACATCACAGTGTCCAATGCCATGCATTTTTAACTTTCCACTCTCGCCGGCAGCTGTGGCAGCTGATACCGGGCCAACCTACTCAGTCTGCACCACCAGTGCCGAATGGTGACATTGTTGCCTTTCACCATAGGTTCAGGGGTCTACTTTTTCTCGTTGTCTCATTCCAAAGTGCCACTATTGTGGTTTTTCTGTTAATTTTTGGTTGCATCATTCTGAAAAACCTTTAAACTGGTGGAAACTGATGGAAATTTTTTCTAAGCCAAAAAATTTCCATCAGTTACGGGACTCGAACTAGCGACCTTCGGCTCGGCAGACAAGCTACCTCTGGTCTACCCCGGCCTATTCAATATATTTGAAAGTATTATCGTGCGAAATAAATACTAGAAACATGAGTGTGTCATAGAAGGTGCTGATTCAGTGCTCTATGTTACTATCAATTTTGTAATATTACTGTTAGTCTCCTGTTTAAGGTAGGCTTCGGATGAACACAGACTGAACATCACTACAATTCAAAGGTTTGGGTAACTAGAAACAATCTGACATCTGAAACTACAATGAACTCTTTCTACTCTACAGTTTAAGGTGTGTTTAGGATGTTTCTGGCTGGGTTTGTGGGAGGGGAGCCTCAGGAAAGGCTGGAGGCCAATGGCAGTTGGCTCCCAGCCTTTACGGAGAGCAGATCATTCGTTTGTGAAATCTCTATAACATGAGTTCATCATGCTCCATCATGAACTGTTTATTGAATCAGTGTTATGCCATTAAATTTTGCGTGAAACGATGAAAAACCAGGAAAGAGACTTATCGCATGCTCAAGGGGTTGTTTTTGAGTGGCACAAGTTGTTTTGGGAGGGTAGAGAAGATATTGAAGATGCCGAATGTTCAGGACACTCTTCAACCTCAAAGAGTGATGAATATCTTGCAAGACTGAAGGCTTTGTTGGATAGGGTTCACAGATTAAGTGTTTACAAGGTTTCTCATAAACTTGGTACCTCTAAAAGGGATGTGCATTGACTTGTGATCGAAAACATTTGCATGAGAAAGGTGTGTGCAAAGTTGGTGCTGCAAGTGATCTCGGACGAACAAAAGGAAACTCGCGCACAGATCTGCCAAGAGCATCTTGACCATGCCACTGCCACCCTGACATAGCCTCACCAAACTTCTTCCTCTTCCCCTGCCTCAAATCCGAGCTGAAAGGACATCACCATGGCTTGGCGGAAGTGGTAAAACAGGCCAATGACGAGGGAGCTTAGCAGTATTCTGGGCACCACCTTCCATAAGGCGTACGAGGCATGGAAAACCTGCTGACAGGGGTGTGTGGATGCACAAGGGTGCTACTTCAAAGACTTTTGAGTGAATGCATCAATTCTGGCAATAATATCTTTTGCAATCAACTCAGTCCTACTACTTTTGGGACAGACCTCGTAGCTACAAATAGGAGCAAAAAATTTAATTATGCATGTATGCTTAAGGTCTTGAGATTAAAAAAATCAAGACAATTATGAAAACATTTATTAAGAGCCTAAGGGTGCAATAATGTAAAACTGCAGTCACCAAAGAATGTTCTTGGTCAGATAAGCAATATCTTTACTCTTACAAGGGTTCTCAAGGGATTAATTCTTCTGTCACTATAGCTTTTGTGTTTTTCTTTTGACAACAGGCGCATATATTTGACCTTCTCCGCTCCAAGTTCACTACTTTCAAAAATTTCCACACGATGCTTTACACTTGCTCGCCCGAGTTCGACTTCTTGGGATTCGATACAATAGAGAAGATCATGTGGACGTTATTGCTTCCAGCTGCCTTCCTCTCTGCTGTGGGCATCATTGTCCGAGGACTTCGCCTTACTTTTGCCAAAACTCGAAGTGAACGCAAAAGGTAAGCAACTTCTTTCAATATCTTCAGCATGGATAGCTCTTTGTGAAAAAATTTCCAATTTGAAGACTTGTGTTACAAGTTAAAATAATGTAGATTCAAGGGACAATTTTAAATACAGATCAAAAACAGTTTCCCCTTCTCAGTTTGGATTTTGTAGTCCTATGAACTCAGTTCATTACGTTACTTACTTGTGACAAATCATTTCCAGCTTCTTAATGAACAAATTTCATGACAGATTAATATACAAAGTGACTTTGGAGAGGAAAGGGCACCGATAGAAGTAATGTTTTTGTTTAGTTTAATTTATCATAGATTTTAGCGTCAACTATCAATACCCTGAACGACTGCATGAAGCCAAATGCATTTCTCCTGAATTAATCCTTCCTCAGTGTCAACTAAACACTTACGTAGAATTGGCTCTTACACTGCGTAAATTTCAATGTAATGCATAATGCATTTTATCTGTAAACTTGGAAAAAAGTGATTGTTGCTTAAAATCATTGTAAGTATAAATGCAAAACTCTGATAGACAAAGGGGTTGCAAATTGTATTAATATTTCTCTAACTCTCTCTTTTCTTATTCACAGATATTTTCTTAAAATATTGAAACTATTTAAAAGAACAAAGACTATTTGATATTGTTGTCACTTTTGGCATTTGGAATTTTTTCTGGTAACACCTAGGCATGTTTCCTTTTGAAAAAAGAATTGTAATTTTCTTTTTTCTTGAAGAAGTTGTCTGGTATATTAAATTGCACTCATTACTTTGAAATGGATCAAAGGAGTTTAAATCAAGTTTGAGGTTAAAGTTACTCAATTCTAGAGAACCTATGCCCCAAGGTATCTATCTACATCTACATCAATACCCTGCAAGCCACCAAAAAGGTGTGTGGCAGGGGGGCATGTGAATGTGCAGGCCTATGTACTTGGATAAATTTATCTAGTGGTCACATCAAAATATTTTGCTCATTTACATGTATGTAGTATCTATTTTCATTTGGCATTAATTTAATTACTATTGCATATGTATGAATGTTGCACTCTAGGTATAAATGGTCCGAGATCTGGGAACCTGATGTCGTGTACAACCTCTGTCAGCTGTGTGTCTTTGCGGTGATGGCCCTGATGGTCATGAGGTTGAAACTTTTCTTCACCCCTCACCTCTGCCTCATGACTTCCCTTCTTGCCTCAAGAAAGGTTTGTTGCATGTCGCTTCGACATCATTACCTTGGCGAATATTTTGAAAAAGAGTGCACATTAAAGCATTTAAGTCAATACTATGACTCTAAAGCTGATGGACATTAAGAGTGCTAAGAAATTTATCATGTGCATGTATACTTATGTATCATTGTATGGTTGTGTAGGCTGTTCCCGTCCAAAAAATATAATTTAACTGCTAAAATGCAAATAATAATGTACTTAGGGTGGGTGAAGGTTTCGTACCTTTTGTTGCATGTTTTACAAATGTTCTCCCTATCTTCAATCCAAGAAAAAATGTAATTTCTAGTCAACCATGTAGACTTTATGAAATTGAATTGGATGAAGTCATACCATGTCAACCAAGCCATGAAACCACCCTACCCAGAATTCCATAAAATTTCCTTTGCAACAACCCTCATTTAGGACAGACACTCTGTTAAACTATAGCCTCATGCACGAAACGATTTCTGATATATGTGTTTTTGAAGTTAAAATAAAAAAAACCTTAGTCGACACGAAGTGTAGTGCAACGGCACTTTGTGTTGACTGTAGGTATTTTATTATTAACTCTATTGAAACTATGTTCCTTCATAAAGCATTGAGTGTGAATCTCAGAAATGCCTTTCTTTCTCCTCATAAAGAATCATTGCCGCAGGAATACATTAACGTGTGCAAAAAATACAACATGTTGTTATATTATGTTAACTAACACACACATATATATGTATATATATATATATATATATATATATATATATATACATACATGGATATTTATATACCTGTATATATATAAAATCAGAACTTTAACGGTGATATAAGCAAGAAGTTTAGGTCCCCTATATTTGTAAGCACATATTGGGTATATATTGAAGTAGAATCATTATTTAATTCTCATTTGTGAATAATGAGAACATTTTACATCTTTTGATAAAGAAAAAAATAATAGCATCGAGGAAATCATAATTTTGCTTTATCATGCATACGTTGGGTGAAAAGAGGAGAATCCTTGTTCATGTTCCCCTTCGTTTTCCAATTTATGACTTTTCTTTTTTTGTCCATTTAATTTCTTTTTGTAGTAATTCAATCAGTACCAGTTATATACGAGGGTCATCCGGAAAGTAGTACCCGTTCGTGAAATAAAAAGACAAAAGTAAATATTAACAAACATAAAAAATTTTATTTGAAAGAGGATACTTTAAACTACTTCTCAACATAATCTCCAAGCAAATTAAGGCATTTGTCATAACGTGTGACAAGTTTCTGTATTCCTGCTGCATAGTCCTTCGCCGCCAGCTCATTGAGATACGCGAGGGACCCATCTTGCACAAATTTTTGCATAATGCAGATGGTGTTTAACAATTTCATGAACAATTGTTCGAGAAACATTGGGAAAATGCTCACAGATGTCATCAATTGTGACGCGCCGATCGTTCCTCACGAATTCGTCAACTGAGCTCACCAGTTGGTCTGTAATGACAGACGGTCTCTCCGAACGCTCATCGTCGTGTGTGTTCCCCCTCCCCATGTTGAAGTTGCGACACCACCGCCGAACAGACGACTCGTCCATTACATTGTCTCCATACACCTCCTTTAATTGGCGATGAATATCACATGGGCGAACGTTTCTTGCATTGAGGAATTTAATCACTGCCCTCACTTCACAACTGGCGGCGTTCTCAATTTTTTTAAACATTGTAAACAATCACAGAAACAACACAGGCAATGCTAGCGTCACGCAACTTGGCTCAGAGAAGGCAGACAAGCCACTGAAGCTATCTGACCTCGTCCAGCGGCTACTCGCGTCGTCAGCACTTCATGCGGCACGAACGGGTACTACTTTCCGGATGACCCTCGTAGTTGCACTCTATTAGTGAAAAGCTTCAATTCAGATCAGAAAAACAATGCTTTGCCATATCTAATTCAACTTCCTTATTAAACTTGGAAACACCTATGATTCACGAAAGATACTCCTGATAAACATTTTACGATGGTGGTCCCATAAGTACCCGGCCTGACCTAAAGATGGCGGTAGTTGTTTGAAAAATATCACTGTATTAGAAAGTAGGCAATCTATAAACCATATGTTTCAATTTTGAAGATGCCAGGTTGTTTAATATTTGTTTAGCAGCCATGAATAGTGAACGTTTTCAGTGAATTTGTGAAAATGGAGAATATTGATCATCATTATGTGACACAATACTTTTATTTGAAAGGCCTCAACCCCACCAATATAAAAGCTGAACTGGATTCTACTCTGGGTGAGTCTGCTTCTTTGTTTACGACAGTAAAATATTAGGTAGCAGAGTTTAAACAAGGCTGTACAAGCTATCAAGACAAGCATCGCATTGGTCGGCCAAACGAGGTGACGAAATGATGAAGAAAATCCACGAAGTGATACTGGATGATCGTCGACTGAAAGTTAGTGAGCTTGCAGACATAGTAGGCATTTTAAAAAGTTTCATGAAGACTTTTTTTTTCAATTGAGTGTTTAGCCAAGTTTCGCAGCAATAAAGCCGAATTTTTGTGCCGTTTCATAACCATGGATGAAACATGGGTCCATTACTTGACACCCGAGATTAAAGAACAATCAAAAAAATGGATTCATAAGGGAGAACTGCCTCCAAAGAAGGCGAAGACCGTTTCATCTGCAGGCAAGGTCATGGCGGCGATTTTTTGGGATACACATGGGATAATTTTCATTGGCTATCTTGAAAAAGGAAAAACTATCAACAGTAAGTATTATGCGAACTTATTGCAATGTTTGAGCGAAGAAATCAAGCAGTAGCGGCCGCATTGGGCTGAGAAGAAAGTGCTGTTTCATCAAGAAAATGCACCAGCTCACAAATCCGTTATTGCGATGGCCAAAATTAATGAATTAAAGGTTTGAATTGCTACCTTGTGCACCCTATTCACAAGATTTAGCCAGCTCAGATTATTTTCTGTTCGCAAACTTGAAAAAATGGCTCGGTGGTCAAAGATTTACCAACCGTGAAGAAGTGATGTCGGCAGGTAATAGCTATTTTGAGGATCAAGACAGTTCTTATTATAAAAAGGGTGTCAAACTTATTTAACATTGCTGGAAAATGTGTACAGAGCTGGAAGGAGATAATGTTGAAAGTTACATACATTTTTTTCCAAAATTTTTTTGTTTCCTTTGTTAGGTCAGGTTTTTCTGGGACCGCCCTCGTCAAAATGATGATTAATATGTTAGCACAAAGTTATCACAGTAAAAAGGTCATTCATATTTTACTTGTGTGGTTTATATTTTAATCTGACAGAAAAATTGTGAGTTCCTTGTTTGGCTAGATAATCAGAGTAATACAATACATTTTTCAAGAAAAAAAATTAAAATTAAGAGACTGGTAAACATAACATGCAGATTGAGATAATGCTCATGAAATAGAAGTCCAGGAAAATTATTGGGAACAACCTGGACAGAAGGAAAACTTTGGAAGATTGAAGGAAATCTCCTGTCGCTAACATCTTTTATTCCATTTTTTTATGTCCTGAAAAACTGTCACGCCATTACTCTCTTTTAGTAATGAAAATGTCTTAAAAATGCACTAATCTGAAGCCCAAAATTGTTTTATTTAACAATGATTGATGAAATTAAATTTAAAATACTTCGCCTTTCCACATAAACCACTTTTATTACTCATTACCTCGAGTTCTGAAAACCAACAAAATGGAACCGAGGTCCTATTCCATTATTCCATGCACACAGTATTCAGGCGACCAACGGCCTGCTTTGAGCACTCTAATTTGTTCAAAGTAAACGTGCCGGCCCACCAAGGCACTCGGTGAAGAGGACCAAAGAAGGATAACGGAGCCTCGCGGACCCCACCGGCAGGACGTCCGGACCGGCCAGTTGAGCACCGACAAGCGGCGAACCGACCATCCGAGACACACCTCCGACTACGAGCTTTTTAACCGCAACAACTTTAATATACGCTATTGGAGCTGGAATTAAAAGCTCGTAGTTGGAGGTGTGTCTCGGACGGTCGGTTCGCCGCTTGTCGGTGCTCAACTGGCCGGTCCGGACGTCCTGCCGGTGGGGTCCGCAAGGCTCCGTTATCCTTCTTTGGTCCTCTTCACCGAGTGCCTTGGTGGGCCGGCACGTTTACTTTGAACAAATTAGAGTGCTCAAAGCAGGCCGTTGGTCGCCTGAATACTGTGTGCATGGAATAATGGAATAGGACCTCGGTTCCATTTTGTTGGTTTTCAGAACTCGAGGTAATGAGTAATAAAAGTGGTTTATGTGGAAAGGCCAAGTATTTTAAATTTAATTTCAATATGAAGAATTTCCACCAAGTGACGCCAGAAACTGTTTCATTTAATGATTGATGAAGTTAATAGTTGTGATGGAATGTGACACTTTCTTTTTTAATTTCAGTATTGGCCGTGCATTCGAAACGTTGAGGTCCACTGGGCACTGATAGCTGTTTTGATGAGTGGCATGAGTGCTCAAGGGATCAAGAATATTGCTGAACAAAGGAATATTATTGGTAAGCATGCTAATTAATTATACTCATGTTTCAAAGAGCAACTAATTCCAATTTTATTCTATTGCTAAGCATTCTCTCAAAAGCTCTTACCGTCCATGAATCAGAAAATGATATAGTCACTCACAGTTTTGTACAGTACAGATGCAGTTCAACAACACAACCCAATTTGACCTTTGCTTATGCGGTGCAAACACAACAGAAGAACTATCCACTGTCATGCTGATGGTGAAAAAAAACTTCCCAGAAAACCAGGAATTGATATGATAAATCATGAAAAATTAGTATAGTTGGATGGGAAATTAAGATATAGTCATAGTGAGGTGATTAAATGTAATCCCTAATCATTCAGTTGATGATTTGGGAATAATTTTGGATCAATGGGTGAAGGTGGACCCTAGATTGAAATCTGATTTATATTTTTTCAGCATTCTTTGTAATTAGTTGGCACACAGAAACTTCATTGGCTCATTGAAACTTCATTGAGATTGTGGTAGTGAAGAAACCTTTTACATTGATATAGTTTTAAAGTTCTTTTCAAAAGCCTTTATGCAAATGAAGTAGGACTAGGTTTGTGCTATCTTTTGAGTGTAACCTCGTACATATTTATTACTTTGCATTCACTGACTAAACTACCTTACAGCCGACTGACATATCCCAGGAAGTTAGTAGAAGATGGAAGTTAAAAGAGGAAGATTCTTGGCATTCTTGGATAAACTCAGTCAAACAATAAATTTAAAGCAGGGTCCAAATATATTACGAATGACTTAAATGATGAATTCCAGCAAGAACTAATAATGTAATGTTACTAAAGTAATTTAGACTTGAATTATTGAACAAATCAATCGCTGTAAAAAGATAACATGATGGGGTAAAAATCAAGAATGTTGTCGGCTGTGTATTATGCATTACAGAGATTGGAAAATGAATAGGAGACATTTAAAATGGGACAATGAATAGGATAATGGTATTGATGCAAGTGAAAAAAACTGAATTTCATCAGTGATCTGCTCAAAATCATAAAAATAATTACAGTATTTCATTGTCGTCATACTTGTTGTACATCGCATTAATTCATGTAGTTAAGTTTGTACAGCCTCTATTAAATGCAAAAATTTGAAGAGCCTTAATATTGTAAACGATGATTACCCTATGCAATAATCATATTTTCATTGATGTATTTTCCTCAGAGCAGCCTCATGCTGATTAAAATACATAATAATTCCTCCCTCGACCATTTCTTCTCAATTCTGCTTTTAAGTTTAAAAAAAAATTTATCTTCAAGCCTGAGAAATATGTTTTCTCAGCCTACACTAATATCCTTATAGTACCTTCAAATGGTCAATGAAATGTGAGTTAAAAAAGCAAAAGTGACTTTGAAAGTCATTCATGTTTTCAAAACTTGAAAATGTGCAACTGCCACATAGTAATTGCTATCGAATAACTAGAGATGAATATGCTGTGACTTTGATGGCAGAAGCGGTTAATGGTTTGGGATTTTAATCAATGGATTCAGATGAAAGATTACCTGCTAGCCCCAAGTGCACAGGTGGCATTGGTGTCATATACACTTTGGTCATTTGGTTTTTGGCAAGAGTGGCATGTTTGGATTGTAGGAGAACTGAGAATTTTCCTCAGAAAAAAGTAAAAGTAAGAGCCCCTTGGACATGTCCTGTCATCAGTCAGAATGGACAGGAAGCACCTGAACTAATGGGTTCAATACTGTGTCAAGTAAACATTTTTCTCAATTTTCAAAATTTCTATTTCCTGTAAACTTCAATTGGTTGAATATTTCAAAACAAAAAGAGCTAATTACATTTTAAAAGTTGTATTAAAAGAATCCAATTTTTTATCATCATCATAATCAATATTTCAATTCTAAGGTTTACTGCAACCCTCCATTTTTCTCTCTTCAGTGTTAATTCCCTCTCGCACCTCGACAGCTAAGAGTATCTTTCCCTGTTGAGTAAACGAAACTGCCATATTCAAGTTAAGACAAAACCAACAATCTGTGTATTTTCCACATTGTGGTAATGTCAGTACCCCATGAGATGAGACTGTAGAAGTGTAATAAATTTAAATCTTTTCAATTGAAGTATTAAAAAAATTAGGACCGATCCAAGCATTAACACTTTTGAGATTTCGTAATGCAAATCCTACCCCACAGTTTCAATTTCACCCTATTTGCCACCAGGCGAGTACAGCAATGTCCCACTCGAGGAGCTGGTTGAGTGGGTTCGCACAGAGACACACCCACAGGCATCATTCGCTGGCCCCATGCCCGTCATGGCCAACCTCCTGCTGTCCACCGGAAGACCCATTGTCAACCACCCGCACTATGAAGATGCTGGGTTGAGGTAATTGCAGCTCCTAAGTTTTCCCTGCCCTATTTTCATTCAGAAAGGGAGGAAGGGGGAGGAGACGAAAACTTCTAATTCTGTCAATTCAACATCGAAACAACAAATTGTCAAAAATTTAATTTGACCTTATTAGAGCAAAACCAAGTCCCTTTATCATATTATTTGCCTGTCTAGTTAGTCCTTAAAAAAAAGATGTTAAATCAAAGTGTAATGGCAGAGGTAATTTATTTTTGGAAATAAACCTGATATGTTGCTGAGATTTATGAAAGTACAAGATTTCATACAAGCTAATTTTCTTTCTTCTTCATGTGGGACTGTAGTAATCAATGTATTATTTTATTTTCATTTCAGGGAGAGAACCAAGAAGGTTTACTCTGTTTTCAGTCGAAAGACTATTCCTGTTGTGTACAAGACGCTTCTCCTTATGAAAGTTGATTATGTGGTGCTGGAAGAATCTTGGTGTTTTGGTGCTAGCAAGTAAGTGTGATTTTTTTGTATTTCTTGGGTCACGAATCTATAAATGCACTTGCAATTTGTGCATCTGGTAGATTCTTGAGCAACATATCTACATACTTTTATCGCAGTTCATGTGACGAATATTTTTATTTCTCGGCAAGTTTTGGAATTATGTTTAGGGGGCCTTCACCAAAATTCCTAAAGAAATTTCCATTGAAAAAGATAAAAAATGACAGCATGTCATATCCATTAGGTGATGAGATTTTATGTTAATTGAATGAAGAATACAATGTATCTTTTCACTGTCCTTTATTCACGCACAACTAGTTGAAACGCTCAAGCGTGATTATCAGGTACAAATTAATGTACCTGATGATGACAGGAACAATTGAGATTTTATGTATTGATTTGTGTGAATTCGAAGTCTGTGAAATTCAAGGTTTCACTTTATCCTATACACATTTGGAGGAGTTTCGTGAATTTTGAATCTTTATACATTTGCTCTTTTAATTAACTGCATTATTTGTGTTTACAGCTTCTCAATTCATTTTGCTCGTGTTCTATGACTTTGCCAATGGGAAATTGAATTGCTGAACAGTAGCGAGAGTAATTTAAAGAAACTTTGGGATATGCCACAAATAACTTTTTTTGATGGATTCATCTGCGATGTGCATCACAATGGAACAATTTTCAAAGTGTGATAATCATTTACCTTGATCCCGGTCAAGGCGAAGACTTTTAAACTTTGAAAATTGTAGCATAGTTAGCTAGAGGTTCGAATCATTGATATGCATGGTATTGATGAGATTATCATGCCAAAGGTCATTTCAACAGGCATTGGAGTGCTGGGAATGGCAGGTATCATTTCTCTTATTTACGTTTCTTTGTGATTGACTTGCAGAAGTGGATGCAGTATGACTGACATATGGGACGTGGAGGACCCTGACTCCAAAAATCGACCTCCAGTGTGCCCAGTGCTGTTCCGTCTGGTTCCCGACCCGTACCCATTCAGGAGAGTCTTCGTCAATGATGACTATGCAGTCCTGCAAGTCTCTAAGTCTGATCCACACAAGTTAGAGGTGAAGACATCGCGCTACGTCGAGTTAGTGTCCCCTCCATTGAAGGAGTATGGACAGTAAAGGAGATCTCTCAGACTCGAGGGAAATTTCTGCATAGTAACGGCATTCCTTTTGAATTCACATTTGTATCTCAGTTGTGACATTATGTTCGCATTGCAAGCTACTACGAGGCAAACGATGTACGTCATTTGAATTCTTAATTTTTTGTTTAGATTTTTACGAGTTTCTTTTTAAAAAGCTCCTAATTTCAATTTTGTTTTTTTTGTATTTTTATTAAGCCAGTAATTCATACCAGTGTGATAACATATCTTTGTGATGTACTCCTGTTGCCTACATTAATGTTTTTCGACATAATTGATATGTGAGCAGGGTGACTATTTATAGCTCCATGTTTTGTCACTCTTACTCCAGCGACTTGATACAGATTGACAAGAAAAATACTCTATTTGTGATCATATACATATATATATATATATGTGCTGAGGTTGCATCAGATTCATTTCACAGTCACACTGTGACTTGAGTAGAAAAAGAGTTCCGATAGGGTATAAAACTATACGATACTTAGAAGTAATCTGGATGGTGGCAGTTACATTTCAGTTTGAATAAAATAGCATTCATTTTCATAATATCTCCCAATCTGTTTCAAAGGCATGTGGAGAGAGTGAGAGTGAATGAATTCATATGAATTTGATGTTTCAATGCCAAGTGCATGGGACAGACCAAAGGTGCAATTAATGTGTACATTTTGAATGTTTCCACTCGACCGAAACACTCTTGATTACTTATATGAATGGAAGGCTTCCCATTCATGTACACGGTAGGTACTTAGAGAGTAGTTATTTATTTTTGTTCAAATCTCAAGTTTTAAAAAAGTTGGAGTGTTGACTAACAAAGTCAAGAGAATACTTTGTTACATTAAATGACTTTTTAATAGATTTCAAGCCTTCTAGGCAGTGCAACAGGCACATTTCAAGTCATTCATGTTTCAGAAAAAAGTGCTGTAAATAAATGTATTTTATGTAATGATATTTATTGTCCCTTTATATTAAAGGAAATGTTTGAAAATAATCAAGTTGTCATTATTAGTACATGTACCACCTCTAAGTAATGAGATGAGTTGCATGAAATAAGAATTGCCAAGCTTTGGAATTAGTTTGCCGAGACCTGTGTGTGTCACTGGTTCTGATGCTTGAAATTTGACTCTTGATAAGTTGCTTTTTCACTAAAATATTTGTTTTCTCGATTTCTGAATGCGTGGAACTTAAAGGAAGAACTCTGACAGTTATCTGATATGAATACATCACCATACTTTTTTGAGTTGAAGAATAAAGTAACATTGAATGCTGTTTATCAGTTCGGAAAATGAAGGCTATCCCAATCATAAATACACAGTACTAAATGAGCCAGGACCCACAGGGTGGTTAACCCTTTCGCCTCGGTGAAGATACCTTTTCACCCTCTCTGTGTTGTGCTATGATACTTTGAAATTTTATAAAAATTATATCAGTCAAAATAAATTAATAAAAATTTTCCATTAAATAAACAGTGAATCTAAATCATTTTTGTAAATTAAGGAATGAGACTATTTAAAAAAATTGTTTCATTCAAATAGAATTATAATTTTATATTTTCCTCCTAAAAATAACTTCCTTCTGAAGCCACAGAGCGCTGGAGATGGTTCTTCCACTCCTCATAGCAGTGCTGGAATTCTGGAATAGCCTTCAGCTGGTCGGTTAAAGCTATTTGAATGTTTTCGACTGTCCCAAAATGAGTTCCCTTGAGGTGATTTTTCAACTTCGGGGAGAGAAAAAAGTCAGAAGGACTCTAGTCAGGCGAAAAAGGAGACTGAGGAGCCACAGGAATGATTTTACTGGCCAAAAACTCTTTTGTTGAAATTGCCGTGCAAGGTTTTTTGGAACAATTTTATGCACAGATTTTTCTCATCCCAAATTCATTGGTCAAAATCTGATGAACGGTGGTGTGTGAGTCAAATTCAAATCTTACCCAGTCAGTCTAACTGTCAACTGACGATCTGAATGCACAAGATCCCAGATTCTGTCGACATTTTCAAAGGTTCTCTCAGACTTCCACTTTGTGATTCATCTTCAATGACTTCCTTCTGAAAATGCCTTAAACCACCGAAAAATCTGGGTTCTTGACAAAACACTATCTCTGTAGGCTTGCTGAAGTTAAGCAAGAGTTTCCGTTGCACTGTGCCCAAGTCTGAAGCAAAACCTGATAGCACACCGTTGCTTGAAATTGATGCCACTCATTTTTAGAACACAATTAAAAAACTCTTTCATGAAAAAAATCACTATGGCCAACCAAATGATTTGTACGAGTTCAAACCCATACTGAAGGCGGATCACATGTACCCCTCCTGCCCCTACAAGCCCAGCGCATCCAGTTTGCCAGGTCGAGCGCTAATTTGAGTCTCAGTACTTAATTTACATACCTTGTGTGTTCATACATATTCATGTAAATTAGTTCATTATTTCGAAAATAATAAGGTTTACAGAGACATGATAGCCTCCCTTTTGCCACATGTCACAAGATATTTGTTAGGTTACACGCCATTAATAGAAAGAGCTTTGATTCTGAAAAAATACCTTCCTAGCAGAGGCATAGGTGGGCTACTGAAGGCTTGAGTGTTTAGCCACAGACAGGAAGGTTAAAAAATGTATGACCCCCATGGCCACCCTTACACAAAGTAGTTGGCCCTGGTGGCGATGGGGTAACGGCCTCGCCTGCCAACCAAGGGGTTGCGAGTTTGATTCCCACCTTGATAGTCTTTCCTCCATTTAGGACATGGGTGTTTGTCATTGTATTTATTGTTATAAATTTCATTGTCGAAAAGTCTGACTTAAGGTCACGAGTGCTGTTTTTGGATTAATGCTAAATAAATAAAAGTATATGAATTTCTGGCGACTGGTTTTTCCCAGGAAAATCTACACTGTTCCCTCCTCAAACGAGGTTATCCCAAATCCCTCCTGAACAAAAGGATCTGAAAACATGCCTACACTCCAAAACCTTCCTCCGCCGCAGAATCCCACCCTCTTTCAGTTTGCACCACATATTTCCTGGGCTTAGAATCTCTGCGATCAATCCTGAAAGACCTCTACCCTATCCTCAAAAATCATTATGCCACCGCCAACCTTTTTTCCAAATGTCCCTCTGTTACTTTCAAAAGCCCCGCCAACTTATCAGGTCTTCTCAAATCAACCAATCCACCCCTTGAATCCCCACCCCATCCCAAAACCACTCCCATATCCTGCAATAAACCTAGGTACAAAACATGCCCATATTTTCAAAACCAAAATCCCATCTCGCTCCCACCCGCTTTTTAACTCTGTCCCACCAATTACCTACTCTACTTGCACATCTAGCAATGTAGTTTACCCGCTGAAGTGCCAAATTTTCCCTGCCTTTTATATTGGACAGTGTACCATACCCCTTAATATTTGAATTAACAAACCCCGGGCCTCATGCGAGAATTCTTCCGTGATTGATATGCTCCCTATCCTCAAAATCGCCTCCGAACACAACACTCCCTTTGATAAATACCATAGTGTATCCATCTTAGCATCCCTCCCACCCTCTGATCCACCAATGAAACTCAAAACATTAGATTAATCCTTCTTGGAGTCCTGGAATTGGCCAGGAATCAATATTAGGCATTAACTACTCTGCTCCAAACATTTTCATCCCCCCTTCACCCCCATCACCATCTATATTTTCCCCTCGCCCTTCTGGCGCTTGACCTACAAACCCTTCCCTTCCAAAATCTCTCACCACCTTCCCCTTCCATCCATCATTCCAGCCCTCGTATTCCCTGCAGTTCTGTCCCTCTCTTCCTTGAGGAAGGTGGCTGCAACCACCAAAAATTCGAAACTTAGCAAGTCCCTTTTTTGTGTGTTTCTGTGTTTTTTTCTGTGTCCATTAGTGCTAAATTTTATAAATTAATATATATATATATATATATATATATATATATATATATATATATATATATATATACATACACATATATATATGTATATATATAAACCAGAAACACAATAATCAACCCTAAGGTCGGTTTGGTAGGTGATGGTATAGTTCACCCAGTACTAAGCCCTATACGGCTTGTGAAATTCACACATCAGGGTAGGGGGACCAGTTCCTTTTCCTGTGCCGGTTATAGTTTCCCAGGAAGACCTGGTACCCGAAAAATCACATAGCTTGGGGGGAGCTGCAGGTGCCCAGAGTGCCTTGCCCGGGAATCGATCCCAGGACCCTCCGGTCAGTAGTCCAACGCTCTACCCCCTGGACTACCATGAGCCATATATATATATATATATGTGTGTGTATATATATATATATATATATATATATATATATATATATATATATATATATATGTGTGTGTGTGTATGTGTGTATATATATATATATATATATATATATATACATACATACATATATATTGATCCATATATATATGTGTGTGTGTGAATATGGCAATGGTACAATATCATGAGCAAGTACTGCTCCTTCCAATACAGCTTTATTGGAAAATAGAATGTGCTAACCCTTCCACAAATGGACAAAAAATTCTCATTTTCAATGCCACAAGAACATATGTAAATCCTTCCATTACAGCAAGTTTTTAGTCTATGGGAAAGAAGAGTAATTCGTAGAGAAAGCAGAAGATAAAGGGTGAGGAATGCCTTCTTTCTATCGGAACAATCTGATAATGATGAATGGTACTAGCATACATTTAGACCTGTGGATATATATGAAATTCGCTTTTGTATGTATTTAAAACAAAATGACAATAGTCAATAATAGAAGGAGAAGAGAAAAGTGACTGGAGGCACAGGGAAAGTGCTGCTTCCAAAGAAGTATGAAAATAAAATTGAGAAAGCAACATATGGAGAAGCTTGGTCGAGGAGTTAAGCCTATTGAGGTAACTTTAAAGAATAATTGCAGGAAAACAAGTTGAAATACCGAAATAAAATACACTTACATGAAACCGATGAAAATGAATCATAGCAGACATTGTGAGGAAAATGCAAAGAAAACTGTTCAAGCTTCAGATACTGTCAAATTATTTTACACCATGTGCTAACAAGGTTGATTGAAAGTAATGTGATGTGCTGGGCGAGTCACGGACATTTTGCGAGTAAAGTCTGTGTACACTGCTAATGAACAGCAGACTGAGTCCGCACACTGTTTTCCCCACACTATCCACATTTTAGACTATGCACAAACACATACTCTTCACAATGCCCTCACACACTTTGGACATTTTCATTACGCTATCCAACACAGTTTATTTTCACCAGAGTTCACCTTACCGAAGACCAGTACCGAGGGAAACAAAAGTGGGGAAGAATCATAGAGGAAGACCAAGGATGCACTAAGAGAAGGGAAATATCACTTCAGGGAGATGTGGGTGAATTAAAAGATAGGCAGGATTGAACGAGATAGTCTGTAGATTGCTACAAGCCAATCCTCAGAGATAACCTACGACTATAATGACATTTAAGACTTTGAACTTACAAGTAATGTAACTTTTTCTTAAGTCATCCAGACGAAAGATATTTACGCAGAAAATTATTTTTTAATAATAATAAATCAAAATGAGAGTGTCTAGTACATAAGGGAATTCGTCAAAAGTTTGTCGAGTGAAGATGTATAAAAGACGAATTCACTCACCTGTTTCTCAACGAGCCGATCAGCAGGATGTTCAAATGACGCAACTGGAGTCGAAGAAGTGACGAACACAAGATATTAACAAACGCAGATCAATCCGGGAAATCACAGCAAACCGTATATAAGGATATAACCGTGAAATGTAGGCACCATAAACGGGTATTAAGTTACAGGACAACAAAACGGGCGCCACTACGGTAATAGTCGACCAAACTTACGAAAGAAGCATCGCCTTCAAAAATAGTCCTTCGAATAAATGCAGAAGTGGCTGAAAACAGATGACAAAATATTTTAATAAAATTCAGTAAATAACAAAATAGTATTATCTCTAATGCCGTACTGCAATGGCTAACTGGAATCACAATATTTCTTTTACTTTTATGAATAAACTTTGCTGCGCGCATGATTACAATTCAAAATAAAACGAATAAATCTCGACTCTTTCGATATAATTTAAATGTATTAAATCAAAAGTTAGTTTTTCTACGAAAATATATTATATTCTTGTGGAAAAAAGAAATTTACTCTGGTTTTAATTTAGATTGTTTTCATACATTTTCAACCTAACTTTTTCGCTTTCCCAAAGGCAGCCTGCGCAACTCATTAAGGGGAAGGGGAAGAATTGCGCTGGGCAAAGAGGCTTTCACAAGGAGGGAGTTGATGAAAGGGACGTTGATTAAGGATATAAAGAAAAGACTCGTAAAAACGTTGATATGGAGGGTAGATATGTACGGCGCGGAAACGTGGTCATTGAAGCAGGAGGATAGACGTAGACTGGAGGCTTTTGAAATGTGGGTGTGGAGAAAAATGGAGATGGTGAAATGGACCGAAAGGAAAACAAATGAGGAAGTATTAGGTAAGGTGGGCGAAGAGAGGGGTTTGTTGGGAGAAATCATAAAAAGATAGGAAAATTGGATGAAGGGCGTATTGATTGGCAGTGGGATCTTGAAGACAAATAGAGGGTAGAATGTTAGGTAAACGAGGAAATGGCAGGGACAGGATTGGGATGTTGGATGGGATGAAGGGAGGAAGAAAGTACTCAGAGATGAAGAGGGACCTGACGTAGGGTAGGATACTGGATTTCGTATTTTGTTAGGAATCACAAAATATTTATTTAGTAGTCCTTTCGATCCAAAACTTACCTTTACTGGTAGATTACTTAAAATTGCCAGTATAAAAAGAGGCCATAAGAAGCTCAATTTATCTTTTCCATGACGATAAAGACCAATGATAAGCACATTGGAATGCATTTGTTGATGCCATTTCAGCTCTGCCAATCACAACTACCTCCGTAGCCTGATACTAATTTGTAAGTTAGTTCACATCCAGAAATGGCAACAGCATCTTATGCAGAATAGCTTTTGATGCCATTTCATGAAGATGTACCGCAAATGGCAAACTTGAGCTATTAGCAACAGCTGCCATCAGTAGAGAATAAGTCCATTGACCATTGAAGAATGTTTAGCACACTTACAGAGAATTTTATTAGGCCATACATTGGCATTAGAAAAATTTCAAGTGCCATGTATTTGTGCGCGGTGGGTTAAGCGAAATCGTGATGAAGATGGTTTAAAATGTATAGAGACGGGGCAATTTAAAGGGAGTTGGATCCAGAATTCCAATTACTGTAATTGAAGAGCCAAATATTAACTCCGAAGGTCAAAGAATAACCTTAAGAAAGCTTACTATTGGAAATTTCATTGGGTACCACTTACACGACGTTACCTGAGAATTTGATATTGAGACGTGTCTGTGGCTAGTAGGTTCCACAAAAACAACACAAACCTCAACATGAATCCTCTTTCTCCCAGTGGACCAGACAAAACTACATGTGACTTTTTGCTGATCCCGAATGTGAAGAATTACCTTCTTTGGAGGCATTTTCATCATCAGATACAGGCAAAGGTGAACTGAAAAAGTTTCAACTTGCAATGACTGCCACTGATGTGATACTGGAGTCAAACTTATGTACCTTGGTACATAATAAGTTGTAGATTACACATCAAGTTTAAAACATAGCATAAACTATTACAAAATAAACTATGCCAGGTAAGAAAATCTACGATCTATCTTCAGTGAACAGTTCCTGTATTTTATATGGACTTCATTCAACCAAAGGTTGGTACGAAGAGTGGTCATAGATGGAGTTAGCTCAAATGCAGTAGAAGTTACTTCAGGCATTCCCCAGGGATGTCATTGGGCCTCTTTTATTCCTATTTTGCATTAAAGCCATTCGTGAGGAAAAGGTGAGAATTTTTCTTTGAATGGCATGAAGTGTGGTTGAAAGTATGAAGAACTAAGTGAGAAAATGATGAGGAGACAGATGTATTTATTTATTTTAGTACCCTGCAAGCTACCACTAAAATACAATAGGCCCCTGTGACAAATATAAGATACCAAATAATGTTTAACTCCTAGACAATACGAAAAAATAATTAAATAAATAAAAAGAGGGAAATACAACGACGCTGGTGGTGCTCAAGGAATACATAGGAACTAAATATTGTGACACAGAGCCTAAGCCCAACTAGGCGACCTCTGAAAAATAAAGCCACTTAAAAAACGGCAAGGCATGTCGTCGTCGTAAGCTACCGCTAGGGTGTGAATACACATCAGACTAATTTTGATCCAAAATACTTCTTCCTCTAGCCGAAGGGCATTTCTTTAGCAATTATGTTGGAAATATATTATTACCCCATTGTACTAAGGTAGGAGAGATCATTTTACTAAAATTAGAGAGATCAAGTGTAGAACAGATAGATTTAAGATGCGATTTTTCTCACGAATGATAACAGATCAGAAGAACAATGTCCGACCGGGCTAGAGGAAGAAGTATTTTGGATCAAAATTAGTCTGGTGTGTATTCACACCCTAGTGGTAGCTTGCAGGGTACTAAAATAAATAAATACATCATTCAGCTTAACTGCCGAGGACTTACAAGGGTGCTTTAAACAGTGGAAAAGAAGATCGAATTAGTGCATAGCAACGAATGGAGAGGACAAAAGTGATGCTGTCTAAATTTTGCAAAATAAAATTTTTATGGCCTGAGTTTGCATATTTAATGAACACAGCAGTACAGTTGATTTAAAATTGGTTATAGGAAAAAGGATATTCCAGGATATCTGTGATTTTGAGAGACTCAAGTGTGCTCATACAGGAATTTGATCTCGACACATTCAGTAACGCTAATACATTGGCAACCCGTTGGATTATAACAAAAGAATGTGACTCTTTTTTAGGTGAAGAGATAAGGATTCAAGGTACAGCACCCTCTACTCAGCCCCGTGACAACAAATTTCCCCCGTCAACCATTCCTAATGGACGATTTCCTTGGCACGATAACCTCTTCCATACCACAAAGTTGATCCCAGCTACATCACATGCCAAGTTTGGAGTTGGTTTCAATGGTTTGGCGAGAACAAAGTATCCTCAATAATCTCCAAAAACGACAAAACATAATTTTATTAAAACTTTTATTATGGACAAAAGAGTGACCAAATCTTAACAATTTATATTTACGGGAGGGAAAAGTTCAGAGGGAGCATGTAATAATTTTAAAAACACACTGCGACCAGTATTGCTCTATCTATGGAATCAATTATTACAGAGAAATGACAAAATAATATTTTTATAAAATTCTGAAGCAATATATGAATCAGAAATAACAAGCTTACCTTGTTTCTAAGTGATTATGATTCCTAAATTAGGTAAGTGGTCGCCAACCATATTGGATCTTTTACCAATTATCAAAATTTGTAAACACAAGTTAATAAATAGCAACAATATAGAAAAATCAAAAATAGATATTATTGTCATTAATACTCCCGAGGAACTACAAACAAGGTATGCAGTAAGCTCACTTTGTTCAACAGTAACCGTCAAAGTAAAAATACTGAAGTCTAAAAAGTTGTACGATAAAAATGACCCCTTTATTTTCAACAAATTACACTGTAATTGGCCTACTAATGTTTTTAAACCGTTGGGCAATACTTTTTTGAATAGGTTTTTTGCACAATGATTATCACCACTATTTACAATTTTAGTAATATATCAACATTCAGATATCAAGGTTTCCATTCAATAAAAGCTTCTGTACTGAACTAGAAATCTGGTTTCGAATACTATTCAACATTTTTTTTTTAGAGTGAAATTGATGTAGGGGTCCAAGGATTATATTATTTTACTTTACATATTGCCTTCCTGGTCACACATGAAGCGATTAGAGCTTCAGCTTAAGGCACCATTTCACACACTCCTCCCGAATCATATACAGATCCACGGCTGTATATCACACATAACAACAATGCCACAGACTTCAAATAAATGCTTTGTTTTACAAGATTCAGTTCTCCATGTAGGGGTATTTCCAGTCTCTGAGAGGGACGAAGGTCTCCTTAATTGCTTGCGGTGAAGTCCATCGTAGCACATAGTGTGGCCCGCCAGCCTTGTCGTTTGTGCCTTCACGGGGAGAGAAACAATTTGTCAGGATGCATACAAAATATACTCCCTTAAAAGGGGAAATGGTGATGAGAGGATTTTTGCTAAGGGTATCAACATGCAAATTTTGGATGATAAGACAAGCATCACGCACTTTTACACCCAAAAAAATATGGTATATGTCTTGCAATTTCACGGCAGATGTGAAAAGAATACTAATGTAAATATCCAGAAAAAGGAAAGAATAAAGAGAGATGGGAGGGAAAAATTTTGATTCAATTGAACCAACAAACCGTTCTTTGGAGCTGGGGCGATAGTAATAGAGGAAAAAAAATTTAAGGGAGGAAGGTAATTGAGGGGTGGCATGAGACTGTACACAATGGTAGGAAGAAGCATTATCAACATAGAGCAAGCAACTGATGGAATATACATGTTAGAGGTACAAGCAGAGGATGGTAGAGAGTACAAGGATGGTAGAGGTACAAGCAGAACTGATGAACATGGTCATTGTTCAGGTATACATGCCACCGAGCAACCATAAGGAGGAAGAGGTCGATAGGACATACAATCAGTTTGAGGACATAATTGTGTATGTTCCTGGAGGGAAGCATTTGATAGTGATGGGGGATTGGAATGCGATGGTAGGCAAAGGAAGAGATGATGATGGGTTTGGGGACTACTGTTTAGGTACGAGGAATTACCGAGGGGAGAAAGCAGTACACAGTTCTGCAGGAGACAGGGGTTAGTCATCACCAACACTTGGTTTAGACACCACAAAAGGCACGGATATAGATGGATAAAGCCAGGTGACTTGGAAAATGTCAGATTATATTATGGTTAGTCATATATATTGTCATTAAATGCCAGGTATTATTTTTTTAAGGAAAGGTGAAAATAGGTATCGATGTACCATTGTAAAGACTGTAACAATCCAAAACCTACCTTAACCAGCCAAATACTCATAGCAATAATAAAAACGTATATTTGGCCAGATCTACCAATGTAAATGCATCTGATTTAAATTTTAATTAAGTAAAATATAAAATGGGACTTCCAGGATTCTGCGGGAGAACTGTGATTTCATAGAGTGACTTTTGTGCTTTGGGTAGTCTAATGCATTATCAATGATGGATTAACTGCATTAAGTGCATCTTCAGACTCCTAAAGTTTGAGTAATCAGAAAAATAGAGGGAAATTCAAATGATTTAAAAGAAAAAGGCTCATATGATATTATTTTTGCCAGCATTTCTCACTCCAACCTATGATTTAAAATGAAAGCCAGGTTGGCCATTCAAGCAGACAATGTCGGAGCATGAAATTTAAAAAAAATCTAATTAATAAAAAAAAGAGTAATTCCCCTCAACTCAGAACAGGGTGGCATAGAAGCCATCATTTCCATTGGGAATATATATATATATATATATATATATATATATATATATATATATATATATATATATATATATATATATATATATATATATATATACATACATATATATATATACATATATATATATATGTTTTCAATAACATTCAAAATAAGTTATGTATTAGACCAAAACTAATTTTGAACATCTGCATTCCTCCTATTAAAAAATTATCCACGTCCAGCATGTTGCGATGTGGTCTCAAAATTGGAGCGATTAGTTTCAAATTCAACATGCTCCTCAACTTTCCATGTAGGAGGAAAGTTAATACATTTATTTTTCTTCATAAATTAAAATCCATTTCTTAGATCTCCTACTGCCTTACACCTTATTCAGATCCAAAAGGTAGTTCAGGATGTTTCTATCGAAATACAACAATTGATGCTTCTGAGGAGGACTCACCAGAACTCCTGCCTCCACCAAAGGGTTGCTGCCCCACCACAGAACCTGTTGACTTGTCATTCAAGTAGAAGTTCCCAGCCGTCATTTTAAAGTCGTCCAACACTCTACGCTGGAATTCCCTGTAGAACAACAAAAGACACATTAGATAAATGTGTTTTAAAATGTACTTGCAAGCCCAATAATACTCATTTAACTCTTGATTAGGACTACAAACATTACCCAAAGAAGTGGAGGACATTGAATATTATGGAGCTGCCTTAACCAAAATCTCACTCTGAGTTCGCTAACACATGTTAAGCCTGAGCCAAACTGTCTATAAGTTCAGAGAAGTGTCGGAGATGCTGGCACAGTTCTAACTTTACTGACTCATCCAGTAATGTGCATTCAAATGCAAAACTTCCAAAGTGTAAAAATCATTCGCCAGGAAAAATTATCTTCCATTTTTTTATTTCCAAACCTGAAAAAAATGGCTCGGAGGAGACCGATTCACATCGCATGAGGAAGTCATCACCAAGACAGACGTCTATTTTGAGGGGCTTCCACAATCCTACTTTTTGGATTGCTTAAAAAAGTTAGAGAAACAATGGGAAAAGTGTATTGAGCTAAAAAAAAAGATAACTTCGAAAAATGAAAAACAAACTACTCAAAACAGTTTGTTTTCCAATCTTATTGCAGGGAGTTATCATACAACCCACATATGCTTTGGTACTTTATATAGTCTACATACATACGTTGATCATGGTTAAAATCACAATGATGATTACATGTAGAGCTGAAGTAGTAAATAAAAATAGATGCAAAATTATAGCCAACAAGCAAATCAATGCCCTGCGATTTCCTTCTTAGTTATTCCCATGAAATTTATGACAGAAAAATTTGATTTCTGGTATTAGAAGACTAATAGCGTCTGCACAATTACCTATGCGTAAAAGAGCCAAATCTAAAAATATGACTGAAGTGATGCCAAGCAAATCATTGAGACGGGGACCCTCAATGAAGAATGACGATAGAAAAAAAAACACTCACTCATCCTGGGCGAAGACGGCACCCGTCAGTCCAAAGGGGGAGGTGGTCTTCAGCAGTTTGATGGCGTCATTCAACTTGGCATCCTCGTACACATAAATGGTCAGCACGGGCCCGAAGATCTCCTCCGACATCAGCCTGTCCTTGGGGTCGTTCACCTCGATAATCGTGGGTTGAATGAAGTACCCCTGCCTAGGGGGAGGGGGATGGTGATCGGAGGGTGGTTCCAAGGGAGGGGGGAAGGGTGCTTGCTGCATATCTCCTTGACGACCAACTCAGAGAGAGAGAGATAGAGCACCAAACAGATGATGCCCTTACATGACGGACACACACTCACCTGTTGTCGTACTGCCCTCCCCCGAGTATTTTACATCCCTGCGAATTCTTGGCGTACTCTATGTATCCCTTGATTCTCTCAAATGCCTTGTCATCGATCACAGCAGCCATGAATGAGTCATACTCAGTCGGTGGTCCAACTTTCAGTTTGTCCCTTTCGCGCAGCAAACCTTCCTTCACCTGTAAAAACAAGGACGCAAGGCATTTGTTGAGAGGGTTTCATAAAAATGTGGTCTTGAAAGTGAAAACAACAATTCACACATAACCTCTCACAAACGTGGCATGGCTTTCTTTATAAAACTACTTTACTGACTCCAATAACCAAAATTACTTTGGCAATAGTTTCTTACAATGAAATGCAGAAACATTTGGAAAAGAGCTAAAATGGATAATAATTATTGGTATCCTACCCTTTAAGATTTGGTTTCTGGATGGACAAAGCCTACACAACAATAAATTTCATTACTTATCCTTACAAATCACAACCTTACATTCCACACAATAATGAAACCTACTTCAATTCCCTATATTTTTGACCTTACCCTTCATTCTGTCCAAGTTTCTATCCCTTCCTTCCCAATTCCAAGTTTGCCTAACAGCCTCCCCTCTACCAGATTCTTTAACATCCCATCCACAATCAACCATGCACTAGTTTTTGCCCTCCCATTTCAATGTTTCTTCCTCCTTATGATTGCTTGTCAGAGAGAAGGGGTAAGCTGAGCAGTCTGAGACATGTACAGGTTGCAAATTAGTCTCCTATCCCTCCAATCTATCCTTATTTTCTGCAATATATTCATTTGTTTTCCCCAATTCATTCTATTGCATGCCTTTTCAAAATCTATGAAACAGAGAAATACATCCTGATTGTATTCTATTTTCCTCTCAATTTGGGGCTTTATTATTACATTGGCATCATGCGTGCATCTCCACTTTCTGAACCCAAACTGATCATCCCCTAAGTAATATTTTTCCCAGCTCTCCATCCTTTAAATGATGATCCCAAGCACCAAAGTACCAATTAAGCTGCAAGAGAAATCAAGCCTATTTTTCAGCAGTTCTCACATTTTGCAGCATTTCCCATTTTTGGAATGGGAATTAACACTGATCTAATGAAATCTTATGCCCATATTCCTCCCTCATTAATGAAATGACTCATTCCATAAAAAATCTTCCTCCCACATTTAAGTAAACCTTTAGGTAGCACCGTGGGAATGTTGTGTACCCCATGGCCTATTTGATTTCAATTCCATCAATAACAGTTCTCTCTTGTCATCAAGTAAGCCAAAACCTAAGCTATCCTAGAAGTAGTAGTAGTTTTATGGGAGGAAATCAACAGCTGTAGTGTTTTGCACCAATAGGGCTGGATGGGAATACAGCAAGGGTGGAGAGAAACTCAGTGTTGGCATTAACCTACTCTTAACGAAAGGTGCCAAGGGGTCCACAGCTTAATGTCCCATCCAATGGACTGCATACTCACATAAAAAGTTCTCCACAGGGCACCTCAAGTAGGGATCAGGATACCACTAAAAAAGATCTACCAGGATTTGAACCCAGGCCCTTTGGGTGGAGTTGCTAGTCTAATTTCTTTACCATAGGGTTCATCTATATATTACTTCCAACTCTTTTGAATCTTTATTGGTTTAACTAATATTTTACCTAACTTATCTTTGATTGTTTGCAATTGTTATCCCTACTTACTTCCTCAAAGGGTTTTGACTTCTCTGTACAGGGCATCAATTTTTACCCTTTCTTTGTACTTCCCATGTAATCAAATTGCATCTTCCACCCTGCATCTATTACTCTTAATTGTTTACCAGCTCAGTTTATTACTAAACTCTTAATACTTCCTTCTGCCTAACACTGTATTTACATTAAACCATTTTCCTCTCTCATCTATCTTTCTAATAATCTTATCCACATGGGTTACTTAGCCTTTTCCCATTTACATATCCTATTTATAGCTTCACTTTGGCTTTTGATATCCCTTTTTTATAAGTTTCCATTTTTCTTCAAAAGTACCAGTGTCCCTTTCCTAAATCATAATTATTTCCATGGCCTGCTGACACTCCTTCCTTGCCAACCTGATTAAAACATTCCATTTCCTCAACTGCTCTCCCAGTTTTATTATCCTTTTGAATATGACGTTTCATGTAACTTGTCACTTCTCTCTCTTGGAGTTATCAAAATGAACAAGTTCCTACAGCAAGTCAATGTTAATAGTTCACAGGGAGGGTTTAGATTGCTCATTAAATTATTCACATCTTTAAAAAAATACACACAGGTTAATCAACCAACCACACTATAGATTCATGATAGACATACCAACAAGAAAAATACACAAATCAGGATACTATAGCCTGAGTCAGGAAATTAGAATTTCCTTTTTGAAGAGTATGTATTATTATCAAACCACATTCAATATGAATATCATTTAATAAAATAGAATCCAAAATGGATTTATTCTGATTTAACAATTGTATCAGAATTAAAAATGAAAATAGCTAGTAAATCTCCTGTATATATGCTCACAAAGTGCATTCTTAACGTTTTCTAAAGTAGCATCTCAGAAAATTTTGCTTCATATATTAATTATATTAAGGTTTTAAGGGATAATATATAATGTACATAGGATATATTAATTTTAATCACACAATAATATGAAGATTTATTCACCATATAAAAAATTGAGATTGCTTAACCTTGCCTGCCAAATGGGTGATGTAAAATTCCTAAATGGTTTCTTTTATTTTGATTCCAGCGTTTGATGTGTGTTATGACACTATAAGCTAGACTCAAAAATATAAATTAAAAAGCTGGAACTTGATACTATACTCAAAAACACTACAAGATTACAAGAGGATTATTGGTTGCTCAATCAAAAAACTCCTGATGAAGACCCTAGAGCCTGCTTTTAATCAGGATTTGAACAAATAGGAAGAGCACAATAAGGTTTTCAGAAGTAGACAAGCCTTAGTGAAGATGAATTCTTATTTAACAGAGAGAAATACACATAAAAGAATGGTCAGGAAAACACATTTACTTTAAGTCTTATTTTACCTTAAAATCTTCAATTTGCTTATTCAAACATTTACAATCAAAAGCAAACAAAAAGTGTCTTGACAATACTTACAAACTACAATTTCTTATGCAGCAATAACAGATTTGTATTAAATTTAAAGAAAATAACAATCATCATTAATTAATAATGCAAGTGTTTTTCTCCGTAGTATCTTTCAATGGTTTGCAAACCTTTAAGACACCCAACGAATGATAGTACATATTTCACTTGCTCACTATTATGCTTGTCACAATGAATGTGATTACTAAACTTGTCTACTGACGGACTACTTATCTTAGTCTGAGGAATATAATAATGTATCTGAAGAAATAGTGATGTGAATGCACATTTAATGAAAAAAGTACTGTTTCCATTTATTCCTTAAAGTATGGACTGAGCTCAGATTTGAAATGTGAACATTCCTTCCTCGCCACAAACCCCACATTAAAGTCCACTTCATACAGAATATCCAGCTTACGCGTCATTTTTATGGCATTTTATTATGTTCCAATCTTTTAAGGTGATGTAACACCATAGTGCAATACACACTTATTAAACTAAGGTCAGTTACAACTGTTATACTGTTTCAAATGAAATTCAAGTACTCTAATTACATCGCTTGAATTATAGCAGCTTATTTTTAGAGGTTATACGACATTAAGCTGAAAACTAATGCACACATGCTTGTAGACAACAAACAAAATGACCTTCAGAAGCACTCCTGGTGGCAAGTGGAAGTAACATTCCCCCTCAACATACATTCACAGGTTTGAGGTTGTTTCACTCATCCAGTGTATTTTGAGAAGTGGAAGTATATAGACGTGTTCTAGTGCTGTGTCAACGCGATTTAAACAGCGTGTTGCTATCGAATATTTAACCACTGAAAAAATGACTCCTACTGAAATTCATCGTCTTTTAAAGGCTGTTTATGGTGACGATGCTGTTGATAGGTCTACCGCAAATCAATGGGTAGTAAAATTCCGTGGTTGCGAGCCAGGAAAAGCCATTGTTGATGAAACATGCAGCAGACATCCGATCACTGCCACAGACTATAAACAGATCAGTAACTCGTCGAAGATTTGATTCAAAATGACCGCTGAATCACTCAAGGGGGGGAGAGATAAGAATTTTGAGGTCAGGCATTATGGTCACTCATAACTGGGTCATAAAACCTGACCCCCCACCCGCCCTCACATCTGGACTAACTATAAAGATATGTGTATCTGTGTCATGCACCATTATTGCTGAAGATACTACAAGAATATTGAAATTAGTCGATCAATAAATTATATTTAATGTATAATGCGAATTGCGTTGCCACTTTCCTATCTCGATTTCCTTCACTACTGAACAAGGAATATTGACTAAACAGTTCAATGGGAAAAAATATAACTATTTACCATATGCATTGAATACGGGGAGCAGAGTGTCAAAATCTCACACACCCTTGTCCAGAATTATTGAAAGTATACATACCGATGGCCAGAGCGAACGGGGGACATACATTCGTGAGCAGGCAGAGCACTTCTGGCCACAAAATTCAAATGAGGAACGAATGGTGCCGTAAACCACAGTCTCGGCATCAGCTGACGGATGGACAAAATGATAATTTTTGCCTCCGCACTCCCCTATCAACCGTGGGAAATTGGCATACTTTGCAATTTTTTGCCCCACTTGACTCCACAGCCTTAGAAACGTCCTGCAAGGCAACAAAAGTCTCGAATCAAATTAACCATGAATGAACTATGTGTCATAGGCTAGAAGAGGAGCAAATTGAGACTTACTAAACACCTTGAGACACACACTTTGCATTGTACCATACATGTAACAGAGCCTTAACAGCTAATATCTCACAGCGTAACAGAACAACCACGGTTATCCCTTGACTCACGGTACAGATCCTGTGAAGTTAATGCCAGCAAGGAGTGGAGAGTCCGTGATTGTGTCACCAAACACTGGTCCATCAGCTGGCACAAAATTTACGACCCCAGCTGGGAATCCAACTTCCTTCATGACCTTGAAAATAGTATAACACGACAGGATCGCCGTGTCAGAGGGTTTCCACAGAACTCCATTCCCCTGAAGAGAAAGACATCACTCATTAGCAATCATTGTGGAAGATAATTATACTGAAGGCGGTCATAGGATTTGGATCACATATATATTCATTTTTTTGTTTAACATTTCAAGACCAAAAGTCAAACATTTTTTTCGAGAAAAACATATTCACAATAATTATTTAACAATGACAGGATTCTCAAGCAAGCTGGAAACACATAGCTAACTGAATGTTCCAAACCATAAAATAAAGAAAGAACACATAATAGTATTCTTAAAGTATTTTACATAGGTGTAACAAACTTAACCATGCCGAATTTTAAAGAGAATTTCCTTCTTGAGGTAGAGCAATTAAAGAGCAATACCTATAGCATTAATCTGAAAATATGTTTGGCTAGCTTTATTATTATTATTTGGTCGTCCAGAGTATGAGGGAGAACTTTTTCAATGGATGCAGACTGTGCACTCCTACATTTCTTAGCCTCTCTCAACAAGATGAAACCTGACATTAGACAATGCAATGAACCCCTCTTTAATTCCTCATACTTCCCCCCTTCTTTATTCCATCCAACATGCTGATCCTATTTCTCTACCTTCCAAGTCTGAAGAACGTTCTCCCTTCAATCTTTCTTCAATCAATCTTTACATCTTTCCATTTTTCTCATCCTGGGGTAGTATGGTTTGCAAATTAAGTATATGGCATTAAATCCAAAAAAAGCTATTACAGCCACGGCATCTTTACAATGTGCAAAATATTAAGCAATAACTTTCATTTTGCAAGAGATAAATCGAATAATTTTATTTGCCATCTTTAGAATACTTGTTATAACTTTTGAAATAATTTGAAATGTACCATACAGTTAGCAGACACAACCACATCGCTTCTAATACCTAGTACTTATAAAACTCAGTTATGGATGATATACATTTGTATGTATAATCAAATGGGAGAAACCCTCAAAATTCCCATGTCATTAAGTCTCATCACTCGAGGTCGCATCAGAATTGTTTACTACATCCCTAATGGCGCAAATGACTTCAGCTGTCCTTGCCTTCCCTAAAGTTACTACTACTGCAACTCAATATTCCTGTAAGAGAAGAGGAACCTGAGTGTACCCTTTTCCCACACTATCTTGTCATTCACTTTTCCTACGCCATTCACTTTTGCTGGCAATTATCATCATCCTGCTCTCAACTAAACATCATGAACTCTACTGCACGTGGGATCAAGATGGTGAGGAGGCTATCGTACTGGCTTCCGACCAAGAGGGCCCGATTCAAATCCCGGCGGTGTTGACTATTTTCAGAGGTATCTTGATCCCTAGTTGAGGTGCTTTGTGGAGAGCACTTTGAGTGAGTACGGCGTCCGTCGGATGGGACGTTAAGCTGCGGACCCCTTGGTGCCTTTTGTTAAGAGTAGGCTAATGGCAACGCCGGGTTCCTCTCCACCCTTCATCCTTTCCTATCAATCCCCTATGGCACAAATGACCTCAGCCGTCGGTCGCCTCCCCTAAATACTACTACTCTACTGCTCATCTTTAATGATGGGGCACCACTGCCTTGATGGATTATTGCCTAAACAGTAATGGCAACGTTGCACAATAAAGAATTTTTTGCCATGCACGGACACAATTCACATATGTGTGATCATCAAACACACATGCGCATATCCTTTGGAGTAAGAATTTCACTAACGACTCAACACCAAAATAGATTTCCAGCAGCTATAGCACTTCTTACCACCAAGCAGTGTTAGAGCAGTGCCCCCCCCCCTTTCCCTATCGGCTTAATTGCAGGGCATGCATTGTGACCCTTGGCAGGGGGTTACATGAGATGCCCTGTCACAATACATAAAATTGGATTCAGGAAATGTAATCTGAAAACTGCAACATATTTAAATTTTTATATGTGTGCTGCAGACAGTTAAGATCTTCAAATTAGGATCTAAAAATGGTTAAATTTCTGGAAACTAACCCTTCAGTGCTATGTCAATCTACATAAAAAATCCCCTCTCACTTCGGCCACACCTTTAATTACACGCTACTTAACCTTGGGTCCTCTCTAAAGGTTCTTGGAATACTAATGGAAAGTAAACTAAATATTTCAGACCATAACCAGGCAGTTGAAAATGAATCCATGTCTCTTCTAAACTGCTTCATGGAAAATCGAAGATCTCTGTGCACTATAATGGTACTTTTCAAATGTTGTCTTTCCAATTACTTCATATTACTAATCCAATTGGTTAATGTCAGCTATATCTATTCTTAAAACTCTTTTAACAGTGTATCTGATTGTTTCGGCAAAATAGTGATAAACAAGAATCCTACATATTTTAATTACATATGTCATCTCTCCTATAAGTAATTAGAATACTATAATTCATCATTTATAGATATTTTGACACCAATGGTTTTTTTCCTACCAAATAACAACACAGCTGTCTATGCAAACATAAAACAAAAAGGATTAATCCAACATGTGCCTATCAAAGTTAAGGGAAAAATCAAGACCCTCATTGAACTGCGAGCGCTTACACATAAGTACACATCTGCTTTCACAAGGGATCATAAAATCTACCGCACATCTTACTCATTTCACCGATACACCACACGAAGATATAAAAACTCACCATGAGCGCTGGAGTGTAAGCCAAGTTTCCTCCGATAGCCGTGAAATTGAACGGGGCCACCGCAGCAACAAATCCTTCAAGACCACGGTACCTCATGGAATTCTTGGTGACCTTGGGATTTTCACTAATAGGCTCATATTTCAACAACTCGTGGGCAAAATATGCATTAAACCTAAAAAGGTGAGAGGAAAACATTATGATACTTCATAAAAACGTGACAAAAATAGTGAGTCAGATGCAAGAGGTTCAGAAGAGGACTGAAAGGCTAAGAGGTACTATTTTGTTCAATACTTCAAGAGGTGTCATAAGAATGATTATGATGGCTCAAGTCCTTATGCAATGTACATCATAAAGATGAAATTTAATGACTGGATAGCTCACAAAACACACATCCAAACCCTGTAAACTTTATCCCCTGATACGCAACAGTTTCATAAGACAGCATTTGAAAAATATGGCAGAGTTGCTAGAGCCTTGCGATGTTCATTATCTGCAGACATGAAATTCACCATGCATTTGCAGATCTTAAGGGACAAATGGAAAAATTTATTTGCTAACTGTTTAATTAACTGTATTAATTCGCCAAAGATGAGTTCAAGGCATTCTTAAAACCATCATACTACTGACGGAGATGGCTCATTATTTGCGTATTTCTTTACTATCAGAAATGGCAATCTTCATTTAGTGGCAGGTCTGACCAATATATCAATAGTCTCTGCGGTCATACACTCCTATGGAGAGCGTCACATTCTCCAGACTGGCCATTATGGATAGATTTATCACCTTCAGAAGAACAGAGAGGCCAAAAAGAGAAATAAGAAGTATCCATTTACTATGGAGAGTTTATACCAAGTGGGATAAATAAAACAATGATAACAAAACTTCAGTGTTGAGCACAATGGTAGAAGCAAGCTTCTATACCAGAGAACACAAATTATTGAAATAATTAGAACCAGGGAATTTATACAAAAAAAGAGGCAAATCACTCCACATTGGAAAGGCACGGATGTTTCAGCCTCATAAATAACTGGATGGATCACATAACAGCAGTCACCATGGAACTAGGTGTTGAGTCTTTACAGACTGTCATGGAAAACTCTCCCCAAAATATTTGAGAATGCTTAATGAGTAGACTGCAGGCTGATCGGCGAGTGTAAATTGAAGCAATTTTGCTGAGGATTCATCAAGGCATGGACACAACCATGCATTATGCATTTAAAATCACATTCTTAGAGAAACTACTATTTTGAGTGTGCTCGAAAATACTCGGATGCTCCATTTTAACCTACAATATTTTTACAGAAAGTGTGATTTTAGCTGCACAACTCTCCGTCTGGAACACCACATTATTACAGTATTCAACAGCCGTAAGCGTTTCAGATAGAAATATTAGCCACATTTTTACCATAATATATTTAACCTTTATAAGATTTGGCTGAGTGTACTTGGTCAGGAACTATTAGATTGTGCCAGTAATTTGTGTTCCGCAAATAAATATACAACTCCATCATTTAAGAAAGCAAGAACATCTTGGGTATTGCACATGAGATAAAATGCATTTCAGTCAAATGACTTCATCAATTAGAATCTAAAACGGAGACCACTGTCAATAAATGCAATTTAGTGAACTGAACTTAAATGCAATCTTCAGAGCAATTGATTGTCTCTACCTTTTTAAACAAACATAAGAGACCTGGGCACATAGAAGACTTTTTGTCATTGACCACTGTATCAATGACACGTAAAAGCCAGCAAGCTGAAGCCATGAATAATATTGTTGAAGGGGCCATTGAGACATTTTTTCCTGGATGCTTAATTTTCTGTTTGTGTGATATTTAATGGTCACCCACAGGCTCATTAGTTGGCATGCACGTGGTTGAAGGTACGAAGAACCGCAGAAGGAAATGATGGACGTCAAACAAAGAGGAAGTCCAAATGACACTTGTTTGAGGGCTGTCCAAAACCTATATTCACAGGAGGATTACCATTGACTATACAGTTCATTTATATCAGCCAGACCAATGAAAAATTGTGGAATGAGAGATAAGCGGAGGAAAGGGGAGATAATTTGTGGGTATTAGATTGTCACACACTCTCATTGAGTATTGATGTACATTTACACTAATCCAAGTTCTATAAAACTTCCCGTTGAGGGTGAAAGTTTTCTAGTGTAACATGATCGTCCACCTCACAAAATGCATAAATATCAGGAAGTTAATCTGTGCCCTCAATCTTTGCCTTCCTGCCTTTTAAATTCTTCCATTCCCCACTGCTTTATTCAAATGACTCTCCTCAGATATAGCAAAACCTCCCCACCATATGACACCACAGAGAATTGGCTTGATGAATGAGCTGTATGCCAAAGGGCAAGAGGCAAGGTGGAATTTGAACTGACTTATTTAAAAAGAAGGAATCTTAATAGACCATCCACATAGTTAAACACCTATTTTAAAAATTATTTCCAAACAATCACTTAAACCACAAAGAGACTTTAATGCGAGCAAATTTGGAATTGTTATTAAACCACTCAGCTTTTCCACGTAGAAAAATTTTTTATTTACTGCCTAGGTGTTGTTACGGTATAACAAAACCTAGGTAGTAAATAAAGAATTTTACTATGTGGAAAAGCCAAGTGGTTTCATTTCAATCTCAATATGAAGATTTTCCACCAAGTGACACCAGAAACTGATTTATTTATGCAAGCAAATTTATTATGAGGGGCAGTCAAAATAAACCCCAACTCTTCTCACTACAACCACCTGTCCACGCACCAACAAGGACATAACACAACAACTGCATGTGCCTGTGAGTTGTCACTATGCAGTTATCCTACCAGAGCGATTGCAGTGTCGATGTGCAAAAAGGTAGCATTTAGCGGACAGTGTGTAATGGTGGATGTTCGGTTGTCATCTGACTACCCCTAGTAAATCCAATTTGAATGGAAGCTGCATAGGATGTCTACTTCTTACTTCTTTGCATGAATGATTGAATTTTGTGGTACGAATGTTGATGCCAATACAAAGTAAAGGCACTGAGGCATGGATTACATTGGAATGACTAAAAAAAATATTGAAAACTGAAAAAGAGGATATCCTTGCCTGAAAAAATCTATCAGTTCCGCAGCTGAATCAATCTCAGCCTGCACGGTTGTTTTCGATTGCCCTAGCATGGTGGCGGCATTAAGGTCCATGCGGTACTTCGTGGCCATCAGATCTGCAGCCTTAAACCACATATCCACTCTCTGTTCAAGAGGCACCTTGTCCCATTCTTTCCTTGCCTCACTGGCCACCTTTATTGCTTTCTTTAGCACATCCTGGAAAAAATCACATGAACACAAAACAGAATTAATAAAAAATAATCCCAATACATTACTTAAATATTATGAATACCGAAGGATATAAGCAAACTGACCCCTACCATTGCCACTTTACCTAAAACTTAAGTTAAGTTGATCATTCTTGCCAACTGCATGAAGTGATTTAAGGCAAACACTAAAAAACCAATTGAAAATAAAACTAGGAAAGTTAATAATAAATCAATTATGTCCTATCCAGTATGGTCAGAGACAGATGAAAATTTAGAACATAATTTATTCCAATTGATTACAAATGCAAACTACTGATTTCGACCATTATTTATCCAACAAAATAAAAGAAGCTAACATCACAATTTAGATAAATATATTTGATCTGAAAGCTTGATGACTATAGAAAAAGTCGCCATAAATCATTCTAAATATGTGGATATAAACTTGGAAGAATCATACATTGTAAATGCATTTGCAAGGTGGATTTACTTAATTTGAAATAGTGTAAATTCCATCTGTTAACCGCTCCCTCATGAGGTACATAATGGAAAACCTTGTATTGATTATGTGAAACTTCGAAAGAAAAACAATAGAAAATTCATACTAGGTCCTCAAATTCAACGGTAAGCGAACTATTGGCAAGAGATGTATTTTCGTTACATGAACAGCTGTAGAATCTCCAGGACTTCTCAGTATTATGGTCCCAAGAGGACTTTTAATCAATACTTAATATCAAGTTAACATCTGCAATGCGGAAATAACAAAACAAAGACCTCATTCGTTTTCTGTAATGTTCCCGCAAATAGAATTAAAACTATAAACCATACAGAGAAAAGTGTCAAATTTAAGAAGATAAAATCATCATCAAGCGTGAACGGTACCGAACACTTAAGTTTACTTGTGTGAGAGGGAATGCAAATGAGGTTTTCTTACTTCTCAACTTTAGAATGAAATTATCTTAGTGGATTTTGGTACTCACCGAATCCGCATAGTGAAACTTGGCAATTTTTTTCTTGTGGTCGTGCGGCTACAAAAAAGAAAAACGTTGGTTAAAACACCGTTACACATGCATCTCACTCGATGCATAATGTGAAACTCCTCCCGCATTCTGGCACTAATACGAACCATAACTTGATACCTAACGTCCTTAGTTCTAATTTCTTCATTTCCTATAACTATGGGCACATCTTCACAGGTAGCTGCGACTCGCTTAAGGGCCGCCTCTAATTCCTGCCTCTCTTTGCTGCCTTTCAGATACTCTAGGTAAAATGAAACATTTACTCAAAACATGACTTCTTGTCAGTCAATGAGGAAACATTTGCAGTTTAACTTACGTAGCACGGGTTCATTTTTTAAAGTTAAATTTTTCAACTTCGGTTTCGGCACTACAGAACTTGCTCGACGGAGGCTGACCCTGTAATGAGCATATTGTGGCAGATATGTTTTCAAAACGTGAAATCCCTTTTTAGGAGAAAGAATTAAAAATAACAATATTTATAGCTAAGAGTAGGGGTTGGAGCTTCAGATCAATAAATACGCTCAGCATGCACTGAAAGGTAAACAGTCATCGACATAAATGTCAATGACTAATCGGATTGGTCAAGTTCAATAAACCTACACATCAATCCCTATCTCCAATGGGAAAGATAAGAAACGGACTTAGGGTCGACCTTGAGGGAGATTAACATCAACTTAATCTTTATGTGCTAAAGGACTAACCAGCGAATGCACCCCGCAGTAGCTTTTCCACTCAATTTCAACATGATCAAACAGTAAATTTTGGACTGACAGCAGCAAAAACTCCGGTGCCCTACTTATACTTATCGAGCAGTAACGCTAAAATCATTCACACTGCGCATCGTCGGTCGGCGCAAGACAGCAGTCATTGTTGTAGCAGCTGTAGTTCCCTGATATCCGCTAGAGACCTCTGCCTAAGGGAGTGGTGAAACTTTTGGGCCTTGAATTCAAGCCCAATGGAAGAATGGAATTTTTTTATGAGGTGAACTTATTCGAAATTACAGTTGGACCGTTGTATTTTTACTTATGAAAATAATTAAGATGCCTGTGGGGACTTAATATTTCACTTTGCAATTGCGAATGGGCGCCTGGCGTAGTTATCGTATAATTAATTATACAGTTTTTTATAGGATACATCAATTGCACAAGGAAGAACTGTGGATTGAAACTTCCAAATAATTCTATGGTCCTTTTTCGAATCCAATTGATAGAGATGGACATAACAGAAATGAATCACAAAATTTACTTATAACTACCGAATTTCTATAAGTGTTAAAATTTTATTGGAATTCATCTAAGGAGTACCCCTTGCACCGATGAATTTTCCCAAGACATCCGAAATATTTCTTTCTGTACCCTTGAAAAATACATATATACTTATACATACATGATACACAAATCAAATCAAAAACTAAAATATAAAACTGATTATTGGAAGCAAATTTACATTTTGTGCAATTATATTTTATATTTTCAATGCTCTCAGCCTCCGTACCCAGATGTAAACTAAAGGATAGAAGATTATAGACGTGAATCCAGACGGAACAACAAATAAACATAGACGACCGGGCGATAAGTGCGTAGTAAGCATGTGTGGCAAAGATTCCTTGGATTCCAGAGAGTCAAAGATAGCGATGTCGCCCGAGACTCAAGTGAATCACTCAGCCTACTGCCAGTCGAAGGTCATCTTATCGCGCAAACATGAATGATTCGGGTCGGCAGACATTTTTTATGCTATACGTTTTTATGTTATAGCTGTTCCGCGAGGTTTTTTCCGGGAATGAGGAGAGGAATTAAAGTTATCGGATGAGCAACCGTCTGTTTCTCGCTTGCTTTGAACCCGTTGGCATCATTGATATAAATTAAGAACGATGTACTGTCTTCTTTTTCTCCTGAACCATAAGTCCTTGGACAATAATGCCTTCCTAGTTAAAATTCCCAAAAAGTAAACAGCGGCAACAAGCTTCAATGCAAAACACATACGTATCTACTACCCCTGAGATTTCTTCGTTCCAATACATGATCAATGGAAAACAACCTACTTTTTTAAATTCACCATCTCGCCTATTTCATCTATCCAAAAATTGTTTGAGACGAAAATAGGCAAAGTAGTAAGGTCATTAAAAGGAGAATTCCATTAGGCCAAGGGTCTTTTACAAAGAGTACCGAGCTGATGACAAGGATCTTCGATAACGACGCAAAGTAAAAAGATTGACATGGAACGCAGCGTTTCAGGACACGGAAATTGGTCGAAAAGTGTATGGATCCTCAGTTCTTGTATCCGTCTATAACCTTTCTTGACCGGCTAACTATTTCTAATAATATTTATAATTTTTATTACCAATCGGCATGATCGTCGATGACCCTGTCTAAACCTGGGTCATTAAACTAAATTACATTACGGAAGGACTTGAATAAACTATCAAAATAGATGCTGTTTCATCATATAAATGTTTCCCATCAATGCCGGGTAATTACAAAAGTCGTTATTTCGTATGTACATAGTTGATCAATGACCGAACGATAGAGACCAAACGGAGGAGAAATTCAGGAATAATACTTTAATGAAAAAGAAGTAGCCTGCGAAAGTAATGAGAAGAGAAGGCCGAGGTATTAGGTTTTCCTTGGGAGTCAAAAGTTCGAGAGAGAACAAGGTGGGAGGTAAAAAGAAGGTTGACTCGTTAATATGGAATTGCAAACCTGGATGAATATTAGGTGTGGGTCCTTGGTTCAAAGAAGATGCACACGTATTTTTAGATGTCGGCATTAAATGTACATTACCCTACCTAAAACCTACACTGAGCCGGTTGGCTATTACTAATAATGACTGTATCTTGGGAAATATCGTATCTCCGACTTTTTGTGACTTCTCCAAGGACCTTAAGCAAAATCTTTAACAACTGAGGATAAAGATTCATGTTAAATATTCCATATGGGATTCAATCACCACCATAGTTTCTACGCATTCAAATGGATTAAATGATAAAGCATCTTTATTTACTAGAAATAACTTTTATATATTTGAATTAACTGATTATATGAAAATTCAACGAGTAATTACTCTGGTAAAACTCATAGTTATATTTAGAGTTTGCGAACTTTTCCTAGTTTTGTTTCTTGCTTCGTCTAATCCGTGGGACGACATTAAAAATTCTATTAGTCCAAGACAATTTGAGGCGAATACGCTTGAATGTTTGTATTACGATTAACTATTAATCATTTGAATTGCAAAAATGTGTACTACCTTGATCAAAAAGTTCCCGGAATAACCACCGTGTGGCGCTCCCATCGTTCCGATTTGAGTTCTGTTTTTTCGTTAAATTGGTACATCTGTTGTTGATATTCCCTTTAAATCTTAGTGTCATAACTTGACATTTGCAAAAGTTACGTAGCCAAGAGTACATCTATCTCTGTGTGTGTTGGCGATTTTTTACAATTTCAGAAATGGATTTAAATTTGCAACAACGAACTTGTATTAAATTTTGCGTAAAAAACGGATTTAGTGGCGCACGGACGTTGGAAATGTTGGAAAAGTGTTTCGGCAACGATTCTCTAAAAAAAACGGTCGTTTACCAGTGGCACGAGCGGTTCAGAAGTGGTCGTGAGTCAATCGAAGATGATGAACGCAGTGGCAGACCATCGACATCGAAAGTCGGTGAAAAAATTGATAAAGTAAAAGAAATGTTGGTCAATAACCGCAAATTAACCATCAGAGAAATAGCGGAGGACTTGAACATTGCCTATGGATCCGCCCAAGACATTGTGGTTAATGATTTGGGTTTCCGTCGTGTAGCAGCAAAGTTGGTGCCTCAATTTCATGCAAAAAAGAGACCGTGTTGACGTCGCAAAAGACATGATTTGCGAGGCTGAATCCGATCCCACATTCATCAAAAGGATCATTACTGGAGACGAGACGTGGGTTTATGAGTACGACACGCAATCCAGACATCAGGCAAGTGAATGGCGTTCACCAAATGAGCCGAGACCAAAAAAACCACGTCGTTTTCAGTCAAAAAAGAAGGCAATGCTGACGGTTTTCATGGATTACAACGGTGTAGTGCATCATGAATTTTTGCCAGAAGGCCAGACAGTAAACAAAGAGTATTATTTGGGCGTTATGAGACGTTTGCGTGAAGCAATTCGCCGAAAGAGACCAGAAATGTGGGCAGAAAACTCGTGGATTTTGCACCATGATAACGCACCGTCGCACAGTGCTATCATTATTCGTAATTTTTTGACGAAAAATGCAACAAATACCATCCAACAGCCACCGAATTCACCTGATTTGGCTCCCTGTGACTTCTTTCTGTTCAATCGAGTTAAAAAACCATTACGGGGAACGCGTTTTAGCAGCCGAGAGGAAGTAATGGAAAAATCGCAGGAAGCACTGATGGACATACCGAAAACCGAATATAAAAAATGTTTCGAGGATTGGATCAAGCGCTGGCATAAGTGTGTTGCAGTCGATGGGGATTACTTTGAAGGGGACAATATAGATTTAGATGAATAAACTTGTATTTTTAATTTTCTGAATAAATTCCGGGAAATTTTTGATCAAGGTAGTATTTTAAAAGGAACACATGTTCACCATACATTTCTGTATTTATTTTTAATCATTAAAGTCTGTCTCTGTTGTCATTTGCAAGCATAACATTTTACGATTCAATGAAAAATTGTTCGATTAAAAATTTAATATTTGTGTCATGGCCTAAGGGAATTATAGTCCGAGACCAATAAAGCAGCAAGTTTTTTTTTCGATTTTTTTTTAACCATTGCCCACATTCACGTCATCAATCCGTCTCACGCGACCTTTGATGAACGCCGCTATCTTTGCACGCTGCGGGTTTGCGAATCTAATAAAGAATTCCAAACAAGGAAAAAAAGGAGTCCATCTCCCGGAAGCAGATATTTTATAATTTCACACTTCAACAATATCTTCTCCGTCACGTTCCATTCCTCCACTATCGGGTGCATTCTTTTCAAGATGTTATAGATATTCAAGGGGGAGGTATTAAGAATAAAAAAATCTCGCCGCCATGTTTAATTTATTCAGGTATTAAGTCAGTTACCTACCAAAAATGCTTTTTAACATTTTACCCTGGGAATATCAATTTCTTCTTGCACGCAAAAACACATGGGGGGGATTGGGAGGAGATTTTCTATAGCGGAAGATGAATCTGGAAGAGGAGGAGAACGGATGAGAAGTAAGGAAAAACATTGGTGGGGATAAGAGTGGGGAAATTAGGGATTCAATATAGTACCTACGGACGGAAAGGAGGAGCTGTCATCAAGTGTTTTATAAATTGCGGGAAGAGGGAAAAAATGCTGGGTAAAATCCGAAGAAGGTAGAGTGATAATACGGAAATGAGGACGGGATGTTGATAACGCCAATGGCATGGAAAAAGGGCAAGCGGAGAATAGGGAGGAAGAGCATAGAGTATTCACTTGAATGGAACAAGGGCAGGTAGAAGTTAAGAAAAACTAAAGAAGGAAACAATGAAGTGAAAACTAGAGGAAGTTCATGGGATTTATAGAAGACTATAGTTCTTAAGGACTGTCCGAAACCAAACCTTTAATTAGTAGTTTCCCTTGATAGTGATATATAGTATAACCTGGTACCCTAGGCACACTGAAAAAATTCAAGCCAATTATAACTCAAATATTTAACAAACAACCTTATCAATTCAAATTCATAACAAAGGAAGCACATTCAATACTAATGAAAGAACAATAAAAAATTGTTATTTCTTGTTTTACAATTAAAAACAAATTATATACAGGTGTAAAATTAGAATTTTTAAGTTTTAAAAGTATATACCTGAATGTACTCATTGTAGAAGTTGTTCACCATGCTGTTTCAAGCTATACTGCATTATATTATATGCTTAGATTTTTTGGCTAACTGTCGTTTTTACCCTCCTTAAGTCTTTATCCAAGACCTGCAGGGCCAATAAAGTTGTATTCCATTCCATACTATTCCATTCTAACTTTCGCGACGCTGCTCAGACCTCGGCAACCAAACAATGACATTAGCTTATTTATTTATTTTAACAAAAGCAAAGCGTAACGGTCCTTTTAGTGAGCGAATGTTAATACCATCCCGTTTTTAAAGAATATCCCAAAGTTGAGACCTGGCTTACTCTCACGAAAAAGGTAGATTTCATCCCATTTCTTCAAAACAGTTGAACCGTTGTAAAGATACGTAGTAATTGCAAGAATTTATCTTTTTAGACATAGCCAAAACCACATTTATCAACCCAAAGGTTGGTTTGATTGGTGAAGATAATAATAACAATATTAGCTTTTATTCCTGTTGGCTACAGTGTAGTATGGATTAAAATCCAAATTACTCGAAGTAAAACAGTCAAAGGAGTAAAGAACAAACATTCTCACACACAAACGCTATCATTTAGATGAGAGGAAACAAGGGTACTAGAAAACGTAATGGCAGATAGAGATATCATGCTGTATTTTATTAATAAGTTAAAATTTGCGGCAATTACTACCCATCTAAAAAAATCGGGAATGCTGTAGTATGATTTTTTAAGAAAAAATTGATCTGCTCTAGGAGAGCAGTGATTGACATGAATATTGCCACTATTGCGAGTATGATAGAAATGAATTTGATGATTGGCGGGAAAAAGGCGAGGGATTAGTTAGGTAAATAAGGAGCAGCTTAGAATGTGTCATGATTGTAGTATGAGGGCAGCAATGTTTTCGAAATACGCAAGCAAATAGATAGAACCAAAGCCCAAAGGCGTGTGAAATTCACACAACAACTGGGTCAACTACGTAAAGGGGGTCCAGTTCCTTTTCCGGCGCAACCCGGATCTCTAAAATACCCGCGAACTCGGGTACATGAGATACCTGAGAACATCAAAATCAGAGTTTAAATAGATAACCGCTTTTGGACTGCACAAGAGTGTAATCTCTTTGTGATCTTTGTGTCTCCGGTTTGTCTGCCGATTGGTCTCGTATCTCCGTTTTCGTGTGGATGTGTGCGAGTGATCGATATTAATTCATCCTCGTCGACCCCCCCCCTCCCTCCCGAGACTTCCGGGCAGTACATTCTTCAGATAAGACTGCCACTTAAATAAATGTCTTAGCTGTCGCGGACACGCGCTACGCGACTCACTTCCAATATTTATTTCATTGACGTCCTTGGGTTTATCTCTACGCAATACATAACGCCGCTGTCTCTCGTCCATTATTTCATTCCGTCCAGTCTTCCGAAGCGAGGGCAAGAACAGGAGAGCATCGTTGCTCGACCGCACGCGAAGGGTCGCGCCAGGCCGCCCGCGACAGTGTCAGCGGAAACTGTTTGACCCCACCCACCACCTACCATCTTCGCGACCCAGGAACAGAAAACAATCGGCCAAACATTGAGCTGCTTTACTGGTCGTGGAAGATATAATTGAGAAGGGTTGAGGCCATCGCAGTGAACCTCGAAAAATTCGACGAATGTTTTTGTTTCCTTCTGCTGACGACGAAAGTTTGGTTTCTGTTACGATGGATCAGTCTCAGCGGGTGGAAGAATGTAATTATGGCATTGAAAACAGTAAGAAGTGTTGATATCTCCAATTCCTTATTTGCTACTGATGTTTTGATAATGTAAGAATATTGGAAGTTGTGGCTATGTATGCATTATTATCAATGACAATAATCTCTATGTGGCGAGAAAGGCTCTGGATGGCTAAGGAATTATCACTGATACACTTCTAAATACCCGCCTAACATGATTAACAGTGGGTATTTGTCAACAGAATAATTATTAGCAGTAGTCTACCGGACTAGGTTTCGTTTTTGATTAATCCTGGCACTACAAACTAAACCCTAACCCCTTATGAAAACGACACAAAATATCCTTGAACCCCAACACTACATATATTGCAATAACTCATTCTTATGCAGTGTATTCTCTTACCTCTCTTAATTCCATCCAAAATGCCAATTTTCCTTCCCTACCACTTTCTCCCTTGCCCAACATTCTCCCAATACTGTATTATCACAGTCTTCGGCATCCCATTGTATCTTTTAGTATCTCTTGAATCCACTTGTCCTGACTTCTTCCAATTGCTTCCAACTGCTGTCTGTTTTCCTATTGTTTAACTCTTAATACTTTCTTCTACCTAGTTCTGAATTCACTTTCTTCTATTTCCTTCTTTCGTCCATCTTCCTGATCATATCTTCTGTAATCCATGACTTCATAAACTATTTCATGTTCATATTGTTTTGCTCCCTGATTTCTGTATTCCTAGATTAAGATATTTCCATCTTTCTTCTACTGTACTCATCATTTCATTGCCATCCCTAATCATGCTTTTCATAGACCTATGCCTACTCCATTAATGCCATTATGTAGCCTAACTCATATCTCTCTCTATATCCCGACATTTTCCATGTCCGCATACCGCAGTCCTGTTTCTCCCTCCACTTGACATCGTGTACATTCCAATTCCCCACAATCACTTTCAAGTGTTTTCTGCCCATTCGCAATCAACGGTGCACACACGCTCAAAATGTCGATGTTTCGAGGCGTCGTCAAGGGCGCTCATGACCACTGCAGAGTCAAAATTAGCTGTAATTTCCACGAGTTGTGTCGTAAAAAAATTTCAATTTCTAAAAATTAATGCTGGAGTAATGAAAAAATAGGATACAGTATAAATAAAAGAAAAAGGTTTGGCACAAATAAGTTGTTGATGTGGTTTCCATGGGAATAAATAAATTAATACATGAATAGATGAACCCAAAATATAATATAATGTAAATGAAATAAAACGTTGTTTATGTGGTTGCCATGGTAATAAATAAATAAATACATAAATAAATGAACCCCAGCACTTGGTTTGGTTGAGATTTTCAACATCTCCTTGGACCCAAACTAATATTCTGCTTAACTGGATATAAGCGTTTTCTACGTTGATTTTCTCCTGTTCCAATGGCAATTTCAAATTTGCAAAAATTCCCTTAATTTAAATGGCCCTTTACTCTGGCATAATCGTCTTGGAATTCGAACGCACCCTCACGGTACACAAGTAATCAATGATTCTTAATTTAAATCTAGAGCATAAACATTCAAACTTCAGGATAATAATCCTTCGGAAAACTTCTTCTTCGATGTTTCCCATTAACACTGATGGCAGGATATCACTTGTGGTCTAATTATGGTCAATTAACGCTTCTGATTTACCTTCGAGGTTCGTTTACGGCTTCTGTAGCAACCACATACAAAGAATCCAATTATTTACTTCGCTGTAGTCCTGCAGGCAAAGGCTGAACAGATCTTTTGACTTATATGTACGAAAATATATAAATAGACTATGCAAATACAGGACAGGAGGAGGGCGCTTTAACATCGAGCACCAATAATACAGGTTTAGCTCGATAAAGGGGGCATAAACTTAATGAGAGACATAAAATTTATGTGAATGTTCATATGTAATTACGGGAGAGTGGAACAGTACACCAAAATCATTTTCATTAATGATGTATGACGAATCAAGGTCTACTTAAGACTCGAAATACACAAATAAAGTTGAATATTCAATTTTTTTTCTTCCATTACGATAATAAATCTCGAAGGAAAATTCATTCTCCACTAAACGTTAAAATAGGCCAATATAAAAATTTTAAATGAGCATTGTATGACACGTATGCTATCCTAGACTTGAATCAATTCACTAATCTAAGAAAAATGTGGTCAATCTCATTTCGATTATTAAATATTAATACACTAAATGAATTCCTTACTTTTAGGACCAGAAAATAATAGCCGAGTCACACGGTTTTAAACGAGTTTGATTTTTCGCAAAGCTGACCAATGTAGTGACTCAAAAGTGCCATTCTTCCATTTTTTTTTATTTGTCAAAAGCTAAGAGATTGTGTTAGTGAATTCCAACAGCAACATGTCATGATTTTGGCGTCGAGGACTAAAGCTAAGTCACTTCCCCGCAACGAAAATGGTAGATCCATCCCAACTGTTTCACTTTTGGGAATAGAAAATTGTCTCCTGGTGCCAAGTCGGCACTGTAAGAGGGTTGGGGAATCGTCGCGTTGTCATTTTTCGTCACGTTACCTTGGAGCCTTAAAAGCGCTCAAGATCTTCGGGAGGGGGTTAAGAGCAGATATTTCGTATTGCAAAAATTTCAGTGATAATGGTGTGCACTGTCAATTTATAAATGCCAATACGATCTCCAATCATGCGCACTTTTAACCGCCGGTCTGAATTCGTCTCTTCACGCACACGTTGTCGTCAGTTGTTGACGTCGACGGCTGTTCGACGCGAGGCTCATCCTCCCACTCTTTCGGCCATCTTAGAAAATCTTGACCCACTTAAAAGCTGCAGTTTGTAACATGCACCAAATCACTCGACAGGGGTCCATTAAAATCACGATTTAACCTGAAATAACCCTTGCAGGCGATTGGCGCTTGGATCGTGTTGAAGGTCACACTTGCCACCACCGAGCCTGCGATTGTGACCATATCACTTTTTTAACGCAAAAAATGGATTATTAAATTGATGAGGAATTTTAGATTATGAAAAGATGGCGTTGGATACCGTAAATGATTTTAAAAGCTTTACGAAAAGAATACCGCGTCTTCGTCTCAATTCTTAAGGGCGGAAGGTGAGACGGGTAGACTCCCAAGCAGGCTCCGGCAAAACAATCAAGACGTTGCGAAAGACAAACAATAGCAATGCGATGCGCGTAGGCTCAAGATTTCTCGCTTTGAGGAGAGCTGGGGGGAGAGGGAGTGGAAAGGAGGGAGGGCAAAGGAGGGGGCAGGGAGGCAAAATCGGAGGTGAGGCCGCTCAGAAGGAGAAGGAGGCGTAATTGAGTTGGTAAACATGTAAGGGGTCTGTGTGTTCATCTCTGACGTGGAAGTTTTGAACCCTCGTGCGAATCTCAAAGTTGGCCATTTTATCATTTAAAGCCAACCGAGACAACTGAATTTAACAGAATTCGTATTTCATCTATTTAACGCTTATGAATTACGTAGATTTGCACTTGGTGATACGAAAATTAAAAATGTGGGGATTAAAAGACGGATTGGAGAGAAGAAAAAAAGGTGAAGAGGAGGTGAGTATGGTGGTGGTATAAGGGTTAAGAAAAGACACGGCGCCAAGGACGCCAACACTTATAATTATTAAAGATACTGGATGAAGATCATGTGGTAGGCATCACAGTTTTGGATGAAATGGACCTTCTTGAACATGTCGTTGGGAGAGTACGGTGGAGTTTTTCTGTAATTTGTTGATGGAATTGAGAAAGGCTCTTCATATTGTCAGATTGCGGTTGCGCGTTAAGAAGAATATTATTTCGTGTAAGACAAGGACGAGGAAGAATGAAATGCACGAAGAAGGGAAAGGATTAGAAGTGATAGCGAAAGTGAATTGGCGAGAAAATTGAAATAGTTTAAGGGAAAAATAGAGGTCAATGCTGCTTCTATATATATATATATATATATATATATATATATATATATATATATATATATATATATATATATATATATAAATTGGCCGGCGAAAAACAATATAGAAACACATAAAAAGATCACTCACGCGTTTTTTTGATAATTTCGACGGAATTCTGCTCCGTCTTCATCGGAAGATAGAGAAGTAATGATAAATGTTGCTATTCTGTTCTATTTGTGTTATAATGTGTCAGCCCAATATTCTGCCGCTCGTGTGAGTTTTTCCGTACAATCGTTATATATATATATATATATATATATATATATATATATATATATATATATATTATATATAATGGGCTGACACAATATAACACAAATGGAAAAGAATAGACACATTTAAAAAAACACTAACACGGTAAATTGTTCGAGCTATCGGCCCTCTCAGAGGCCTTCTTCAAGATATATATATATATATATATATATATTATATATATTGATATCCCACGCAGCTAAAGTTGTTCTCAGGATCATAAAAAAAAGGATAGAGAGAAGGGCAAATGATTACTTAGGGGATGATCAGTTTGGGTTTAGGAAGGGGAGAGGTACGCGTGATGCCATTGCAGTAATGAGATTATTATTCGAGAGGAATATAGAACACAACCAGGAGGTATTTGCCTGTTTCGTAGATTTCGAAAAAGCGTTTGATAGAGTGAATTGGGAAAAACTAATGAGTATATTGCAGAAAATAGGAATAGATTGGAGGGAAAGGAGGCTAATCCGCAACCTTTACATGTCTCAGATTGCTCAGGTGCGGGTGGGGAGCGGGGAGTCAGGATGGGCAGTGTTAGGAAGGGGTGTAAGGCAGGGTTGCCCATTATCACCGTTGCTGTTCAACCTGTATGCAGAGGAAATGATCAAAGAGGCATGGGAAGAACTCGAGGTAGGAATGAGAGTGGGCGGGGAATTCGTAAAATCAGTTAGGTTTGCTGATGACCAAGCTTTAGTTTGTCAGTCAGCCAAGGGGCTGCAAGCATGCTGAGTGAATTGGAAATTCAGTGCGACAGGTATGGGATGAGATCAATATTAATAAAACAAAGGTTATGCGATTTTCTAGAAAGAAAAAGGGCAAGCTTAACATTAAAATAGGAGGGCAAAAACTAGAGCAGGTAGAACAGTTTACGTATCTCGGTAGTGTTTTGGACCAACACGGTCAAAGTAGTAGGGACGTAAGGAGAAGAATTGCGTTAGGCAAAGAGGCTTTCACAAGGAGGAGGGAGTTGATGACAGGGACGTTGAGTAAGGACGTTAAGAAAAGACTCCTAAAAACTTTGATATGGAGCGTAGCTATGTACGGTGCGGAAACGTGGTCATTGAAGCAGGAGGATAGACGTAGACTGGAGGCTTTTGAAATGTGGGTGTGGAGAAGAATGGAGAAGGTGAAATGGACAGAGAAGAAAACAAATGAGGAAGTACTTGGTATGGTGGGCGAAGAGAGGGGTTTGTTGGGAGCAATCCTATGGAGGCAGGAAAAGTGGATGAAGGGGGTGTTGACCGGCAGTGGGATGTTGAAGACTGTGATAGAGGGTAGAATGTTGGGCAAAAGAGGAAAGGGAAGGAACAGGATAGGGATGTTGGACGGAATGAAGGGAGGAAGAAAGTACTCAGAGATGAAGAGGGACCTAATATAGAGTAGGATGATGGATTTTGTGTTTTTTTAGGAGTAATAAAATATTTGTTTGGTAGTCGTGTCCATCCAAAAACCTACCTTAACCGGTAGATAACCTTAAAAAAAAAATATATATATATATAAATATATGTATATATATATATATATATATATATATATATATATATATATAGACAGACACACACACAATACCATTCTATCGCACGCCCTTGCGGGGTATTGCCCAAACAATGGAAGAGACGAGGCAGAAAACTAAAAAGATTCGTGAAATACAGGTATATATCGCCATATTCAATGGACAATGGAGATGCCGCAAAAAATGAGTGAGCTGATGGTTATGTGAGATGAAAAGTCGCTTTAATTGGCGGAATGTATTTGCATTAGTATGATTGCTTAACATTACCCACAGTGTGTGTGAGAATATTGCGGCTGGTTAACTGTAAATGTTCTCCATACAAGAACCGGACTATGTAGGGCAGTTAGCGTTTATTTGCGCCATTAGAGGTTAGTATTACACCGACCAAGCTATTTGAGTTAATGCCGAATTGCTTGTTTACGGGATTGCGGAACAAATTAACATCCATTATGATTAATTCAACGGTATCTAGACGAGGCGATAAAAAAAGCACAATTGGGCACCAAAGGAGTTGAGATGAATGGCGAAGAAATTAAAATGAAGGGCGAAATGTGAAGAAAAAATCAAAGATAAATGTTATCTTTCTCTGTCTTGGCCTCATTTATAATAAGCTTCTAGTATATATGTAGTATGGGATCCTCATGAAGTTAGATTGATTTCCGAATTGGTTTGCGTGCAGCGCAGAGGAGCTAGCTTTGTAAAACGTTGTCATGATATACTTAGTAGCGTATCCAAAATATCAGAGGAGCTAGGTTGGGAATCACTCAATGGAGCGAAGATTAAATTACAGATCGAAACTCTTGTATAAATTGGAAGGGCGTCTCTTTAACAGTGATGCTGAAAATGTATTATTACCCAATCGAACTATCTGATTCGTGTTAAATGAACTAATGCTAGCACTGAACCTTACTGAATTTAAAGCAACATAATTTGACAAAAAAGACTTTAAGAGACCCACTAATTAACCTATACGCTTACCTGCACTTTAATCTAAAAAAAACCCTGCAGTAGTCGAATATCCTACCCACTACATGGTGGCCTCAGGCGTGTAGTGAACACCAGAACGGTTCAGGGGGCTCCTTCACGATTCGATCGCCGACTGAAAGTCGACGAAAGACACCCCGATATCCCTGCAGAAAGCACGTAACCTATGATTGATGCCTTCCACTTGGCTCTTAACCAGAGGTCCACGATCAATCCTAGGGTCAAAGCTGCAGATCGAGAGTGTCACATCAACCCCCTCGACACCACCCACCCGCTTCACTTCCGAGTTCAATACCGAATCTCTTCATATTCACGGTCGACGGCATCGTTAACGCCAAAATGAGCCACTAGGAATGCGCCATGCCGTCAGGCGCTAACTGACACCCTCATGGTCTGCCCTCTCCCGCAATCACACGTCTGACGTTCCTGCTGCCTATCACTAGAATACCCCCCTTCCCACTCTGATGGTTCCTTCTGGGTGGTGCTCTCACTCTGATAGCACCTGATACCTGCTGGAGACGGGGATGCGGTCAGCCTTCCCATCTCCTCTCCCTCGCCGCAGCGTTAACTTTCCCCGCTACTGCGCGAGACAACCTTCCTCCGGTTTCCAGAATAGCACCTATTTCCGATTAACGTCTTTTGATATAACGTCCTCATAAGAATTCTTGGTTAGTGTTGGACTACTTCATTGATAGAAAGATATAATTTACTTGAAAAATTGGAATTAACTCAAGACATTATTTAGTCATTAGTAAAACAGTTAAACGTATCTTAACATGAGTTGGTCAAACACATTCTAAACTATGCGTAAATACAATCCCGGATGCGTCGTATCTTTTCCGTGTAAATTTACTCAATCGTTGTGTTTTTGCCCCACTGTTTCCTTAACAGTTTTCTCTGACCATTTAACAGATATGTACATGTATACGCGCTACTCCGATGCGAGTGGCCAGTCGCCCAGAGACATCGCCTGAAGAAGGGTGGTGCGAGTGGGAAGGCATTGGCCAAGGCCACCTTGCCGCGGTCTCTCTGCCACTCCTATAAATACATACACAAACACACACCCGTGCGCCACAAATCTCAGCGCCAACAAGGAAAAACCCTTTCCTGTGTGGGTGGTATTAACTCGCTATTTCACGGAAAGGGAGGAGAGAAGGGGTGGAAAGAGTGGGAAGGTGGGAGGGTTAAAAAAAAAATCAGCTGATGTTTTACTCCTCCTCGACGGCAAGTAGTTGCGGACTGCAGCGCCAAGTATCGAGTAGCGATACATCCATTACGCGGTATCGTGTGTGGTAGTGGCGATTAGCGGTAACGCTTGCCTTATTTATGTCGATGCTATTGATTCAACCCGAGATACTTCCGACATGTTTAATGCATACTATCACGATTGGCATTGTTTCCTCTTTCCCAATATTCCATGCACAACACCCAACAATTGGATCTATTATTACGAAAGGCTAGCCTTGCATAATTGATCAAGATGGCGTTTGAAATCAACAAACAGTCGGTGAAGATCATTTCGCAAAGAGCTAGATCGAGTTTCCCCCATTCCGTGCTGTGCAGTCTTTGAAACATAGCAACAATTACATGCCCAACAATGTGGAAAGTTGGATATGGTTTAATGAATACATCACTATTCGATGTAACGTGTAGTTTATGCCTGATTCACCAAAAGAACTATCCAAGTTTGATTTCCCAGCGAAATACGTACACCTTGGAAGAGTTTTGAAATTTATGAAGGAGGATCACCAGTAATGGAGGAAGTGAGTGGGGCACGATACCTAGAATATGGATGGGAAGAAGGATTTCTGTAAGAAGAAGCAACACCAAACGGCGCTAGCATACAAGGTGTGATCAAAAAAAGACAGAACTGATTTTATAACTTGTTTATTTAGACGGATACGGCTTAATCGGACTTGTCGTTCTAAAAGTGCATGCCTTGGCTGACGACACACCTTTGCCAAAGTTTCTTCCGGCTCTCGAACCCTGCCTGGTAAGCCGACTTAGGGATCATCTTCAGGTTCGCCGTACCATTAGTTTAAATGCAATAGAGTCGAATCGGCGCTTTTTCAAAGTTGATTTTTACTTTGGAAACAAAAAAAAGTCTGATGGAGCCACGTCAGGAGAGTAGGGTGGCTGCGGGATCACGAAAGTTCCGGTTCTGGCGAAAATCTCTGTCACGACCAGCGCCGGTTGAGCCGGCGCGTTATCGTGGTGGAAACGCCATGCATTGTTTCTTCATATGTCCGGCCTCTTTCGACTAACTGCGATCCTCAGCCTTTCATAACCTTTAAGTATAACTCATTGTTGGCGGTTTAACCTTGAGGGAAGTATTCGTAATGAATGAAAACCCTTGTCAATCAAAGAAAAACACCAACAGGACCTTCACATTGGACCGGGACATGCGAGCTTTCTTTGGTCGCGAAGAATGAGAACCTTCCCACTGAGAAGACTGGGGCTTTGTCTCAATATCATAACCGTAAACCCAGGTTTCGTCACCGGTTACGATGGTGGTAAGAAACTGCGGGTAGGCATTGGCTCGATCCAGGAGTTCCTGACAAATGTCCACACGTTTTTGTCTCTGTTCATCAGTCATTACCCGCGGGACGAATTTTGATGCGACGCGCGTCATGCCCAAAATGTCTGTCAAAATTGTCTGACAGTATCCAAAACTAATGTTCACTTCCTCGGCTATCTCCCAAATAGTTAAATGGCGATTTTCCCGCACCAAATCGTTCACCAATTTGACATGGTTCGGGTCTGTCGAAGTGGAAGGCCGCCCCGATCGCGAATCTTTATCTGTCGAGGTTATGCCAGATTTAAGACAACTCTACCACTCAAAACACTGGCTTCGACTTATGGTTTCATTAATAAAGGCTTGTTGAGTCATTCCAAATGTCTCCGTAGCACTTTTGCCAAGTTTGAAACAAAATTTCACGCATACACGCTATTCCTCTAGCTCCATCATTGCTGCCGTTGCACAGGGCAACGAACAGGTTACGACACGTACCACTGCTGCTGCGTAACGACACGACGTAAACAAACGCAACACCTCTCGTTTTAGTCGTCAGATGTGTCGCTAGATGGCGCCCTGTGTCTCGTTTCGATCCGTTGAACGATTTGCGTAGAATGAAATCAGCCCGGTTTTTTATCACACCTTGTAGACATAAGGAATCGATTGGTTAACAGTTACACATGGTGTCTACTTTTCTAATGATCCGAATAGAGGACGAAAGGAACCGAGCAGAAAAGAAAAGTTTGGAGGCAATGGAAGACGAGTGCTACAGAGGAAGAATGGACATCAAGAAGATAGAAATAAATGCATCGAAGAGAGTCAAGTAGTTTAGAACTTGTTATAGCGCACTCAGGAGAAGAGAGAACTAGAAATTTGTCAAATCATGGGGACCGATAGCATACCGAATATCATAATTGAAGGAAACGTAGAAAAGGGACGAAATCTAGAGGAATGATCAAAGATGAGAAAGAGACAAAATTTTATACGTTATGAATTTTTCGCGCGTTAATATATATATATATATATATATATATATATATATATATATATATATATATATATATATATATATATATATATATATTAATGCGCGAAAATTTATTTGTTTCTGCAGTTCTTTCTATTTTCCTGTCGTTAATTTTGGATAAGCTGGTTAATTAATTGGAATGAGATATTCCCGTTCAAGTATTTAATGATGGAGTTAAAAGCGGAATATAGAAGTACCCTTTGAAAACTGCTGGTGATTGATTTTACCGCATCGTCAGACGTTGCCAGGTTACCGTCTCACTGTCCAAACGGTATTGTGGCCGATACCCTAATAGCCAGGGTTGACGGCCCTATGTACTTCGTCGTGGAAATTATTAGTTTCTGTAAAACAATTACGGTAAATATTTTTGTAAAGGTATGGTTGAAAATCTCTTGAGAATGAAATAAAATATATTTTTTTTAATTTTAATGAAAGTTTTATCGTGCTCCAAAATGTTGTGATGGAAAAAGTAAAAAATTATTTACGCACGTAATTTTTCTGAATTTTGATTAAACATTCCTCGTCCTTACTACTCATTGTATTTCCCATTCAAATAGATTCGCATTAATTTTATTTTTAATTATTTAATTTTTTGCGACTTGAATGTCAGACTCAAATTCGATTTTACCCTAGAAACCGATAGACCCTCTTTTAATACGTTAAAAAAAATGCGTTTTTACGAAATTATTGGAAAATGAATGGCACAATCGATTGATGGTCAGCTGATTAATAACGCATATAGGAAATAGGAGCCCTATTGCGTGAATGAGATATTCTTTTCAAATTAAATGCGCAGAGAAATCGTTCCGTGCGCTATTCGTGTCGCGTGACAATATTAGACGCGGGCAGGAAAACGCCTCTTTTTTCAGTCAAAATATCGACAGCATTGGGTAAGGCGCAGGACGACCGTTGATGCGAAGTCGAGCCGAATCTTTATTTTTTTATAAGGTAGGTCCTGGCAATTTATGAAGCCAGTTAAGGTCAACGAATGGTAAAGGTTCAGTTTGTCAATCAGCCAAAGGGTCACAAGCGTTGCTGAGTGGATTGGTAAGTTAGCGAAAAGAGTTTGAAATTAAAATCAATTTCAATAAAACCAAGGCGCGAATTTTTATATATACGATCAAATTCCAAGTAAATAACCGAATGATATTCAGGCAACTCTTGCCAAACACCCACAAGTTTAAATAGCAGGAGTTGGTATGAATTATATAAATGGATGCATAAAGATAGGTGGGAAGAAAAGGATGAGGGAAGAAAAATACAGGCTTTACATGTACATGTATGTGTGTGTGTGTGTGTGTGTATGTATATATATATATATATATATATATATATATATATATATATATATATATATATATATGTATGTATATAACGATTGTACGGAAAAACTCACACGAGCGGCACAATAATGGGCTGACACAATATAACACAAATAGAAAAGAATAGACATATTTAAAAGAACACTCACACGGTAAATAGTTCGAGCTTTCGGCCCTCTCAGAGGCGTTCTTCAAGAGAGACCTCTCAAGAGAGAGGGCCTCTGAGAGGGCCGAAAGCTCGAACAATTTACCGTGTGAGTGTTCTTTTAAATGTGTCTATTCTTTTCTATTTGTGTTATATTGTGTCAGTCCATTATTATGTATGTATATATATATATATATATATATATATATATATATATATATATATATATATATATATATATATATAAAACACTTTTTGAAAGTCTCACGGACGTGAATAATAATGTATAACACTTAGCACTAGTGGACACAGACAAAAACACAGAAACACAAAAAAAAAGAGACTCACTATTTTTCGAATTTTCGGTGGTCGTTGCCACCTTTATCAAGGAAGAGAGGGACAGCATCTGTCCCTCTCTTCCTTGATAAAGGTGGCAACGACCACCGAAAATTCGAAAAATAGTGAGTCTCTTTTTTTGTGTTTCTGTGTTTTTGTCTGTGTCCACTAGTGCTAAGTGTTATACATTATATATATATATATATATATATATATATATATATATATATATATATATATATATATATATATGTGTGTGTGTGTGTGTGTGTGTGTGTGTGTGTATGGCTATGATATATGAAACTTAAAAAGAAAAGATAAAGCGACACTGACAGTTGTTTTTGACAAAACCAAACTTTGCCTTTAGTTTTGACAACCAACTAAGCAAGCATTTAATCGTTTTATGACTGAAACATAAAGCATTCATCAAGTTAATGATCTCAAGTGTGACGCTCTAGAAGGGTGGTATTTCGCAGAATCATCAAAAAGCACATTGCCTGTCTTCCCCAGAACAATGCGCATTGTTTAACTGCGTAATTTCCTGTTTTACTTCCGTCCACCCCTGACGCCCAATCCGATTGACCACCGGAATGAGTTAATGCATTTTATTGGACCTGAATATGGCGCAGTAGACGAATGTATTCTTACAATAAACACTGCTTTGTTTAGATTACCGCATTGCATTTTCAGTAGCCTAACCACGCGACCTGGAATAAATCATCCAAAATCAATGATTAGGAAAAAGGAAAAGCAATGATTTTTGCACCATGTCGGGTGGCGAGGAGGAGACAGCTTTCTTCCACTGATGCTAAGGACGAGGGGAAACCTCTGAAGATTATTTTTACACTCATTTTATTGCCACCCAGGACCGCGTGACGACATCGCCACCGAGGGAATCGGATAGGATATTTTTATATGCATGAGTACATATATATATATATATAGATATGTTTTTATGTAAGTATATGTATACATATACACACGCACGTATTTATACATATATATATATATATATATATATATACACACATGTACATGTATACTCAATGTGGTGTGTTTTTTATTTACTTGTTTTCGCATTTCGGGTGGGTTAACGGCTCTGCTCAAATGCTGACCTTCGGGCAGGACCTGCGTCAACAACGGCTGGCTCCTGGGACGCGGGAGTGAGGGGAGGGCGGGCGAAGGGCAGGATGGATTAGGAGAAAGGCTTTTGGGATAAATATTGCACCTGTTGAAAATAACCCTCTGATGAAATATTATGAATGGACCTTAATGTAATACATGGAATGTTTATGTAATGGATTCATTACATGTATTATCCCGTAATGAACCTTCATAATGGTGTTTTTATGCGTGCCACTTCGAAAGCGTGTGAGGGAGGGGTTGAGGTCCTCAGCGTTATTGATTTAAGCGATATTATAAGTGTTTTAATGCACAAATGGGGTGGGTGAGGGTATTTGATCACGTGAGAGGGGGAGAAAAAGGGAATTAAAAGACAAAGGGGGGGCTTAGGGGGACTGAAACGGCAATTGTGGAATCCTACGATAAGATGCGACCAAATTATGTGAAATTTTATCTTGAAAACGCGCCTGGGATTATCATTAACGGGGGTGAATGTATTCTTTTCGGGCACAAGAAGGGCATTGAGCCAGAATTGCGATGCTGGAAAAGCTCGTCAACTTCTTAGAATTCACTAGAAGAAAAATCGCGTAGTTATTTTGCCAATAAACGGACGAATTTCTTTTTTAAAATCTATATTTCATTACTCTGCCAGCCACAGCTAGGATGTGTGGCAGGGGATGATTACACATACCAGACTAATTTTGGTCCAAATACTTTTGCCACCATCCTACCGCGGTTGGACAACATCTTTCTGATGCCTTATCGTTCGCAAGAAAAATTACATCTCAAATCTATTGCAAAGGAAACACTTGGTTTTTCCACATAAAATGTACACATAAATTTCCACATAATATTTTATGTGGAAAAACCAAGTGTTTCCTTTGCAATATGTATCGTTTCCACAAAGTGACGCCTGAAGCTATCTCAAATCTATCTTTTCTACCACTAATCTCTCTAACTTCATTAACATAAGCTCTCGTAATGTAATTCGATGGGGCTAATTTTACATTTTACACATAATTGCTAAAGAAACAACTTTAAACTTCATATTAAAGAGATTTAATCTGTAATTTAACCCTCGCTTCATTGAGTGATTCCCAGCCTAGATGCTCTAATATTTTGGATAATTTAATAAGTTTATCATAACAACGATTTACAAATCTAGCTCTCCTACGCTGCACGTGATCCAATTAGGCAATCAATCCAACTTCATGAGGATCCCATATGCTTGCAGTATATTCTAAATGAGGCCCAATCAGCGAAAAATAACATTTCTCTCTCAAATTTTCATCACATATACCCAGTACTCGTCCAATAAATCCTAATTTTTTGTTCGCCATTTCATTTCAGACACATACATTATCGGGTTAAATAGGTGAAAGATTTTCATTGCTCCGGAGATATTCTCTTTTTTGCTTCCGTCATCGCCCGCGTCTCACAACCCAAGTATTAAAATGTATTATATTTTTAAGTTTATCTTATATTGTATATTAAAAGAATTACGGACTATGCTTGCGCGGGATTTTAATTCTTCAATTAGTGACAGAACAGACAACAATTTTCCTCAGTATCATCAACGACCTCAGGGCAACCATCTCCATGTTCTCATTGCCACTCCTCATCCACTCGACTATACTTGAGAATATCCTTAGTGTTCTCCTTAAATATCCTTAACGAATGAAATAATATAATAATAATAGGGATAATCTCTTAATGAATAAAGAGATTATCCTTAACGTGTTCTCAGATAAATCCCAGATACAGGGTTTTTGAATTCGACCCAGAATGAAAAACGCCAAAGCTCTGAGTAGCACACCAACCAGTCCCCAAGCCCTAAAAGGCAAGAATGAGCAAATCAAAAGTGAATACAATACTTATTGTCCTTTTCGACAATAAAGGAGTGGTCCATAAGGAGTTTGTTCCTCAAGGACAGACGGTTAACGCTGCCTACTACATGGATGTGCTGGAAAGAATCCAAAAAAGGGTCATCAGAACAAGAAAAGAGATCTCCGCTACCTGGCAACTCCATCACGACAACGCGCCTTGCCACAATGCGATACGAGTACCCGAGTTACTGGCCAAACACCAGGTGCCAAAGATGCCCCTCCCCTCCTTTATTCCTAACGTCACCCCAGTATAGTTCTTTTTGTTCCCTCGGATTAAGGTAGCCCTGAAAGGAACCCTTTTTTCGTCCATAGAAAAGATCCAATCAGCCGTGATGAATACCTAGTGAAAGGTCCCCGAAGACGCCTTCCAGGGCACGTACCGGTCATGGAAGAGTCACGGGAAGAAACGTGTAAGGGCCCAAGGACAGTACTTTGAAGAATTTGAAGTGTTTGTGCAAATTTTGTTCAACAAATTACTTTTAAAAAATAATTGCATTTCGGAAATCACCATATACTCAACCAAAATTCCAAGTACGGTCGAATGAAAGTGATCCATGGTATTCTAATAGATTTTCTCGTCTACTACGAGACCTATTTGTGAATGTACTGATTCATGACGTATTGGATAAAATCAGTCATACAACAGAAAAAAGGAGAGTTTCGAGAATTTTAATTTTTTTTAAATTTAATGATTGATCTCGTTGCATCTCCGTACACTACCAATTTTGCGATATGCTCCGATAATTGAAGATTCTTAGAACGATTAGAAACTGCGCGTTTTTTTCTTTTTTAACTTCCTTATGAAGCGGTACACGTTTCTTCTTCATGAGTCACCGTAAACCCCGCTTATTCCTAGCCAACATGACACGCGCAGTAAAATCGATAACTTCTTCGCGCACGATAGGCGCGAAGTTTCACTCAAGTGAGGAGAGGGAATAATGGGAATTTTAGCGTTCGTTTGTAAGAAAAATCCCGATTTAAGTTCCTGAAATATTTAAGACGAAAGTATTAACTTGAATTTTTTACATGGTCTTGGAGTTTATCCCAAATGCTCTAGAAATAAGCACGACACCTAGTGATAGATATTCATATAATATCTAGTTTATGCGTTGTTTTGTGGTATGTTACAGAAGGAGCATAACGATTTTAAGAAAGACTAATAACATTTTATCTGAATGCATACTTTTATATACGAAAAATATGGAACAGGTATATAATAAATAAATTAAACGTTTTATTTATCAATATTAAAAAATAAATTCCGCTGTATAGCAATATTTTCTTCTATGAAAAGAGTACATATTTCGGAAAAATGCGGAATGATAAACATAAATACTTCTAAAACATCTTCATATTTGTTTTTCAAACTCCATCATCTCCCCAAATATCTCGGAAGCATATAATCAGGGTTTTGGTACATTTTTCCTAGCCATTTTAAATGTTAACGGCGCCCAAATAAAATTTTAGGATCGGTTGTGTACTTGAACTCGTCTCTGTATCGACGAAATACTGCAAGTACCTACTACCTAAATCTACATACATGGCATCCCAGCAAACAACCGCTAGGGTGTGTGGCAGGTGATGATTCAATACCAAGCATGCAACATGAAAAGTTGCTGTTCTAACTGTTAGTTAATGTAAACTAATTTAAATAATGTAGATCATTATAACTAATTCATAACTGATTCATGCAGTATGGTGCTTAAGTTTGATAAGCCTACTCTGCGCAGAAGAGAGTAGTAGCTTGTGAATAATAATTGCGTTAGGCAAAGAGGCTTTCACCTGGAGGAGAGAATTGATAACAGGGACGTTGACTAATGATGTTAAGAAAAGGATCGTTAAAACTTTGATATGGAGCGCGAGCTAGAATATGGAGACTTTTGAAATACGTGGGTGTAGTGAATGATGGAGAAGATTCCAAAGAAACTGCGGGAGATGCCGCAACAGTAACTTTTAACAGAGTCATCCACTAATGTGCAATTCAATGCAACAATTTCAGAATGTAAAAATCATTCGCCTTGACCGAGATTCAAACCCGGATCCCTCAATGTATCCTAGTTCCGGGTATAATACATTGAGGAATCCGGGTTCGAATCCCGGTCAAGGTGAATGATTTTTACTCTCTGAAATTGTTGCATTGCGATGGAGAAGATGACGTTAAGAGAACGGGAAACAAATGAGTAATTGCTGGGTAGGGTGGGGAAGGAGAGGAGATTGTTGGAAGAAGTCATAAGGAGACAGAAAAAATGGATGCAAAGTATATTGATTGGCTGTGGGATGTTGAAGACTCTTATAGAGAGGGGAGAATGTTAGGAAAACGAGGGAGGGGTAGTAATTGTATAGGCATTATGGACGGAATGAAGGGAAGAAGGAAGTGAGTATGAGGAATTGATGAAGAGTTTAATGTAGTGTCAAATTTCAAGTTGTGTCTTGTTGGGCGAGGTTGAGAAGTGTCGTGGTCTTAAGTCTGTGCCCATCTAAAATCTACCTCAGTTGGTGGAATAACTATGGTAATAATAATAATTGTTGCGTTACTGAGCTGATAATCATATGCCAAATTGACAATTTAGTGACTTCGATCAACTCACTCTATCGGCAGTTATACACTGCATACCCAAACCCTATACACTGAACGGTGCATAAAATATTTTACCAAAACTTTTATATCTACCTCTTAATCAAAATATAATAATTTTGCGACCTTCGAACTTCAACCAAATTAGCGATGGTGGATGTTGCACATGGCTTCTATGCCATCAATATGTTTATCTGTTTTTTAATCTTCGAGGGTTATTAATCCGAGCATTGGTTTGTAGCAGTTTCTCAATCTATTACCCTGTTCATTTTGCCAATCTCTTCATTACCTCACTCCTCCTTCACATTTTCCATAGCCTCTTTCTCGAAGTTAATCCTTCGACCTTTCTCTATGCCTCTTTCCTTTCATGTTTCCTTCAATTATTGCCTTCAGTTAAAATATCATGCCTTAGGATGTGTATACAATCTCCCTGTTCTCCTCTTAATTCAACTTCATACGATTCTCCCCTCACCAACTTTACTCTTTCATTTAACACTCTTGTCTATCGATTTTATTTTCGATATTCTTATTGGTAGAACCACATATCCACCATCTTACAGCATTTTATACTCTCCACTGTTCATTATCTTCCAGTCTCACATTAGTAGATATCTTTTTTTGAATTCATTGAAATGAAAAAAATGGAGAATCAGCTTTAAGAAATGGCTACCCCAAACTAGGGTAAAATCCACGAAAAAACGTGCGTAGAGCGATTTTTCTTATTTCTTTTGACTTTGGACAAAGAAAAAGGACTCTTTCTCTGGGACTTATTGAGAAAACCTTGAGTAGAATAATTTTGAGATTTCACCCAATATACAATGGACATGCGAGATAGAAATAATATTACGAAAGCATTTTCGCATTCGTGGCGGCAATGATCCCAAACGTTTTATTATTCCAGCAGATATAAAAAAGCATATTGGGATGCCGACTCTCAGAGGATTAATTTTTGAAAAGACTAAGAAAATCGGAAATTCTTCAAAATCTTCTTACACACGCAAATCTGCCCATTTAGTGAAAAATAATCGTTATTCCGTCGTGTCGTAATAAAGGCACCTGATCGCAGCTTAACTTTAACAGCTCACAATTGACTCTGGATGAACCGATACCTTTTGAGTTCTGGTGGAATTAAGGACCGCAAACAACTATGAAGGCGATGGACCAAATAATTTATAGAATATAATGTGAGATCTTCAACAAAGAGGAAACTATAATCCTTGTTTATGTGGAAGAGAGGAACTGATGGCGGATACCACAATTCGAGGGATGAAACTAGACCAAGTGGAATGAATACTTCATCTAGCTGGGTAGCAGCGTATATATAGCATGTGATGGAAGAAGTTCGACCGAGATCAAGAGAAGAATAGCTAGTGATAAAAAGGTGTCCATGAAGAAGAGGGAAATACTACGTTCAAAAAACACCTGAAGTAACAAACAGGGAAGTGGTTCGTCAAAAGGTCCTAAAGCTGAAAATCTATGGATCAGATACATGGAACATTGGAAAAACGGACCAGTGAAGAAGAGTGGAAGCCTCTGAAACGTGGTGCTGGCGAGTAGAATGCCTAAGATTAAATGGACAGACAAACTGGAAAAAAGAGAAATTACATAGAGGAGAAAGAAGAAGAAAGAGATCTGTGAAGAGAGAACTCTACAGCAAAGGAGAAGAACTAGAAATCGATTGGACCAACCTTGAGGGACAATGGATTAGTTAGAAGCTTAATAATAGTAGGAAATTAAATTGACGTGAAGATCCCGAAAATGATAGACGAAAGTACATGGAAGTAATCATGAAGGAGGCTATCTAAGGGATGAGAGGGCATTAAAACTTATTAGAGAAGATTGAATAAGAGCTGCAGTAAAACAAACATATATTTAAGGAGTCTATTATTTTTATATTTTCGTTCTAAATTACGCTTGTAATTAGATTAAGCTTGGCAAAACCGCGGCGTAAGCAAACAGAGTAATGTAACAGCACTATGGTATTCTGAAAATTACTACAATTTTTTCAAGTCCTCAACTTTTATTTTTTTAGTAATCTAATTTAACAGTACAATATAATTTCAGTCATTCTATTCGCTCTAATTCCAGTAAATTCTCCCTCTTGGTTGCGTAAATCTTGCAATAGAACCTAGGCATTAGATACCTAGCATAGTACCTATGTACCTAGGTCATGTAAAATATCTCATATTTAAACGCACGCCCTCAGATTTGGTCACAATGTCTGTCTGTAACTAATAAAATCAATAAAATCACTCGTGAAATAAAAATAACAAGTTCTATCTGAAGCTTTAGTGATCGAATAGTTTGCGATCGGTTTTGTTGAATAAACTGAAAGCTAACTCAGCCTGCTCACAACTCGTCTGGAGTGTAGTTATAATGTATTACTATTAAAAAATAATTTTTCGACGCAAAATGCTAAATGTCTTCATAAAAATGTTCTAAAGACATTACAGCATAAACTGATAGTGTCAAAAACTTAATCTATGTTGCCATCACTTTTAATTGGAGCTTCGAAAAAATGCCTTTTTGTAATAAAGTATACAAAAAATAAGGTCCTTAAAATAATTGTTGGTATTCTTGGTATTCTTTTAAAGTGCATTTAATGGTAAGAAAATGGTAATCTTTTTCCGTTCGTCATCAACTTATCATTCACTTCATTGATTTATAATTGGAAAAAATAAAACCATTAGCTACACCTCTCAACTATTATCTTAATCTATGACTAAGAATAGTTATACAAAATGATCAATCAGAATAGAACTTGCCAAAAAAAGTAGTAAGTAAATAACGAATTAAAGCAGCTGTACTTGAGAGGAGAGCCTTAGCAGCCAAGAGTTCTTAAAGGAGAAATTCATCGCGGAACTAAGAAGTATTCTCGAAACAATTGTAAATATTCTAAACTTTATCACAAATATTACTGACACCATTATCAATGATTTATTTTTCACTAAAATTTATGGAATATATGCAGCTGTAAGAAAAACTGTATCGAGAGAGTAACCTTTCAAAATGCTTCCTAATACTACAGAGCCTCATAAAACATACCACTTTTAAAGAGTACCCCTCGGTTTTAGAATTAACGCATTTCATTTAGTGTTCGCCCAACCGCTTCGATTTTATATATTAAATATATATATATGTAAATATATGTGCGTGTGTATATGGCGTCAGCCCAAATATATATATATACATATATTATATATATATATATATATACATATATATTCTGAAGATTCTGAAGACGACGGCCGAGCCGTCGAAACGTCAAAACAATATATGTGAGTGTCCTTTCCTTGTGTTTCTATGGTTTAAAAATCTACATCTGTGTTTATATATATATATATATATATATACACACACACATATATATATATATATATATATATATATATATATATATATATATACATATATACATATATATATACACACACACACATATATATATATATATATATATATATATATATATATATATATATATATATATATATATATAATATCTATATATAAAGGTTCTACTTATCAGGTGACAGCCGCAAAATTTTATAATTCCTTTCCCTGCACTTTAAAATCAACAACTTGCCTTAAAAATATATTTTTGCGTTTATTTTGTACGTACTAGCCGGTACATTCGGCTGCTCGTGTAAACACGATACCATATTTCCAACCGCTTTTAATCCAATAAGATGTCCCAAGATCCCAGATTAGGGCTCCACAATTCGCGACCTCACAAAGATTTTACAAAACCCTCAACTTCGTGGTCCAGACGTGCCCCGCAAACCTAGTGACTCCATCTGCACGTAGTTTTTGATCTCTGGCGTTGGGTCGTTAGGGTAATTAAAGAATCGACTCCTCAAGGATGCCTTGAGTAGTCGATTCCTTCCTTCTCCCCTCTCCCCCTGACCACCCCTCCCCTTCTTTGAATAAAACGACGACAAAAAATGTAGGGTGGTGTGGGAGGGGCGATAACAACGCCCCCGCCCGCCGCTGAAGTGGCTACAGTCGCCAGAAGACGCGCGCCGTTCGTCACGTTGTCATGACGAAATGACGGCCGCGTTTTTGTTGTCGGTCGCGGGTAGATTCTTTTTTGTTAAGTGACCCCAAACCCCCCCCCCCCCCCTTGCCCTCGGGTTATCTTGATTCCCTTAAGAAGCGATGAAGCGGAACTTAAAGAGGTCCTCTTCGTTGTTCTAAGACCCAAGTCATTTAAGAATGGAGGCAGGAAGGATGTGATACTGAAGTATTGTATACTGCAATGTGTGGTTTTAACAATATTTAGGGTCGAGTTAGACTAATCGCGGAAGCATAGCCGTGTTTTAAAATTCTGGGTCCATAATCCTACCTTGGCCTTTATCAACTTTGTATAAAACTGCGATATATCTAATTACATCTTTTACAAGATCTCTTTGTCTTTAAAAAAAGATCTTACACAATCAAATTCGTTTACTAAAAAGAAGGAATTTGACTGGAATTTTGAGGCCTATGTTAATATATAATTTGGAATTATCAAAAGTTAAGTAAAATATAGGGCTTCTCAGGGAAATTTCAATGAAACCCCCTCCAAACATAAATAAAAAATCTGAACTGAAAAGAACGCACTAGACTAGATCGACATTTTTAAAGACAGCATGCATAATACATGCGTTTACTTCGGAAGACCACATTACTAAATTCTGAGATGATAAAAATCTATGGCGTTTGCTTGTTTGCTCGTAAGCATAGATTGTTATGTATATTTGTATGTCGCCATGGACACAACCGTTTCAATTTAAAAAAAAGGCAATCTTTCGCGTGCTTATTCTTTCGTATGTTTATTGACTTTTTTCACCTGCACTCTGTTTTGAGTTTCTATGCTTTATGGTTACTTGATGATATTATTTCAGGATATTTTCTATGATTTTTTTTAAAGTGAAAGTAATTAAAAAATAAAATCGAGGTAGAAAATGAATCGAAATTTGCAAAACGTTGAACATTACGAGACAGTGCCGCTTATGACGAAGTAGGAATTAAGAAAACGGAGAAAAAAATTACAATTTATCGTTTGAGAGATGCTGAAGGACTGATGAAATTGCACTTGAGTCATAATAACCGAAGCAGAATACAAAATATGTATCGAGATCTATAAATTTTGGGATATGAGTGCGGACAAATGACTTTGCAATGCCTCGCATTTTTCCAAATGTATATCAGTTGATGGACAGTATTGTAGATATTTTCATATAAGGTAGGTGACCATAGAATACCACATTTCTTTCAGTACCTTACAAGCAAGGGTGTGTGGCAGGGACTGAATAAACACCAAACTAATTTTTACCCTAATATTATCGCGGTCGGACAATGTTATTCTCACCCGTTATCATTTGCGGGGAAAAATGACATCTTAAATCTGTCTGTTCTATACTTAATCTCTCTAATTTAATTGACATGATCTCTCCTACCGTAGATTGATGGGGGTAATAATGTATTTTCAACATCATCGCCTAAGAGACTCCCTTCCAATTAATGCAAGAGATTTATCTATAAATTAACCTTCGCTCAATTTAGTGATTCCAGGCCTAGATGGTCTAATATTTTGGATACGCTACTAAGCTTATCATAACAGCGTTTTACTAATCTAGCTCCTCTACGCTGCACGCGATCCGATTCGGCAATTAATCCAACTTCATGAGGATCCCATCCATAATAGCGGCATAGTCTAAATAAGACCTAACCAGCGAAAGATAACATTTCTCTTTGACCTTTTCGTCACAATCACCCAGAACTCTTCTGATAAATCTTAATTTTTTGTTACTTTTCCACATATTCCCCGTATGTGTTTCACCCAGGAGAGATCGTGACTTAGGGTAGCGCCTGCAGATATTTAATTGAGCCAACACATTCCATTTCGGTGTTCCCAATGCAGTAAGCGTTCGGGGGGGAATTACTCTTACGAGAAGAAAGTAAACTTCACGGGTATTCCAGAGGATATATGTAAAATTGGGAGCCTCTCGGATCAAGAAAAGAGACCAGACTTCTACTTAAAAGACATTTAGAAAGGTACTGGGAACATGAGTTTTCTTACGACGCAGAGTTTATCGTTAGGGCACCAAATTATGTTAGTATCGTGTTGGTTTTCGACCTCTTTGAATAAAATAGACTCCATCACTGACAGATTCAAGTACTCATTCTCCCCTCACACGATACGTATTCATGAATAAATCGAACCCATGCGCCCGAATCCATTAACTTAAAAGACTATCATTTAATTATTTAGTCAGACACATCAATTATTGCATGATGTATGTATGCGTTCAGTTGCTTTGGTAAAAGAGTAGATACATACACTTACTCACATAAACGCATGACTTACTTCTGCTTATAATTCTGATGCCCTAACACCCCCCGCCGCACGCCCTTGTGACAGCTAGCGGGGTAGTAGGTAGATTCATACATTTTAGAAATATTTCTTCCATATATGTAGAGTGTCTGGGTAATGGATAGGCGTTTTCAATGCATTTAAGATGACTTGAGGTTTTATTAAGTCTTATTGGAACCCAGCCAATCTACTTACTGGATTACTGTGGTGGTAAGTAAATGTGAAAATGCTCGCGAATGCAGACCATAATTGGAATTACAATGGAACAGCGGTAATGAAGATTCTCTCAATTTACGGCGCGTCGGCGTTTTTCATTTGTTTCCCGATAGAGCAACCGCGCAGCCCTACTGTCAATAAACAATCGCTTCGCTCAGAGCAGCTCCAAGAAACTTTTGTCGAACCGTTTCCCCAACGGAAGTGAGTTCTTATTCGCTCGAGAGAGTTTTCCTCAAAGATATATCGCCGCTACGCTTCCTGGAAAGGAAAGTTTCAGTTAATTTCGACGGAGAAGACACAAAGTTTGAGAAAAATGGAGAGTGATCCAACCATACATCAATGGTGACCTAATTTAGGTTCGTAAGTCCATTCCGGCGTTCAAGCCACGTCTGTGATACCAGCCATCTCCTTTAAATTCTGCACATTTTTTCATTAGTGAACAGAATTGAATATCTTGATTGAAAAAATAAGTTGACAATGATTATTATATTTAGTAGGATAGACCTACGCTAAGATAGGTTCATTGAGATGTTCATAACCTATTTATGCATAGAATTAAAACTAATGCAGGTAATAGAAAATGTAGGAGCAGTATATATATATAAAATATATATATATATATATATATATATATATATATATATATATATATATATATATATATATATATATATAATAGGACGACACAATAATAGAACACAAATAGAATAGCAAAATTTAAAAGGACGCTCACACGGTAAATTGTTCGAGCTTTCGGCCCTCTCAGAGGCCTTCTTCAAGTGAGTGAGACATATATATATATATATATATACACATACATATATACATACATATATATATATATATATACACATACATATATACATATATATATATATATATATATTTATATATATATATATATATATATATATATATATATATATTTATATTTATACATACAAAAAAAACATTTATTTGATCACTTATTGTCGTAATACTTCCATTTCCGTGGTATAATTTATGAAATAGGATTATACTGATGGCTTGCCGTGTAAGTTTATTCATCGTTGCTAAGGAAGTTGAGTTTGGGAAGAAAATAATAATTATAATTAATTGTAAGAATCGATCTTCAAATTATATTCTATATGCAGAAATTTAGTCCTGCAATATGTAACTTATTTGATTTAAAAATGAAAAATGATAATTTTGGGAATAAATGTGAACAAATCGCCTCAACTTTAAATTGACAAACACATCAACAATGGACAGACATATTCGAATCAAGGCGCCATTTTCACCTTCATGACAAAAAATTCGAAAATACTGAGACCAATGACAGATATCTTCAAAGGTAGCGAGCGTGGTTTGGCTAAATCTTTTGCATACGTTTTCCTGAATGCAGAAATATAACGTGAATATTAAATTATTGCAACAAATTAAAATTTCGCAGAATTTTTATTAATAATCAGTGCACTTGCTTAAATTTTTAAGCGTTATCATTAAGTGTCGTCATTGAGCAGTTTAATAAAATTCACTACAGCATCCGACAGATATAAGAATGTAAAAATTTCCCCCTCCCACATTGAAGAGATCACATCAGTCGGAGACATAACGTACGGAATATCACTCAATAAATACTTTAATTTTTGCTGACCAAAGACTCACTGCCACACGCCCACGTGGGAACTTTTAAGGGACAGACGCGAACGCAGATCATTATCAAACGTTAACCATCATAAAAATCATACCATAATCATAAACGTCATCATTCGCTTAAGATATATGTAGAGTCAATTTAAGGTGAAGTATCGAAAGACGTGTCGTGCTAATAATTAAATTGAAAATACAAAGTATTGAGAAATTAATTTTTTTATCATATTTAAAAAAATACTTATGATGTAATTTCACCAAGACAAACCTTCCACGGTGTACTTTTTTGAAACGCTAGCTCTCTTAACCTGGTATATATCCTCCCATTTTCAGTAATGTTTTTGAAAAATATTTTTCTTTAAGAACCCATGCTTGACACAACCCCCACTTAAGGAGAAGCTAAGGAGCGTAGAAACTAAAATTTAGAATGAATGGAGATGGCTGCGGTTATTCGACTTGACTGGAGAAAAACTTAAGTTATGCAGGTAATATGATAACTATTTGAATTAAAACACGGCAAGAGAAAGAGAGTATGTTATTTCGTAATGAGAAACAAATGTCTAGACTCTGTTCAAACTCTCCTTTCTCGGACAGCGTGATTGTAAGATAAAATTTCGCTCGGAGAAAATTAAATGGGCAATCAGCCAGCGGTCGGACGCATCGGCATTTCTCTTTTGCAGCCGTGATGCGTACAGAGCATTTTGAAGTGAAAAGAAGGTAGGGTCATTGTGCATGCCTTTTAAACAAATTAATATATAATGTCCATGCCAATCGATAATTAAAACGGAGATGGGTGCTAATTGGTATTTAGATAGATGAAGATAAAGAAGTAATTGGAAGTGTGGACGAAGGACGATACCAAGAAGGAGGGGGCAATTGATTGGACATATCCTGAGGCACGGTAGTTTACAGAGGGACGTAATTGAAGGCAGCAGAGGGAAGGATTGCAGGGGAAGGCCCAAGGATGAATTATGAACCAAAGCAGGAGATAGAATACGGCAGCTATAGGGTCTGTGAAGGAAAGGGGTAATTGACAGCTAACAGGATGTATGCAACTGGTTGTTTGGGGCGTGAATTTATGGAATTGATTCATTTTGTATTAAAAAACTATAACTTTATGATTCCAAAAAATTTCATGTCGACATAATGATGACGTTGAAAATCGAAATCCGGGTCGTGTCTACATTGAATACTGCGGAATAACAAATTTCTAGTTTTCCATCATAACAGGATGTAGATCGGACTGCTGACGTACGATTTTATTCAAATTGGGAGCACTTGAAGGTATTGAGGTATTTTTTTTTAAACAGGGATACACATTTTCACATTAGTGAGAGGGGAGCATTCATAGGATTGATACGAAGAGATGAAGTAGAAAAACTGATTACGAATTGAAGTAGTGTGCTCAATATAACAGTCATGAAATCTGTTGAAATAGAAAGAACCGCTGGGGCAACAAAAAAATAAAAATAAGCACGCAACCGAGGTGAATATTAAACATTGAAATGCATTATTATTTTGAAAATCTAAGGTAGGGTTAGATTTAAGGTCGATATTGGATGCACATAAACTTAACACCCCAACATTTCTCAACCTCGCCCAAGAAGACAAAACTTTAAATCCGATACTACATTAAACCCCTCTTCATCTCCTAATGCTTCCATCCTCACTTCATCCCATCCAACATCCCTATCCTATTCCTGCCCCTTCCTCAATTTCTTAATATTCTCCCCTCTATCACAGTCTTCAACACCTCACCGCCATTGAAAATGCTCTCTGAATCTATCTTTCCAGTCTCCTTTGGATTTCTCCCAACAATCGTCTTTCCTTCCTTCTTTCTGTGCCTAGTATTTCTTCGTTTGCTTTCCTTTCCCTACTTCACCTTTTCTATCCTTATCCACTCCCACCTTTCAAAAAACTTCAACCTACGCCTACCATCCTGCTCCAATGACCATGTTTCCGCGCCATACATAACTACGCTCCATATGAAAGCTTTCTCTGGTATTTTCTTAATATCCTTACTCAACATCCCTGTCATAAATCCCTTTCTCCTTGTGAAATTTTCTTCGTCTATCTCCTGATCAATTTTTTTGCCATCCTCTTTTAAATGTCAAATTAGGTTTTCTCTTCCTCGAAAACCTCCCAACTTTCGTTTCCCTTAAATTGATTCTCATCATCCCAAACCAATCAGAGTCAAGGAGCCCCAGTATTTATACGCGTAACTTCGAGCGCCATCTCTAAGAATTCCTCCGAGACTTGTGTCTAACTCACGCGAGAGGTTACCACACGCGATCCATCGCCATTCCTCGTAACGTTTCTCTCGCTAATTGGTTGAGAATAAGACGAAGGAAATATGCGTTGTCGGACCATTCCGGAATGATGGAAATGTCCCTCCGTTCCACTTTCCTTTTGACTTCGGCTCCAACAAGATATCATTTTTCTGTTAAAAAATCTCATCGAAACTATTGCTTTAAACTATTCACAAATATTGATGCTACTCCTGCATTCGGCTGAATAATATATAATCGTGGAATATTTAATCACTTCGGGGTAAATAAAAAACCATACTCATCGAAACTATTGCTTTAAACTATTCACAAATATTGATGCTACTTCTGCATTTGGCTGAATAATATAATATCGTGGAATATTTAATCACTTCGGGGGTAAATAAAAAACCATACCACCAAACAAAGATCGTCCTCAGCACTGAAGGACTCGTAATCAATGAATAATTAGGTCCAAGAATGTAATTAATGAAAAATTCAAAACAATTTTCATTACATGAGGGTTCTAAAGTATTTAATGCAACAAAGTACTAATGAAAATTTTCAATTCAATTTGCATCGTTTTCCAATAGAATTACTGTTGTAAGCTTTGGTGAATAATGACAGATAACAGGGAGAGTAAATAGACCTATAAAAAAATCGAAAGGCTATATTACACAGAAAATATGTTCAAAATTTACGGGTATTTAAATCAAAAAAGGAGAAAATTCTCCTGCCGGGCATTTTCACGTTATAGCAAAATTTCTGAATTTCTCATATTGGGTGCTGACGAATCACACATTGCAATCTCAATCCACATATTTTTAATAAACTATAGGTTTAGTGTAGGAAACCTGTCGCAATAAACTGAGAAATCATAACTGTATCGAAACACAATATCTCTTTACCCCAAATTGATTTACATATTACCCTGCCAAACACCGCTAGGGTGCGTGGCAGGGGGATGATTACAGACCACACTACTTTTCCCTCCTACCGCGGCCGGACAACTTTATTCTGATCCCATATCGTTCGTGGGAAAAATGATACCTTATATTTATCTCTTCTACACTTAATTTATCTAATTTAACTGACATAATATCTCATACTTTAGTACAATGAAGGTAATAATATCTTTTCAACATCACCGCTAAATAAACATTCTTATTTCCAATTTATGCAAGATATTTAATATGTAATTAAACCTTTGCTCAATTAAGTAATTACCAGCCTAGCTAGTCTAATATTTTGGATATGCTACGAAGTTTATCATAACAACGTTTTACAAATCCAGCTCCTCTACCCTGCACGCGATCCAATTCGGTAATTAATCCAACTTCGTGAGGATCCCATATACTTGCAGCACATTCTAAATGAGGCTTAACCAATAACATTTCTCTTTGACCTTTTCATCACAGTTACCCGGTGCTCTTTTAATATATCTTAGTTTTTAGTACTTCCTCATTTGTTTTCCTTTCCGTCCATTTCACCTTCTCCATTCTTCTCCGCACCCACATCTCGAAAGCCTCCAATCTACGTCTATCCTCCTGTTTCAATGACCACGTTTACTCGCCGTACAAAGCTACATGCATATATATATATATATATATATATATATATATATATATATATATATATATATGTACACACACATACATTTTTGTACTACCCTGCAAGCCACCGCTAGGGTGTGCGGCAGGGGGTGAATACATACCAGACTAATTTTGACCCCGATATTTTTATCCCTACCGCGGTCGGACTACGTTGTTCTGTTCCCTTATCGCTCGTGGAAAACATGACATCTTAAATCTCTCTGTTCTAAGCTAAATATCTATAATTTTATTAAAATGATCTCCCTTACCGTGGTACGATGGGGTAATAATGAAATGTCTGCATTATTAATATAGAGACATCCTTCCAACTTAAGCAAGAGATTTAATCTTTAATTTAATATCTTAGTCTTCAAAATTCTATCGCCAATAAAAATACTATGCATCCATCTTTCCTGCTTCCTTTGAATTTATCCCAACAGTCCCCGCTCCTTTCCTTTCACCAGGCCTCGCACTTCCTCGTGTTAGCTTTCCTTTCTGTCCACTTCTTCATCTTTTCCATCATCCCGCGCTCTCAGGAGCCTCCAAGTCTACTCCTATCGTCTAGCTTCATCGACCAAGTTTCCGAGCCTTATAAAATCACGCTCCACATCAAATTTTTCTAAGAATATAAACATTGACCAAGAATTTAAGAAAATCAATTTTTCTGCAATATCCTCAAATTTTTTTCAGCGATTAAGGTCGACCATATTCTATCCTCCCCGCTGTGGATCCTCCGTTGGCATCGACGGTTGTTTTGTCGGCGAAGTTGCCTATTGTGAGAGCGATAAAAAAATAAGGTCGACACGAATTATGGGCGCCCGCCTGTTTTTTTAAAGCCATCCCTCCAATCCCAGATCGTCGATTTTCCCTCCATTAACAGGACATCCAAGCTCCCATTAAATCAAATCAACCGAGGTCAGGAAGTCTCACAGCCGCAGTCCATGAGCAATACGTGCGTGTTTTCATCCACGGGAAAGCTAATCCATGTGCGTGCGTGTGCGCACCGTAGCGTAACAGCCGAAATGGAAAATAATCGAGTCTACGTCAATGCTTCATTCAAGGTAATCTGCCCGTAGTAAGGGATATTTCGGAGGGTAACTAACGACTATTATGATCTGTGTACATCGTGGACGTCCATTTTTAAAATTTTCGTTTTAACTTTTTTTAAATTTAAGTAAAAGTTGGCTTTAACCAAAATCCGACTGTAACTTTCAATATTTTCGCCATCTTTTACGTTCTATAACGTCTTCGGATTTTCCTCAGAGCAATTTCCTCGGACTCCAATCCGTAGAGGCTACAGCTAACCAGTACCGATACTTATTGTACGGACCCTGTATACTTCTAGCTTTTTGAGTTGTTTATTATGAGGTACTTTGTCGAAGGCTTTCTTAAAATCTAGAAAACCTCATTTTTCATGTATATCTAATTCGTGCTACCTCTGCTTTGCAGAAAAATCGCCCTCTTCCTAGATTTCTATTCGTTCCGTCAAAATTCTCACCCCATGACACCGCAGCTACGACGAACCAAAAGAAGGGGGAAAGATGCGGCTCGGCGCACATATATTACAGAGACACTGGTGACGTTTTTAGTGCCCCTCGTCGTCAGACCGGAACGCGTGACCTTGATGCTCTGAACGTGACCAGGACTCGGCGCTCGGAATGCTCGAATCTCGTCCGCAAGAGCTCGCGTGTCGCTGAGAATTCATCTCACTGCTCGATCGAGGGCACGATGAAGCACGTCGTTCATCGAAAGGGAGCAAGTATTAAACAATGACGCCGTCGCAAATCCGTTATTTATACGCCATTGTCCGGTTCGTGATATTGTTTGTTCGTGACCGTTGCCATGTTATGTTTTCGTTATTGTTGATGCCGCTATTGTCTTCCGTTTCATATGTCTCATTTAAAATATGCTGCTAGTATATGTGATCCTCATGAAGTTGGATTGATTGCCGAATTGGATCACTTACAGCGTAGAAGAGCTATATTTGTAAAGAAATTGTTATGAGAAACTGATTATTGTATCAAAATTATTCAATAAACTAGGATGGGAGTCATTCACGGAGTGACGGTTAAATTATAAATTAAATATATTGCATAAATTAAAAACGTCTCTTTAGCAATGATGTAGAAAATTTTTTATTAGGTCTACCGCGCTATGGTAGACGAGATCATGTAAATAAAAATTGGAAGATTAAGAGTAGAACAGATAGATTTAAGATTTCATTTTCCCACAAACGATAAGGCGTCAGAATAATGCTGTCCGAACACGCTAGGTGGGATAAAGTAATTCATGTCAAAATTAATGTGGTGAGTAATCACCTCCTGCCACACACCTTAGCGGTGGCTTGCAAAGTTCTATGTAATGTAATGGATCGTTAGGTGTTGTCGGAAGAATGTTTCAAATGTCTAGATGGAGTTCGCGACAATCCATGGAAGAGTCCATCGCACGTAAAACTTGCTCCTGGAGGAGAAGAGGAGAAATGAATGCTATTCCGAAGGATGCGACCGTTATCCGTCCTCCGTCGGTGCATTCGCCGGGCCAAGGCCGTTTCTCAGCGCGAAATACGACGCAGACTCGGGCGTAGACGGGAAATCAATTAGGTGGCCTCACCCGAAATTCCCATCTCCCTAGCCACTCCCTCACCCGACCTGTGCCAACTGCAATCTCCCAGACTCCTCATGCAAATTGCAAATGTTACTTACTCTCTCTACATCTCAAAAACCTTCACTATTCTCTCACTCTCAAAAACCACGTTTCTCATCGATATCCATGTGAAAACTGTCAAATTTTTCTTTTTACAGCGTTCAATGATCTTCTTTAAGCACATTTTCATTTGCCCACCCTATTATCCTCCCGATTTTTTAAATACTGCGCCCATTTTCCACCAATATACTGCCGAAATACTTGAATTTCTCCGCCTACCTGCTCTGGTTTTATTCGCTCCCATAATTTAAAAAGTGTTTTTAATGTTTTGAAAGAGACCATTCCTTTATAACCAAACTCTCTTAATTTCATATCACCGCCTCTCTGCCTCTGGATAGTTCCTATGCCCGCTTTGCCTTATTCGGATTTTCCCCCGGGAAACTTCCTCCCACCACATCAGGAGCTTAATTGTCCTCTCTATCCAACCTGTTTCATTCAATTCTTATCCAATGAACCACATCTCAAGAGACTCCAATCTACGCTCGTCCCTCGAAGACCAGCACCGCTAATCTCAATATTATTACAGTCCTTACTCAGCTTTTCGTTACGTCTTTACCTTCGGCTTATCTTTCATCCATTCCTTCCACTTTCCAAATGTCTCATTCGCCATTGTACGACCGAAATAGACGGGAGTAATTAATCGAAGCTCGTTTCCGTTTATGTGGAATGCGAACCGGAATGCAGATGGCAACTTTCTTACGGAAGAACGATGCACTCATTCTTTTTTTTTGGCAGGAATGACGGTCGCCATATCTCGGCAGAGGTCCAACCTCCGAAAGAGCGTTGGCGTGGAAACGTAAACTTACTCGGAGGGGAAGGATTCTGAGGACCACAAGGGCAATTTTATGAGTGATCGGGCGCCATGGGAACCTCAGGAATGAACGCCAAGCGAAAGACATTTTTGAAAGAAAAAAAGATTGAAAAAATGATTGCGGTTTATTGGCACCTCCGTGAAAGCAAGAATAAAAAGCGGCAACAGCATTTTTTGATAAATAACATAATAAGATGAAGGTCGAAAACAACATTAATGAACGACTTCATTCCAAGTTCCACTCATAATCCCACGAAAAATAAATCCATAATATCTCATCAAAAAATGAGAAGAAATACACCAATTCATATCTCAATGAGTTTATTGGAATTTGTTATTTCATTTTCACGCATTTATTTCGGTGTGACGTACAGAATAAATAAACTTATTGGTTATAATTTCCAAGGGTATTTGTTTTTGAGGAATAAGATAAATTTGTTAAATTCACAAAACATTCATCAACACGGTACCTCCAGTTTCATGAAATACGTGACATCTTCAAGTACCAATTAAGCCGAAAGGGGTACCAGAATTGCCACTTATTTGATGAAACTGGTAGTACCGTGTTAATAATTTTTTGTGTAGTTTAAAAAATTTATCTTATTCCCTTATCATCTTGCCACCAATAAAGCCACCCTCGGCACCAACATATGCGCATCAACAGTAGAAAAAACAGGGACATTTATTTTACTATCAATTTTTCATAATAATACTTTTTAGTCCTCTCTTATTCGGTATCAAATGTGCTTTTTTTTCAATGGCACTGCTATTTTTAGCCTCTCAGAGCTGTAATGAAGAGTAAAGTCCAAATATACATTTTAATTATAAAAGTCATGCGCGCGATTTATTTATTTCTCTGGGAAAAATAAATTTATTCATTGTATTTGTACAAATGCTAAAAATTCTTCAAAATACTCTGCCCCTGCATCAATACACTTGTGGAGACGCGTTTGCCACGGCTGGAAGGCACCCTGAAACTCCTCGACGTGAATCTCTCTCAGAAACGATGTAAAATGCTTTTGGTTGCTTTCCACGGTCTCACAATGCTTTCCCTTCAGCACTCTCTTCAATCGGGAAAACAAAAAGAAGTCGCGCGGAATCAAGTCGGGACTTTAAGTGGCCCGGGGACCACCGGGTCAGAAAGTTGGTAACGATGAAGAACATGTGGCAAGACTTTAAGCACAAGCTTCGCGCAAACCTTGCATATTTTCAGATCCTTGGTCACTATCCCATGTACCACAAATGTGGACGAGTTTAGGGTGTCACCAATTTGCTGGATGCTCAATTGACGATTGGAACGCAAAACTTTGCGCACACGGCTCACATTTTCGTCTTGCATATGTTTTTATGGACCGTTTTCTAATTTTAAGTACTACAATGTGATACGGGTGATGTAATGGGAGATATTCACTTCGAAGCGTAAATATCTTTTCACTTTTTAAAATAAATTCAGTTCAAAACAAGTTTCGGCTCCTCTGATCCATCATCAGGTTTATCGAACTTTCCTGGGCGTTCTTTGTCCAATATATTCCCTCGGAATGGGGTTGGGAGGGGGGGGGGGGGCGGAGGAAGGGGGGTGAAGTGCGAGGAGAAAGAAAAAAAGGAAGGAAAGTTAAAAATAAGAATTGGGGATGGAAGTGTTCCGGTGGTCTAGGTCGTCTGTAATGGAAGGAATAAACGAGAAAGAGTTGTTAATTTGGTAATATGTACCACATTTTTGGCCTCGTCGGTCCATCCCCAATGTTTTCCAAGCGTGTGGTCTTTCCCGTTTAATGGTTCGCACTCATCATGTCAGAATTTTTAAATTGTTGTTGTACTCTCAAACAAGGTGTTTTTTGTAATAGTTATGACGTCGGCGCCCTGTAAGCAGACGTCACAAATTTGAAAAACGTCCGCAATCGAGCCATCAAGTTCAAACCAAATATGCCCGATGTAACGCTGCCGTCACGCCTGATTTCAGGCCCTCCTGTTTGGTGGAAGGGAGGAGCCCTGTCTTTTACTTCGTTTTACACGCGCACTCTGAACTAATAAGAGAAGATGCGAAGAAAATATTTGTGAATATTTCACTGCGGAGTGTAAAGCTTCATGGATGTGAGACCACGTCTTTGACTCTAAGAGGAAGAGGATGAATGCGAAATTAGAGGCTCTGGCAATATTGGTGTAAAATAGAGAAATTATTGAACAGAGAGAGAGAGAGGCACACGCCGAGGTTTTAAAGCAGAGTGGAAGTTGTTGGCGAAAATCCAAAAAGGATATTGAAAGTTGATGATGGAGGGCGCCTTTAGAGATACAAGGTGTGATAAAAAAACCGGACTGATTTTATTCTGCGCAAACTGTTCAGCGAATCTAAACAAGACATAGTACGCCATCTAGCGACACATCTGACGACTAAAACGAGAGGTGTTGCGCTGGTTTACGTCGAGTGGTTACGCAGCAGCAGCGGTACGTGTCGTAACCTGTTCGTCGCCGCGTGCAACTGCAGCAATGAAGGAGCTAGGGGAACAGCAAGCAACAGCAATGATTCAGCAAGTCTTCGTTAATGAATCTTTGAGTCGAAGCCAGTGTTTTGAGTGGTACAGTCGTCTTAAATCGGGCAGAACCTCGACAGATGAAGATTCGCGAACCGGGGCGGCCCTCCACTTCGACAAACCCCAACCATGTCAAATTGGTGAACGAATTGGTGCGGGAAAATCGCTGTTTAACTGTTAGGGAGGTAGTCGAGGAAGTGAACATTAGTTTTGGATCCTGTCAGACAATTTTGATAGAAATTTTGATAAATAAAGCGCCGGCTCACTCGGCACTGATGGGGACAGAGGTTTTCGCCAGAACCGGAACTTCCGTGATCCCGCAGCCACCCTACTCTCCTGACGTGGCCTCATAAGGCTAATTTTGTTTCCAAAGTTCAAATCAACCTTGAAAGGGCACCGATTCGACTCTATTGGGGACATTAAAACTAATTGCACGGAGGACCTGAAGAGGATCCCTAAGGCGGCTTACCAGGCAGGGTTCGAGAGCTGGAAGAGACGTTGGCAACAGTGTGTCGTCAGCCAAGGCATGCACTTTGAGGGTGACAAGTTCGATTAAGATGTATCCGTCGAAATTAACAAGTTATTAAATCAGCACTGTCTATTTTTGATCACACCTTGTATGTTGATGAGGCCGTGATAGGAAATGATGAGCGTTGGAAAAGTGGGCAATAGAAGAAGGGAAATAGAGGACATTTTAGAGAGCATGAAGGCAAGCAGAAGGAACAAAGAAAGAAATAATGTTCGGTAAAGAAAGAGGAATAAGAAGAATTGGAAGAGTAATAATGAGAAGTAATTAGTCGTTTAGGACCGTCTCACTCCTGTCTTAAATGAGTGGAATACTTTGAATTAACTGTGATAATGTCATCTACGTTCAAGCCAATATTCCGCGATCCACCAAAAAGGGTTTGTCAGGGGGTGCAAGGTTTTGTATCAGGTGGAAAGGGTAAGCGATGGGGGAGAGGGAGGGGGTATTTGAGGGATGAAGGAAAGGGAATAGAAAGTATAGAAAGAAAGCGGCATTATTATCAGTTCTAATCCTAAAATAATGCAGCATAAATTCCCCTACTGTCTGTGGGAAGAACAAGTCATTGACTGTGCTTAGTTCTGGCGTCTATTTCTCAAATTGCATCTTCATGATCCAAAAATCCAACGGACGAATAATTGATGGGACCTCCGTGCTGAAACAAGCTGGTTTGACTTTATTTAATAAGTCCAACTTTGAATTAATTCGTCCTTGTTCTGCGTGTATAAACCGTGATTTTATACGTGTCTACACACAAGTAGTGTACTACGGGGTAGTGTTTCCTCGAGTGATAATCTTGCTTCGGTTGGATTGCTCTGCTGTTTCCGCCTCTCTGTTCCGGCTGCCAGTTTCCCTGTTGGCCAGGTGACAACAATCTGCCATCCGTTCAAGGGTGTCCTTCGTTAGTTAAGCGCCTTTAATCCTTTCTCCGGCCACTCGTAAACCGCCTTAATTTTAAAACCTTTTCCTTAATCATCTCATCCAATCACTACTCAGCCAATGTACTAAACATCCAGGGTGATAACGAGGGTTCATATAGATCACCCTTATTATAACTATTGGCTTTGGCTAAATACATATCTGCCTTATTCATTCACTGTGCCAACTTGAACGCATTCACATCAGAGCAGTCCGAGAATAGCAAAGCGTGAACAAGTTTCCTGTCCGCTGAAACGTGAAAGTGGGCTCCGACTCGTGATATATTTCTTGAAAGAGAAAGTGAAATAATGAATTACTCTGGCAGTAATTGTTCAAACTGTCGTTCATTACGTGGGACTGTGTGATATGAAAATATATCGATATGAATCCGATATTTTTCGTATTGACAAATGCTAATTTTAAAAATCTATATCCAGTTGGTATAAAATTATTGAGATGGCAATTTTGATAATGTTTTTCATGTGATCAAACATAGATGATGTAGATTTTGGAGTCATTATGATTATATGTACGAGAAAGACGATGTTAGCGACGAAAGATATCGCCGATGCGATCTATATGTTCTCAAAATGGTCGATAAAACTCGATGCTTTAGATATTACTCGTTATGCCAGAAAAATATGTCTATGTCGACTCATCACTGAAACTTATTTAACACCGGCTGTCTATATTGGAAAATAAATATCGGACAGTTCTTTTGGCTGATTTTTCTTCTGGATGTTTGTTTAAAAAAGGCTGCCTTCGTGATGATATTTTTCATATCAACTAGTTCGATATGAATCATTTTAGGGAATCCACAAATAAAAAGTGAAGTGATAATTTTTTATTTCTATGAATCATACCAGTTATGTAGCCTCTGGATGGACCCGAGCTATCAAACAATTCTCTCCTCTCTTCCAACAAAACACAACCCTACATCCTATACTACAACAAAATCTCTCTTTATCTCCGCATACTTCCTTGCTCCCTTCATTCCGTCCAACATCCCCATCCCTAATTCGTTTTCCTTACATTCTCCCCTCTCTACAACAGTCTTCAACATCCCACTGCCAATCAATATACTTTGCATTCATTTTTCCTGTCTTCTTATGACTTCTCCTAACAAGCCCCTCTCCTTCTCTCTCACCCTACCCAGCACTTCCTTATTTGTTTTCATTTCTGTACAATTCACCTTCTCAATCCGTCTCCAAACCCACATTTCAAAAGCCTCCAATCTACGCCTACCATCCTGTTTCAATGACCATATTTCCGCGCCGTAAATAACAACCATCCGTATCAAAGTTTTGACGAGCCTTTTCTTATCATCCTTACTCGACGTCCCTGTCATCAATTCACTTCTGCTTGTGAAAGCTTCTTTGCACAGTGCAATTCTTCTCCTCACGGCACTACTACTTTCACCATTATAGTCGAAAACATTTCCGAGATAAGTAAACTGTTCTACCTGCTCTAGTTTCTGCCCTCCTATTTTGATTTTAACTTAAGCCTTTCTTGTTCTGGAAAATTGCATTACCTTTGTTTTAGTTATATTGAATCTCATCCCATATCTGTCGAACTGAATTTTCAATTGAGCCAGATATTCTTGCGACCCTTCGGCTGACTGACAAACCAGAGCTTGGTCATCAGCAAGCCTAACTGATTTTAACAATTCCCTTACGAATTGGATTCCTACCTCCAGTTCTTCCCATACATCTTTAGTCATTTCCTCCACAAATACGTTGAACACAACCGGTGATAACGGTCGACCACGCCTTACTTCTTTTCCTAACACTGCACAATCCCACTCTCCTCAAACTGATTATCATTTAAGTAATCATTTGCCCTGCCCTCCTTTCTCTTGTTGGGTGATACTGAGAACCCCTTCAGCTGCGTGGAAAATCAAACATATTGTTCTGAATTCATCACAGTGGTCTGCATTTCCCTTTTTTTGAAATAGGAACTAAAACTGATTCGAAGATGTGTTCCGACTCATAAATATTAAGAATTAGTCCATCAAAATTCTTCCTCCCTCGTTTTCCCTTGAATCTTGCATGGGAATTTTGCCTATCTCCACAACTCTATTTGATTTAAATATCCTTAATGCTCTTTCTATATAGCTATCAAGTATGCCTGCCCCTAAAGTAAGTATCCCCATCTACATCATTATCTGTCGCCATGTACCCATCTACGTCTAAATCTGCCGGCCTAATATCCTTAACACCTCAATTATTTATTCCACGACCTTGCGATTGATAACATTGCTAGATACTATGTATGCTATGAAATCATTGCCACTTCCATATTTATTTAATATCGGAAATCGACACAGACAAATGAATTTCACCCAGTCCTACGTATTTGTGCATCTATGCCCGTGTCTCTTCATCGTTGCTATCCCTCTTCAACTCGTCTAAAATTCCTCTTCTCTGCCTCCCCTCCCCCACTCTCTCTCTCCCCCTCTCTACTAACATTTTCCCTCTCTGGGATATCGAAGCCCTATCAACGTCCCACGAATACCTTACAACATATCCTCCATCTGACTTATTCGATTTCCACACAACGACTGCACCCTCGCCGGGATAAGTAAGAAGCGAAACAACCATTAGACCATGGGAATAGATTTTTTCTCTCGTTTGAGTTTAATGTGATTTATTTTAATTGGGTTTAGTAATTGAAGGAGGGTTTATTGTTATTGGGGTGTTAGGCTGTGCTTTGTCATGTTAGACTATGAAATCTAGGGATGTGATGATTGTATCCATTCTATAATGTAGCCTAAATGATAGAATACCGTTTCTTAATGTTCAAGGTTAGTTGAGAGAATTCAGAAGGAAACAGAAAAAAATAGATGCAATTCAATCGATTAGCAATGGGATGTTGAAGACTGTGATAGAGGAGAGAATGTTAGGCAAACGAGGAAAGGGAAGAGGAATGGAATAGGGATGTTGGACGGGATGAAGGGAGGAAGGAAGTACTCAGAGATGAAGAGGGTTCCTATCCCTTTTCCTTATATATGTTTCTGTATATATGAGTATTTATTCGCCGTTTGGCGGGATTTCGTGTTTGAATGTATATATATATATATATATATATATATATATATATATATATATATATATATATATATATATATATAGTATGTATACATAAGAGACGCCTAATGTTATATTGAATGCTAGTTTAGCTTCTACGTAAATGCAGTGGTGGTCAGCCTGTTTACCTTTTTAAAAACCCAACCTAGTTGGCAGATTTACATTATTGATTAATAATTAAAAAATCTTTTCTGATAAGTTATTGCTCAAGTCAATTTTTAAAAAATATTACAACCCTACCAAAACTCCCTCAAAAACGTTCGTAGATTTCTCCGTGGAAAAATGTCTCATGAAAGCCACGAATGTATCAGTTCCATTTACCATAATGAGGCGGATGTTTAAGATGAAGTGTCCTCGATCTTTCTCACCTTTTGCCTCGCACACCAGTCAAAATTTGAAATGATGATTTGAATAAAAGAAGAAGGCATTATTCCATTCCTTTTTTCGAAAACGTTTTCCAATTTCTACCCCACTCAGCTTCTCTTTCCAGAACGCTTCTCACCCATTCCACTTCTTGCGCGTCACCCCTTCCTAAACTTACTTTGATCCCACTCAAGTATCCATTATTCGTACAGTCCTTCAGGAGTTAACATTCATTCTAACGATCTAACAAGAGTCATTGCCCAACCATGAAACTGAGTGACAACCAACGCCGTCTTCAAGAAGCGACGATACTTCTCTATGATCTACATCCAGCAGCTTCATCTTCAAGAAGTTTGCGTCATCCAGTACGCCAGTGTCGTCTTTCCTTCCTCCCTCCCTCCCTTCCTACTCACCCCCTCTCTTCCCTTTTCCCTTCTCTTCGCTCTTAAACCCGATCCTCCTTTTCCCACCTCCTTTTAATCTTGAATTTTCCATGGGCAAAACCATACAATTCACGTGAGGTTTTACCGCAAGTAATACTCTCATTTTATAAGTTACCGAAAAAAGTTACTAAATAATTAATTAACGATCAACTCCGGGCATAATCATATACTAAAAGTAGTGCCTTGTCGCAGCGCCTATCTATTCACTGCGTCTTCCTTCAGGCTAGCATGTGATCTTAAGTCCATCTCATGATCCATGTTCTTGAAGAAAGCGGCTCTGGGGCGTTCTCTTGGTTTCTTACCCTACAAATTTACCTTCAAATATGTTTTTAACAACTTGGTTATGCCTTAGAAAATGTCCGATTAATTTTGCTCTCATTCGTCCTATTGTTCTTAAGAGCGATCTCTTTTCTCAGTAGCAAAATAAATGTGAGACTGCTAATACTTGCTTCCCCAGGTAGCAAGTATTTCCAACCTGATCCAAGTTATCTATTTTTATCTCAGTTTTGACAATTTTTTCTCTCTTTCTCCGTTATCTCGGCCTTATTCGTGCCTATTTTTAATTTCAAATCTTCTAGGTCTCTGGATATTATTTTGAGCATCTTATTCATGTCCTTATCAGAGTGAGCAATCATTGCTATCGGATCATAAACAAAGCGGATACCGGTGAATTCTTCTTCCATTCACTACAGTACCTTCAGTCCTTTCTTTAATTTCTGCTTTTGCTTTATCGATCAATAAATTAATTTAACTCAAAGAGTCGCAATTTAAAAAACTCAACAATTTTTGTAAAAGATTCAACGTTTAAAACTCGTCATTAATTACCAATTCTGATGGACATGATGAAAAATCCCTATGTGGTTCAAGCTACGAACGAACCGGAGAATACGCGTGAAGCGTCGCATGGCGACATGTTCGTCTCTTCCGCTGACAATCAGATGCGGCTTTATCAATTTCCTTAAGAGTCTGAGAGGAGACCCGTTATCTCTTACCTCCCAGTTTACCGCCTTCGAAACCCCTTCAGCGGTCTCAAGACTTCTACACAACTCGTAGCCTCCGTGAGGAATATTGGTGAACCCGTAATACGTCAGTCAACTTTAGAGTTTTCTAAAAAGTATTATTTTTCGCTGCCATAGGTTGAGTGATTTTTAGTTGAGTAGGAAACGAGTTATTTCGATGGTTTTAGTTTGAAAATCTTAGGCGAATTTTTGACATGGGTATTTCCGGTCGCCATTTTGGAAAATTTCGAGTTTTTTTATTAGGTTAATCAAAAAAAAACGAAGCTGTGTTTGATAGAATTCAAAAGACGCATTGCTTATTTCTTTGGAGGAAGACCCTAAGGCGCAAAGTATTGAGAACAAACATTGGGTATAAATGTGAAAGTCAGTCAACCGGGAGTGCCTACGTAACCCCTCCTCTCTCTCTCTCTCTGTCGGGTGTGTAGCGAAATGTAAGACGTTTCAAGTGATAAAAGAAAAAAAGAAGGCAACAAACTGCACTCGGTGGGTGAAAGTGGGTGGCGTGCCAACTCAGGAATAGGTGCGAACTCGGCATGCAGCTGTGACTCACACCACCGAGTCCCTCCTCTTCCTTCTCCGAGGGGCGGCTGAAGAAGGGAGTGAGGGGAAGGGAGGTAACTTGAATGGGAAGGCGAATGTCACGGGATAATGTTGCTCTCTCTCGCAGCAGTCCGCGGCCCGATCAACCGTCACGACTGCGAAATTGCCGGCCGACGCCACTTTCTCGACCTTCCTCGCTATGCGGACGATGCGCCACCGCCATCTTTTGGCGTAATAGGAAATCTCCAACACACTCCACCGCCAAAAACCGCAAATCGATTGCCAAATTTAAACATGACCGCGACGTTGGTACGTGTGTATGTGTGTGTGTGTGTGTGTGTGTATATATATATATATATATATATATATATATATATATATATATATATAAATATATATTTAATATAAAAACCATAAATATAGTAATCAACCCGAAGGTCGGTTTGGTAGGTGATGGTAGAGTTCACCCAGTACTAAGCCCTACGGCATGTGAAATTCACACATCAGGGTAGGGGGGCCAGTGTCTTTCCCTGTGCCGGTTATGATTTCCCGGGAAAATCTGGTACCCAAAAAATCACATAGCTTGGGTGGAGCTGCAGGTGTCCAGAGACTTGACCGGGAAAACGAACCCGGGACCCTCCGGTCAGTAGCCCATCGCTCTACCCCCTGGACTACCGCGACCCATATATATACACTTACACACATACATACATACTTACACGAAAATCCGCCATATGGCGAACACATATTCATTCACATGGTAATATATACAAGGGAAAGATAAAAATATAAGGGAACACTAATAAAGGCCGAATACAAGAGAGTTGAATATCTTGTTATATTCGACAATGTTGAATAGAACAAGATATTTAAGTTAATAGAAACGCTGGGAATGGATAAAATGACAGGAGAATAATTACCCCCTTAACAGCAATCAGATAGTAACTATTCAATGAAAAAGGAAGGAAAATAGAAGTCACGATTAAAAAAACAGTCGGACAGGGATGCAAAAAATGTCTCCAGGTCTATTCAAAGTATATGTAGAAGAGGAAATATAAGAAGCGTAATAATTGGGCATCAAAGGAGTTAAGATGAATGGTGAAGAAATTAACCTGCTCCTGTTTGCAGATGACATCGCAATGATAGCAGAAATGCTAGAGGACCTGCAAGCAACTCTGAATACTGGAGTAGTGGTTTCCTTTATCCACCTGAACAGCAGTATATCCTGAGATGGAAAATTTTGGACCGACATCAAACGAAGAATAGCTGGAGAAATGGTGTTCGTGAAGAAGTAGCAAATGATATATATAAAGAATACCTCAGGTTGTAAGCAAGGAAGGAGTTCGTCCAGAAGTTCGTATGGAGCATGGCACTCAAAAGATTAGATACATGAAGCATTGGAAAAGTGGACTAACGACGAATAATGGAAACCTTCGAAACATTTCGCTGAAGAGGAGGCATAATGAGGAAGATTAAATGGACGGACAGAGTGGGGAACGAGGAAGTACTTACATATACTGAAGAGTAAGAAGAAGAAGGGTCATATGCAGAGAGATCTCAATGGACTAAAGAACGAAGAAATTGCCAATTTAGGATCGAGTGAAGTGCTGCAAACGTAAGTGACACTCAGGTATGGTGTAATTGTTTTTTGAAACGTACTACATCGTCACTTTACTCAGTTCTTCCACATGATACTTTTTATCTACATTTAAACGCAAGGGTTTTTGTGCACCAGCCACACATGCATATGCATACTAAAATAATCGTGAATTGAAAATGGCGTTCCTGAAACAAGCCATTCTTTTTATTTGGAATTCTATATATGTTGTCATGGATATACTTGGGAACAAATTTAACCAAGTAAAAAAATTCTAAATGGAGAAACAGCTGTTTTTATCCACAAGTACCAAAACAAAAGTACCGAATTTTTAGGAAGTTTTTCAAATTTAATTTCACATCCGTCGATGGTTAAAATATGTACGCTTAGAAAATGCCTTTTCTGGAACGCGCCATTTTGTTTATCCGGAACTTCTTTGTTTCTATTACTACTGTTGCTGTTACTATTGTTGCGCCATCAACTGAGACTTTTCTCTCACATGCGTTCATATATCTAGTCTGTCATATGTGAAGGATGAGCATTGCTAATTAATTCAATGGGCTGACCGGAAATTAGCTTACTCCGTATGTATCCTGCTGTGGTAGTGTACAGATTGTGGTCCTTCTGCTTTGCACACATTGCGAACTGTTAAAATGTGCGCTGCAATGGAAAATCCCGTGAATTGTTAAGTGCGATCTGTGATTAGGTTTTTACTGGCAAAAAACCACAAACCAATTGGAATTCATGGGCAACTTTGTGAAGTGTACGGATACGGGATAATGAGTGAAGATGGAGTGAAGCAGTGGTGGATTCAGTTTAAAAATTGCCTCATCATTGTTCATGACGAGGATAGCAGTGGTCAATCTAACTTTGTGACAGATGAACTGACGGTAAAAACAAACGAAAAAAAACGTCAAAATCGCTGATTTACGATTATGGATATCTCGCTAGGCGTGGCTTGCAACACATCGCTGCGACAGTGACGCAGAATTGCACGCTGGTTTAAAAAGTCGGTTAAAATGTAAGGATGCAGATTTCTTCAGAGACGACATTGAAAAGCTTGTGTATCATTATGATAAATGCCTCAATTTTAATGGTAACCCTGTTGACAAATAGTTTAAAATGTGCTTTTCAAATGTGTAAAATGAAATTTTGTCTTGCCGCTAGGTTCATATTTTATTTTAAAACATACAGCCCTCGCTGAGAACGTGTAGGATTTTTCATTGCAGCGCACATTTGAACACTTCACAGTGAACAAAGTAGAAGAACCACAATCTGCACATTACCCAACCAGGATGCGTACTGAGTGTAGGAACGTTTCGACACCAAGATGGTGGCTCTAGCCCTATTCACCGTCACGCTAGGCCGAAACGTAAGTTACTTTCTTGACATCCCTGGTAAATTAAGTATTAGTTTAGATATTTCGGAATAAACGCTCGTCACTGATCTCTGTTAGCTCATATACAGAAATATTCGTCCACATACACCACTTATGCATGTGTCTGCGTGTATCTTGCAAAAATGGTTGTACTTGGACGATCCATCCAATTATAATTGTAGTCTTTAAGTTAATTTAATAGTTTCGGTTTCTTATGGTCGATTTTGTTTTGATAGCGTGAATTGTATGAGGCAAGAGCGATTACTTGAATCTGGGTCTCTGACTGTGTCTATCTCTCTCCCTCTCTTACAATCATTCAAAATGGTCGAATCTACCGATATAATAATTGGTGCAATACTAATTCCTTTCGTGTAAAAAAAACTCAAGTACCATACAACTTTCTAACAGCTTTGGTCTTACCTGATCTCTTTGAGAAGTCAGAGGTTCCCAGCCTGATTCCTTCAGCACACTCGTCACGCTGGCTCCCTTCTCGATGCAATTTTTAACAAACCTAATGGATTTTTTCTCAATCTTATCCATTTATACTAATCAACATGTTCTCTAATATAACCCAGTTATTGTGGGTAAACCCATTATTTTAAAGTTTTTACAGTACAAAAATACTTATGATTATTATCTAGCAATCTACCAATCAAGAACAGTGACGTTACACTGGAAATTTTGAAACCTGTTTATTATCACGGGATTCAATTTCAAATTTGATTACATGCTGGTATCTTTGGCGAGCTATTATAAGTACGTATTATGTTTTAGTCTTATGTTGTAATAAGGCTTTGAGCACACACAATCTTAACACCCCTACGTTTCTTAGCCTCTCCCTATAAGACTACCCAACATCCTACTCGACAACAAAGTCCCTCTTCAACTCTGCATACTTCCTTCTTCCCTTCATTCCGTCCAACCTATCCCTATCCCCTATTCTCCTGCCCCTCCCCCGTCTGCTTAACATTTCCCCCCCTATGTATCAGTCTTCAACATCCCACTGCCAATCAATATGCTTTTCATCCATTTTTCTCCTGCCTCCTTTACATTTCTCCCGATTATCCCTTATCCTCCCCTCTCATCATACCCATCACTTCCTCATTTGTGTTCCTTTCTGCCAACTTCACCTTCTCCATCCTTCTCCTCACCCACATTTCAAAAGCTTCCAACCTACGCCTACCATCCTGCTTCAAATAACATGTTTCGGTATTTTTTCTTTAAACTTTATTAATTTATACCGCAATATGTGAGATTTAGTGCTATGATCAATTTAAAAAAAGAGGATAATTGAATATACCGTTGAATGGCGCACGCTTCCCTTTAAGCATTTGTAGGTGCCGTGCACGGCTTCACGGAAGAGAGATAAAAAATGGAGATATTATCTTCAGAAGTCTAAATTCCTGACAAAATACGTTCCTTTGTCGTCTCTAGGGGTGATTACCCTAGGCCTAATCGTTCTCCCGTATGCATTGCTGTTTGGCCCACAAATCAGGGTAAAGTGGCCCATCCTGTCATGCGGATGGCGCGGCAGGAGTTGAAAATGGTTAAACTCTTTTTCCGCATTCGGAAACAAATCGATCGCGAAGTGGATTTTCCCACGAAGGCGCCCCCCTCACGCCCCACCCCGGGTGGTTCTTCCGCGTGGCGGCGGCGGCAGCGGGATGGACCGTGCGCCCAGGGCTCCGAGATTGTTTGGGCGCTGCGAAATTTTGTGAATGTTTTTTTCTTTCTCTCTCTCTCTCCTTCCCCGTTATCGGCACCTGCAGCGCACCACCCCTCTCGCCCTCCGCCCCCACAATTCCGTGCATTTGACAGGGTGGTCGATACCCTTTGGGTGACTTCTAGCTCGCCATAGATATATTCTCAAATATGTAAGTGAATTTAAAAATGCTAATTTAATTCTCTAGTGCAAGCCATTTGAGAACAAATATTTGCTTGTCCTGCAACATGATTTTCTATTTACTTGTCCTTGAAGAATTATTAGCTCAAATTTGTTGATTACTGAAAAAAATCACGGTATTTTTCGAACATTGACCCAAATTAAAATCCTGGTAGATAATCTCAAAGGAATATGAAGATTTTTACAAATCTCCAGCCTGGGAAAAAAGTGAACATTTGGTTTAGAAATCTTCGCCAGGGTTCCATTACAGGGGCTGTGGCCAAAAGTACGATTTTAAAGACGAGTAACTTGATGAACGGGTATGTATCAATTTAAATAGGAGCTCAAATGTAATGCCAGATGGAATAAAATGAATAATGGGTGTTTCCAATGGTTAGCAGCTGAAAAAACCCACAATTAACAATAAATAGGCATGTTATTCTGAATTTGCAGAAACCGTGAGGTGGTTGCAGTTAGAAACAGTGCTGAAAAACATGATGGCAAGTATTATAAGAGTAAGGAGAGAGATTGAAATGTTTTGGAAAGACAAGTGTTGTCAGAATTTGAAAGAATAATGTGCTGTCTAAACACATTATTGAAAGAAAAAACCTAAATCAAGTAGGGTACACGAAAACCAAGTGCGATGATTTCGAATGTAAACTGTCATGAGGCAATTAAAAAGCAAAGCATCAAAGGGTAGAGGTAGCTCTTGGGAGGGCAAATGGGTTTGCGACACGTGGAAGAAACCTGATTGAGTAAAGAACGGTTTGCCAATGGTTGGCAGCGTGAGACATTGTGACGTACGGATATGAAACTTGGACAATGAAGAATGAGGAGCAGAGAAATCTGGTGGAATTTTGAAATGAGATTTTTGGAATAGAGTTGCGAAAGTTAAATGGACGGGTAGGGTGAGGGAGGTGTTGTGAGGAGGGAGAGGAGAGGAGCCCGCTTAGGAAGATAAGGGAGAGGAAAACATCTTAGTTGGGCCACCCGCTGCATGGGGATTGTTTACATGGGAGGGGAGAATGATGGGGGGAGAGTGGTGGAAGAAATAAACATGAAGAAAAGGAAAAAGATGCAAGGAGGAAAGACCCACAGGTCATAGGGAAGTAGTGACCGTCCAGTCGATATCTGCCACAGGACAAATTTTTAGAAGTAGAAGGAGAAATAGGCTTAGAAGAAGTATACTTACAAAAGAATAAGTATGAGATTAACAACAAAAACATATTGACCTAATAGTTGGAAAAAAGCCCAGCTGATTAAATTCAGAATAACCCCTGGTTCACATATAAAACAAAAGCTGACTAATAAACGACTCATTTCCTTACGATATGTACACTTGCTCCATTGCGAGTACATATGCACTTTTTTAATATACTGGTAAACAAAGATAAACGCACTTTTCAGTTTTTTAGGAAGATAATAAGCTTCATAAGTTCTGTTGTAACATAATATTGTCGTACAGAATGGTATTGGCAAAGATTCATTTATTTATCGTCTTTCAATGGGGCGAGGTTGAGACTTTACAGTCCCTTCTTCCACCTAACCCCTAAATGCGACATTTTAGGACAATTGTAAACATCCAAACCCTAGATAGAGGAAAACATACCTAGGTGAGAATCGAACCCACGGCCGCCCACGGGCCCGCGACTATTCGACCAACTTTACCTTTATGTAGGATAAATGACAAAAATGGAATGGAAGGAACTGGAAATAGGAATGAAAGTCGGTGGGGAATATGTGAATCAGTTAGGTTTGCTGATGACCAAGCTCTAGTTTTTCAGTCAGCCAAAGGGTTTCAAGCATTGCTGAGCGAATTGGAAATTCAGTGCCTGTAAAATCTGTAAATACAGGCAAATACCTGTAATACCTGCGGTTTTCTAGGAAGAGAAAGGCTAAGTTAAACGTTAACATAGGAGGTCACACACTATAGCAGGTGGGACAGTTTACGTACAGGAAGTATGTCCTGTATCTTGGAAGTGTTTTGGAACAAAATGGTCGAAGTAGTAGGGATAAAAGGAGAAGGATTGCACTAGGAAAAGAGGTTTTCACAAGGAGGAGGGAGTTGGTAACATGGACGTTAAGTATGTTAAGAAAAGACTCGTTAAAACTTTGATATGGAGCGTACTTACGTACGGCGCGGAAACACATTCACTGAAGCCGGATGATAGGCGTAGCGAAGCAGGTAGATTAGAGGCTTTTGTTAAATGTAGGTTTGGAGTAGGATGGAGAAGGTGAAGTGAAGAGATAGGAAAACAAATGAGGAAGTGCTAGGTGTGGTACGGGAGGAGTGGAGATTGTTGGGATAAATCATAAGGAGGCTGGAAAGGTGGATCCAGAGTGCTTTGACTGTTGAAGATAGTGATATACAGAGGGGAGAACGGTAGTAAAGCTAGGTAGAGAAAGAGGATGGAATGAAGGGAGGAAGGAAGAATGCGGAATTAAAGAATAGCTTATTGTTACGTGAGCTGTCAAGATACGAGCACTTTGCTAGGCAACGCTAAGATATGAAGCGGTGTTCAGTCTGTGTCCACCCAAAACGGTAGACTAGCTTTATAATAATATAAGCCCCATGTGACTGCCTTCCTTGTGTTTCCGTCATTTTCAACGGAGAGACTTCGTTTAATCTGAGCTCTGATTGGAGCTCCCCTCACAATCAGCTGCAATTCATGGGCAGATTTACGGTGGACGTTATGGTTAAAATTGCGTGTAAATTAACTGTGTTTCAGGTACCCTTATTTTACATTATCTACTGCGTCTTTTACAAACTTTGCTGGAATTAACACGCAACCACAATATCTTTCGTCCGATGACAATATCGGCTCGTCAAACGTTAATTTGTTACGCGGAAAGGAATAAATAATAAACTATTTCTGTGGCAGTCGTAAACAATTATATTGTATCGTATAATGCGTTGTGTTAATTTTCCCATACACTGTTTGCGTGATCGGCTGTAATTATTTGAATGCCAGGTACTTTGCCCCATGTGATTAAAACGAGCAATCCTCGTCATTCTTATTTTGAATTTGATCGTAAAAATTTCAATTACATTGGACGACTCTGTCGTTTTAGAGCGTGAAAACTCGATTTTGTTAATTCTCCAATTTGGGAATATTTATTTTTGAAGGGAATGTTTAGATTTCAATAGAATAAAGATTGTTTCGTTCTTGCAGAATAAATAAATAGAAGGAGGACATCTTTTTTGAGACACTAAAGCGAGCAGAAGCGAAAAGTTTGGAAAAAGTAATACTAGTTAAAGAGTCAATTCCGATCGAACTTTGAGGTACCTCAAGGATTTTTTAAAATTAATTCATTTAAACAAAAGTTGGAACTAAATGTTTGCATTGAAATCCACTATTAAAGACTCAAACAAAATAAAAACTTGATCATTAACCTCCGTTTTGATGTCAATTCTTAATTCATCTCCCCTTTCACCTGACATTTTTTTAAGCCTAAAATGTTATCCATTTATTGACTTTTTTTAAACGGCATGAAAAAATATAGAAGTTATCATGGGCAGTCTCCTTTCACCAAGTAACGGTATGACTTTCAGGCGCTAGGATTAAAGGGATTTTTCTTCAATTGTCAACCCCTGACAGAAATGGTGGACTCGCTGCCCTCCACATAATGGAGAATATCCTTAGTGGGAACAAGTGCGAAGTTTCTCCGAGTCCATAATGGGGAATTAGCACCCTTGAGGGGTGGGGAAAGGGATGATATGAGGCTCATTGCAACGCTCTATGACATAATGGGGCGAGGAGGGGAGGTTTGACCACCCATGACGTCCCTGCAGACCAGGGTCGGATGCAGGATTTATGTGAGGGGAAGTGTGGTCGCGACCCTGAGACATAAATAAAACCCTGTATTCGTGGTCAATAATTATTTTGCGTCATATACCATAGCTACATGTTTACAGTAAATATCACACAGCTTGTGTGAAGCTAAGGATGCCCAGACCCATCCCTGGGAATGAAACCCTGGCCCTCCAATCAGTAAACCCAACACTAAACCCCCAGGGCAATCATATACCCCTTTCTACCACTAAAAAGGAAATACAAAGCTATCATGACACCTTTTTTTTATTTTTTAAAAAAGGGTAATTTTACAGGAAAAACAACGAAGACTAACATTTAAATAAATTATAAAAAGGAGTCTGACACTCTCAGAAATCCCTTATGAAATATGCTTAAGCTAGTTAAAGCTTGGGTAAAATTCAGGAGCATAACTCAATATGTATTGCTATTAAATATTATTTTGGTGTTATAATGGCTACGAACGAATACACACATGTATAACTTTCTTGCAGGTCAACAAGTCAAGGGTATAACAATGGGATTCTAATACTGCATAAAGAATTGAAGAGGTTGGTTCCCTAATAGCACAAAACACTTGAGATCACATTGACACCGCTACATTTCACATAATGTGGCAAACATGAAAAAAAATAATAATACAAACATCAAATTTTTACCTGTGCTGCAGGCCAAATCTATTTACAGAGTAACATGCATGTAATTCATGATTTGGCTGGCTTACATCGAGCTCGTAAATACACAAGTACACCTGCAAGAGCACCATAATTTAATATAAATGTGGAATAGCTGATGACACACCCATTAATGCACTGCTTATGTGCAAAAACAAATTCTTTGGCTTCTTGTATGCTGTTAATGTGATTCCGTTCCCACATTGGCTTAAGATGACCTTCAACAGATTATTGGCTTCAGTTGGCCTTCATTATTTGAATATGGTGGATCTGGAATGAATATAGGAGATAACTTAATTATTTAATAATGTAATGTTATGCAAAATTGCACCTTATTCATTGCTTTTTATTTCCATATGTACTTATTGAGATTGTGAAGTGTTTATTAGCCATGGGTATAATTTCCTTCTAAGGTTTGTTGTAATTCTTGAAATGTAAAATTTCATGAAAGACATTCCTGTCTGCATTTGATCATAAAAGAATAAAAACCATTTTTTACCCCTGAGAGAATAGAGGGAAGATCTATGACAATCCATGGCATATAATATTTAAAAAACAACTGACCCTTTAAAAGTACAGAAAAACCTTCATGTTCAGGTTTCAGGGAAGCAAAGAATCCAATGATATATGCAGGAATGCACTTTCCGAGATTATCCTAATAAATAATATTTAATTTGCAATGAGAATTAGTTATTCATACTTAAGCTACACAGCTACCCATTTGTACACATATGTTATAGATATATTTCTCAAAAACAACATAAGAACATGTAATTCTTGGGGTTCTTTTCAATGATAGGAGATTTATTGGGAAATGGGGTTGCTTATTTGAATAATAAAGCATGCATTTTCAAAATGAGGCAATAATATTTTTTTTACTCTGAACACCGTAATCATGCATAAATATTTAAACACTTTGGTGAACATTCTAGTCTTAAATTGGCCACTTAGAGATGGACTATCTAGATTTAGCTAAAAGTGACATGATCTACGAATCTTCAATATGATACATAAAGAAATCACCAATAATCAAATGAAAATAGTGGATGATATTGTGAGAATTGAGACGGAAACCTTCTAGATTTAATCATGCTAAGCAATATCCAACTAAATTTAGTTGGAAATCTTCACAGTCTGTGAATATGGCATAATGTTTTACTTTCGGCTAGCTTTGAGCATGGATCATCCTAGATTCTAACAGTATCTGACTTAAATTCATGCAGAGTCCTGATATGTCAAGTGAGATCTAGCTGGATGACACAATTCCACTATGGCCCCCTGATCCCTCATGAAGATGACCCATCCTGCGGGATATTTGCATGATCCTACTAAATTCTTGCCAGATGCTACTAGTTACCTACTATGTCTGGCTGGATCTCAATAAAAGCTACTTTATATTAAAGCTGTAATTTTTATCCTGGCAGATGCTCCTGAATGAATGATGTATAAATAATATTTGTACTGTAAAAAATAAACTAATTAGGTCATGGTTTATTAGAGGGTGTTGAAACTTATCGAAGTCAGTACTTACATACACCTATTCAAAAGTTAAAGGAAATGTGTTCTCAATGAATGATTCAAACATTGAAAAATGTTGACTGAAGTACCTAAAATGGTGGAGGGTATTTAGGATTTTATGTGTATTATGAGGTGGAAGGTGTTGATAAAACTTAGCAAATTGATCTTCCCCTCTACTAAGGTTCCCTCTCCCAATCCTCACCACTCCGATCAGTAGACTCCCATGTATTTTGATCTTGCTTTGACTTACTAATTCTTCACTCAATCCTAGAGCAGAAATCTAATGAATTGTTCACGCAATACATGTTGTTACAAGGACAACATGTTCATACATGTTGTCCTTGTTTCCAAAGTCATAGGATCTTCAGAAAAAGATGATCTCGGGAAACCATTTAATGGAAAATCAGTGAAATGCTTCCTATTTCACATTAGCACCAAAGGACAAAACAAGGAACTAATCTTTCTGTTGCTATGAGGCATGATTTAAAATTAGTCATAATTAATCTATGTTTTGATATGGCAGAAATGATTTGGCTTAAAAAAATGTTAATAAATACATGTAATTCCCAAATTTAATAGGACCTAGAATCTTATGGCATATTATTTTGATGAAAAGCATATTTTTCATTAATTTATTTTTACTTTCTTATCATCAGACAATCAAATACTGAAATTCAATGTTTGCTGCTTGTCATGAATACTTTGTACAAGATTAATAGCCTGGAAATGATGTTTTGAAATTGCTTTTGGTTTTAAGTGGTCTTTTACCGCACCATTTAGGTCTAATCTGATCCTGAAGTAGTAAAATACAAGCAATGGAGTCTACTGATGTAAAGAATGCAAGATTTTATGAGTGGCTGTGTGTATAGATGCTTCCACGGGAGTGTTAAACACTAGAAGAACTGCACCCAAAACTTAGGTCCATCTGACTTTTTGTTTCTCTCTCTCTATTTCTTCTATAAATGATACTGAATCACATCTCCTAATTGATCTGGTTAATTGTATCCATAGTAACTTTGTGGAATTGCTTCATATCAAAATGAAATACACTATGTTATCCCACAGAAGAGCTTTATTGTACAATACAGCTCTTCTGTGGGTTTTACGTACAATAAAGCTCTTCTGTGGGATAACATAGTGTATTTCATTTTGATCTCCTAATTGAGTTTTAATAAATTTGGATTGACCCCTTATGTTGTGGACCCATATTTATTAAGTTGAAAAATGTTTCATGCCATTTAAATACAATCACTGTCCCGAGCTGACTGATCACTGAACAGTGTTAGCTCCATTCGTTATCAGTGTTTAAGATCTCCGACCCACCTCTCAAGCCATTGGCGTTGATGTGGTGTCCTCCTTCATCCTCAGGGAGGAAGTGCTCATGCCCCTGCGGCCAGTACCGAGTGTCCCGCCATTTGACCCTCCCCCACCACCCCTGTTGTGCTGCATCAGATTGAGGGGCGGCAGGTTAGGGTTCTCTATGCGGGTCGGAGAGGACACCTTTGGCCTCCTGAGGAAACAATCGCACTGGGATGTGAATCAAGCCCTCCATGCCACTGACCCCCGCATCATAACTCAAAGGAGAATACTAGCTCTAATACTCAGCGGATTCCTTCAAGAAACGCAAAGATATGCAGGAAATTCCTCGACAGTTACATTAGCGGAGTCATCTAATGATAATGCAGTTATTTGACAATGAGCGAATTGAATTTTCCTTTTTATTTGCTGTGAAAATTCCTGCAATTCAATTGAAATCAACAGATGTTTCTATTGAAGTGACTGTCTTCTTCTCTTCCACAGTTCTGTGATTTTGTCAAAGCAAAACCTTTGTCTTTGAATGTTACCTTTAATCTCATGGAATGTGGGACATTGTACCTATGCCACAATTAAAATCAAACCAAAAACATAATGCAATAATAACAAGCTGATGATTGGCTACTCTATAATTCTTTGGTATTTCCATTTGGTTCCAATGATGAATGAATTTTATAAACTCCTGGGATGTAAGGAAAATTCATGATGAAAAGTTTCGAGGAGAATTATTTCCAAGATTCAATACAAGGACTTGAAACAGTAAAACAAACCAAAGTTTGGAGTGAATGCTTCAGAACTTCGTTTTGAATCCTATGATGGAACTGGATGACATTGATAATGAAATCTGTAATTGACTTCCAATAAGATTAATGAAGAAATCTGGAGAGGATATGTGCTTGGGTAATTCTTCTAGAGAGTAAAATTGGATCAATTCCTGAGCAAAGTAATTTTTTCTGGGTCAGGCTATCAAGAGCCTCCTCATACAAGTATATACGCTCGCATTTTTGTTTGTGCCTCTGTATCTACGGCTACCTTTGACCTGATAACCCCTTAGTGTTGGTCAAAGACCAGAGGAATTATTACAGATCTCCATAACATGATACGATATCATTATTAGTGCAATAAATTAGGAAAATGCTATCACCATTCTTCAACTTTCAAGCTAAGATGTTTGATGGGATGGCCGTTTAACTGTCTTCCCATGCCAAGGAGAGAGAGCAAGTTCCTATATAATCCAGTCCTAATGCCAGTTCAAGTTCTCTTTCCACCCACATTCCACTTTGCATTGAAAAATCTACCTAAAACAGATTAGCCACCCCTATCCCTAAGAGCAAAAATGACTTCAGCTGACATTCACCTCTACTTATACCCACTACTTACTCATACTAAGAAAATAGAGACCATATGATTCATGTTACCACCAATAGCCATCAAAGATCGTTTCAACATCCAATCATGTTTTGCTATACAGGGAGAAAATTCAAATTTTCTGATGATGGAACGACAGACTCCAGAAAGCCAGTGGAACCAATCAGAAATGAACTGCAGCACAGGATGAAATTGCATCACTGGAAAACTATCGGCAGGAGTGATAGCATACTATTTAAATGTGTATGTGTTTCACTCTCAGGATATCCTTGCTAAAACATTCACAACAAACATGCATTTATGATTTATTTAATTTTTTGTTCATTTGTACAAATTAGAAAAAGGTCGCGATTAAAAATTGGGTACCATAACCGCAAATTAAAAAAATAACTCTGGAGCTTTACTGATAGCAATTTTAGCCTAAAATTTAATGGCTACACTATAAATAGGTTTCTACCGTGGTATTAAGTTGAAACCAGTCCCATTTTGATACTTTTACCTCTATGGGCATCAAAAACATGCAAATTAATGGCTGAAAATACAAAGTTTTCAATAATTTACCTTATATTTCTCCTATGTTCGAGATTTGGTGTGTGCGTTGGTGTTGGTTCAAGGTCACTGAGGGGATAGCTCTCGGATGGTTCCAGGGGAATGTCATCGGAGTCAATAAATCCAGAATTGTCAAAGCTCAGCTTTTGCTGATGGCCGATCATTCCTCCTCCCCCACCTCCAGGTTCATTTCTAACGGATGGGGCGGCATAAATAATTGTTGCATATTCCTGGAATGATAAGAGGAATGGTTTCAGGTTATTAATGATTTCAACACGCAATGATAGATGCAGAAAGTTAAGCCTAATACTACAACAATTTTTTAATTGCAACAATCTATGAATTGTGTAATGTTCGTACATTGGTTTCTTCAGCATTGATTAATTGATCTCTGCATACTTTCTCAATATTCACTATTATCATTGGCTTGAATAGACAGCAGTATCACTAGTAATTCTGCCAGTATTTTTTGCTTGAAAGAGTTCTGAGGATGATAGCAGGATTGCTAGTGACACTGTTGGTTATTCACGCCAATGTTCATTCATGGTAAAAACCTGGAAATCCAGGTTGTATTTCCAGGTTTTCCAGGTAGTACCTGTATGCAGAGATCAAACTGGATGATATTAGTTAAAGAAAAATGACCACAAGGTCATACTATTTGAGTGCATTCAGCCATGCAGAAAATTAAAATTTTGCCAGGAAAATTGATGCAAAACTTTTACAATTAAAAGGGAGAAAGATTAGCCTAAATGGTCCCAAGTATTCTCTCACTTGGGTTTGTGATACACAGTGGTGACCCTTGTAATTGACATGAAAATACATAATCTTTGAAGGACATTTACTTCCATTGCTGGAGCTCATCAATTACACCATAATGGTAAATTAAAGGCTAGAAAAAAAATGTATATACACTCTCTCTTCCCCTCCCGTTCATTCATGCAAATAGCAAGGGCAATTAAGCATCACACACCTGAAGTGCATAGGTAGGTGGTATCGATGTTAAGGCTAATATTTCCACCATTTAAATGCATTTTTTTAAAAAATTATTTTTTAGTAAAATCTCACTTTCTGCACTACTTTGCATTCCCAAAAAGTGTAACCTTGAAGTTATTTCTTTAACTTGATTAAATGGCTGTAGATATGCTCTTCCATTGATTTTTACTGTACTTATACATATATTTTTCTATATTAGAATTTTGAATGAAATATTTGTCAATAAATATTAATATACATTAACCCTTAAGAAAAAATGTTCTGCACAATTTACATCTAATTGTCATAATGGAGTTAGAGTCAATTGAAGCATAGATTCAACATAGAAGTGTATTTTGGCTAATAAAATTTGATTAGATAGGTATTCTAACAATATTTTGCCGATTTGTAAATCTTTTTCTTCAACAATGATCAGTGAAATCATTAAAAAACATGAAAATAAGAGTAAAGAAACCTAACAGAGCATGAATTAAAATGTGTCAAATTACTCTAGAAGATTGTTTTAAGGACAAGAAAATTGCTTTTCTAATGTGGTTGAAAATTTCATTTTTTAGAATATGATAGTGTATATAATCCAGGCCTATGGTTGAGTTGATGGTTGAGTCGGACACACCATGAGCTGTGAAAAAAATCAGGGGGAGAGTAGCTTACTCTTGTTATTCCACACTGCTACTGGAGCATACTGGATGATGGATGCAGAGAGCATATTGTTTGGCAGTGGTATGATGAAGACTGTGATAGAAGGGAGAATATTAGAGCCAGAAGAAGAGACGAGGCACATTGGCTTATTACACATTCAAACCCGAAGTCCCGCCAAACGGCAAACAAATACTCATTTACATATGTGACTCGTCTCTTTTTCTGACTATGCATGCCACGAAGCACACAGTTTTTCTCCTTTATGATGTTGTATGATTGCTATACTACTATCCTTTCTTCTTGTGTGTGTTGTCTATTTCTCCTTTGGTGGGTGAAACAGCTCCCTAACGCCATCTCTTGGCCAAAGAATCAGGGCACTTGGTTGCATAAAGCATCTCAGTGTAAATTATGTTTCCTGGATAGCTCAAGTGGTTAAGAGCCTCCGCCCGGCAAGTGGAAAGATCTGGAGTTCAAATCCCCGGTCTAGGAAATATTTTTGCATTCGTGATCTGCCTGAATCCGCCTTCCCCACTTCTCCTATGTTTGTCCTTTGTGTGTGTTCCTATCCCTTTTCCTCATATCTGTTTCTATGTAAATGAGTATTTGTTTGCCGTTTGGCGGGACTTCGTGTTTGAATGTGTGTGTGTGTATATATATATATATATATATATATATATATATATATATATATATATATATATATATATATATATATATATATGTATTAGTCTTGAAAGGGAGGAAAGAAGTATATAGAATTGAAAATGACAATTCATGTGCAAAATGTCATGTGATATGCCATAAACAAAAACATAAAATTTTGAATTCCAAAACATATATATTTGATTAACACACACATACATATATTTGATTTTGCCTCTGACAAAAGTAATCATTGCAGTGCTTATATCAGCTTGAGGTCATTGGAAAGTGCCTCATTTGCTATTAGGATGAAATGGTGGTGTATAATTAAATTCTCTATATAAATGTTGTACGCATTGTATATTATAAATACCTGTAAGGTAAGGATCAACTTAAAATTCAATGTGTTGTAATGTGTATCATTGCTTCCTAGGATCCACAGCAAAGAAATGAGTCTAGGAAGCAATCAAGGGAACTCACCGGGGACATATCTGTCTGGGTGTTGCGAAGGTCCTCTGTGGCCCCATAGAGGGGCCGAATTGAGCCGTTTATTGGTGCAGTCACAGGTGGCTCCGGCGACATCATTGGTGGTGCCGGGGGTGGTGGGTGGGAGGGTGGGGGAGGTGGAATGCCAATGGGGTGGTGTATGTGGTGGTTGTTTGGCATGTAGCCTTGCATCATCCGACCTTGCGGCTGCATCATCTGGACACCGTGTGGCGGTTGGCTACGCATCAGGTTGGGAATTGGCGGGAGCACAGGGGTCCCACGATCCACGGCAAAGTGTGCAGCCGTGCCCCTGGGCGTGAGGGCAGCCCACAGAACGCTGGGAAATGTGCAGAGAAATAAAAGTTAATTATCATTGTTACTCCTGGTGTTCTTAGTAAGAGTTTAATGAGTATGACTGAAAAAAAAGCTGTTAAGGCAAGTGATGTGAACCCTTAAAAGAAGATTTGATCAGATTTATATGATAAAATCAGATTTGTTACTAATGTCTAAGTTAAGTATACTCTCACATTAACCGATCATAGGTTTAATGAGACGTTATAAAACAGGGCCCTTAGGTCCTTAACTAATGAAAATATCCATTTAAATAAGATATAAAATTTAAATATTCTAATGTTATAGAAGGTTAAAAAATGCCAATTTCCTTTATAAATATAATGACATTGCTAATGTTCTCAGGGTTATCTCCAAGAGCTATTGCATAGGTCCACCTTAATGTTCAGCATTTTGTGAATGTATGAGTATTATTTACATTTGGTGAGATGAGTCCACATATTCAATGAAAATAAATTATTATAGAATGAAGGCAAAGCATTAACTTCCAAAATTAGATGCAAGTGCATCAATGCTCAATACCCAATCCTCGCAATGGTGGTTGCAACCTCTTTCCTCTGACTATTCCTACCAGTGGGCCTTACTAATGTACATATAAGACTTAATCGAACAAGTTTATTGTTCTGTAATAACCTTCACCATCCCATGAATATGGTTGCCAACATACCGGCTTGTTCCGTGGTGCCCATTAGGATACATGATGGGTTCGCAGGATGACATTCCGCTACCCCTGCCAATGGTAGCTCCGATTGGTGCTCCCTGGCCACATCCTCCCATCATGTTGCACCCCCCTCCACCCACCATCCCAATCCCTCCGCTGCACATCATGGCCTTTGACTTGGAGCCAGTAGACGTCGAAGAAGAGGTTGTTGAGGAAGACCCATCGATCGGAATGGACCCTTTGGTGTTCCGTTCACTTTGTAGATTTCAAGAAGTAGAGAAACATTAGACAAATAGACATTAGGCACACAAAGGACTTTTGCACAGTAATATCTATTGAGATATAGGTTCCTGGAATTCTTCCAATGCGTAAAAACACTTATTTTTTATATATTATTTTATATTATTAATATTTTTTGCATAAAAAAGTTCTGTTGATTAATCATTTTGAAAACAGCTGAGATTTAGCTCTGGTTTACAGAGTGACAAGAAAAATTCAGTTCATGGAAATCAATCATATCTTATGAAATAGTCATATCTAAACGAAGACATAAGGAATCGTTTTGGTTATGGACACATTGTTTAAAAGTACTAAAATTCAAGAGCATCAACCAGCTAGTCACCCACAACAACTCCATCTCAACACAGGAGAAATTCAGACTAACATAAGGATATGTGCAGAGAAAAGTTCAGAGCTCACATCTCCTAGCCTCCAGTCCTTTGAGAATATGGGGTAAATTGATGGCAACAATGATTTAGTGTCAAAAAAAGTTGAAAAAAATCAGCCCAGAAACTTCCATATCAAATGCTAACGACGGCAAGAGAAATACCTTTGGCCTCAAAAAAGAATCAAGTGTGCCCATATATGCATTTCTAGGTTATATTCATGAATAATACCTTTATAAACAAAAGAAAGGAGTAAATCTTTTCTGCTTAGGTACAAATGTTTCTCACAGTGGAATACGCTAGAAGGACATTAAAAACAGCATAGAATTGGCGAATTGGTTTTATATTGGAAGAAACAAATATTAATAAGGCACCAACTGCTCTCACACAGATATAAAGACATTGTGGATTAAGAGTTATCCATGGGGATAGTTTCTTTTTTCTTCTACAGCTGCTTAAGATGAATGAAAAAAGCACAGAAAGGAAGATTTAGAAGCTATGGAAATGAAATGCTACAGAAACCTTGTAATTAAAAAACGATAGACAGAGTAACAGTTGCAGAAGTTCTCTGAAGGTGGGTGAGGTACTAAAACTTACTAAATAGGTGACAGATGAAGAAATGAAAGTTGGGAATAGTTACAGAGGAAAGCTAAAAGGATGACCGATGACTTTAATCAAGTGGTGATAGATATTGGTGCAAGTTGCTACAAAGCAATGCAGATATTGGGGAGGTTAACAGGATATAGTAGATTGGATAGATTATGCAAATTAGACTTCGGATCAATATTCATTTACATGATTATACTAAATGTTGATAGAGAAATTCATATGAAATACATGACTTTGAAAAATTGATGTTATAATTTAGAGTCTAATAGTTAATAATAAAAGGACAAGAAGACTTCAATTGGAATCACCTTATTTGAGTAAAATTTTTATCTTACTAGACTGAGACCAGGCATTACCTTCTAATGTTATGAATTAGCATGATCTACTGTTATAGCTTCTTCCTTTTGAGTTAAATGGTGCACAACTTTTGCGCTGTAGATTGAAAATACCAACTTGAATTTCATTCTCAATTCTTGAGTCCAAGAATCTGTATTATGCAAGATATATGTGTACTTGAATGAATTCGGAGAAATTTTCATTTGAATCAAAAATAATTACATACATGTGGAGTGTCATGAAAAAAGTAACTGGTTATTAAAAAAGTTGGCTAGAAAACTGCATTTATGAATGAATAAAATCACCTGATGCTATATGAAAACTGTAAAAAATGCAAATCCTTCTCAAATGTCCAATCAAATTCACGTGAAAACCTTTAAATGTGTACACAGTTTGAAAAAATATGTGAAAAACAGATGAATACATAGGTGCTGACAGATGCTGAAATGGAACCCATATCATTAATTATAAGATAATTTTCCAATGAAAGAAGATGCTTCAGATATCAGAACCATTTTGGATTGACTACAATGTCAGATATATAATACATCACCCCTACAAGGATAGGTAACAATCATGCAAATGAAAAATGCATGGAAATTCAAAACCAAAATGAATGAAGGAATGAGACAAGGATGCAATCTCTCGCCAGCACTGTTCAATGCATTATTGGAAGAGGCAATAACACAAGAGGCACAAGAAATGTGCATTGAAGGAGTGGAATTGAATGGGGAAGAAATTAAAATGTTCAGAGATGATATTGAAATAGTAGCAGGAATACAAGAAGAACTTCAAGGAAGTCCAAAAACGATGGACCAAGTATTTATAGTATAGTAAATTAAGATGATCTAAGTCTTCCGGGATTTACTCCGCATTGGTCCATATTTCTGGGACAACAGTTTTGCCGGTGTTGCAGTTGGCATCTTCAGGTCAGAAATATGGAGTAAACCTCAGAAGACATATCATCAATATCTGCACACTGCGGAAGCCTTCACAAGGAATATAAGGAATATAATTTGATAATCAACAAGAAGTAAACTAAAATCCTTGGTCTTGGAAGAGAGAAGTTAAAGGCAGATATTACTAATCAAGGAGTGAAACTAGAACAACTGAATAGAGAAGAATGGAGGGTTGCAATAAATGAATTTTAGAATTGAAATACTCATGATAGCAAATTTGAATTCTGGAGCAGTTTACCAACTTACTTTAAAACAAACCATTTCATAACACTGCTAAAAGGAAAGGCGGGAAGTTTGTATGCAGCTTCACAGAGAATTACTACTTAGCGAAGCAAAATTCTGTCCCTCATATATATTAACTTACTCTCTGCACTTGAGTATCAGCAATGCCAGTAGAGCTCCAATTAGAAGCATCCCTATACATGATGAGATCAATATGAGGAACCAGGTGTCATCTATCACTGGACCTGGAAAAAAAAGTGAGAAAATCGAGTAGTGTATTTATATGGATAAAACTAAGCGGCTCTTGATAGAAATGTAAATTTTGTTGAATATTGATGGGTCAAGAGATTTGAAAATATTATTTAACCCTTTAATGCCCATGTCAGGTTGAGATCTTCAAAAGAGAAAATGAGATCGATATTTGCTATCCCACATTTTGGCATTTCATGAGTTAATGCAGAAAACACTATTATATTTAACACGTTGATATTTAAATACAAGGTTAATGTATTTTAAAAGTTAGAGGCATTGATAATGTTGTTTGAATTTCCTACAAAAACTACAAATACATAATTGGTCCTTTTTTGCATTTGTATTTTTGTGTTAAATCTCTTAATCAATGTTTTTATGTATTTGTATCATCCTCAAAGAGCATTCAGTTTCGAAGATATATATACATACAAATAAATATAAACACACACACACACATATAATATATAATATATATATATATATATATATATATATATATATATATATATATATATATATATATATATATATATATGTATATATGTATATATGTATGTATATATATATATGTATACACATACATATAAATTGTCTTCATAGTATACAGATACTAGTTATTTATATACATACATACACACACACACACACACATATATATACAGGAATATATCCAGTATAGTATAGATATGGTAGTCCAGGGGTAGAGCCTTGGACTGCTAACCAGAGGGCTCGGGTTCGATTCCCGGGCAAGCCTATATGGGCACCTGAAGCTCAGCTATGTGATTTTTTTGGGCACCAGATCTTCCTGGGAAACCATAAACGGTGCAGGGAAAGGAACTGGCCCCCCTACCCTGATGTGTGAATTTCACATGCCGTCAGGATTAGCCCTGGGTGAGCTCTACCATTACCTACCAAACCGACCTTCGGGTTGATATATCTAGACTCTACAACTGTATGGAGTGTGCTTCAACAATAGGTAAGCTACAGAAATCCATTTCCAAATTATTATATAACTTTTTTCAAACGCAAGAACCTCAAGGACTTAATTATGTAGACCCTAGCACTTCTCATTTGTTTGCATATTTTTTTATTAGTGATCCAGCGATGATTTTGAATTGTGCGTGTAAACAAGCACTTTTGCTCAAACACACATTTAAATCAAGTGTGCATTTACGCTGTGCTGTCATGAGGCCCAAGCAATATTTCTGTCTTTCTTTCAAAATGAATTTGATTAAGTTCCACAAAAACAAGTATTTACCATTAAAAAAACAATAATAGAATATTAAAGTGATAGCAAAATTTGGCTAATAACATGGCACGATATAATAATATTCTCTTTCATGTTGATGACACTTTTAATTTTAAAAGCGAAGCCAAATATCATACTACCGATACGCAGGAAAGGAATACGTATCCCTCCAAGTATGCAACATGCAAATCATCAATGCATTCATGTAGTCTAACTTCGTTTTATCCGGCGAACTGGGATTCCAAAAGCTGCTCTCAGGATCATTTCACATACATCATTTTCACCTTTCATGTGTCATAATCCGCTGACCATTCCTCTTGCTCGAAAACTTCTCGGCCTGATACAGAGAAGGCGTTCTAATCAGCAAAAAATTGATGGTTCCTGAATAGTTAGACGTGTCATTAGTTCGCAAGACAAGTTCCAAATTGTTCTCTCATGTCGTTTGTTTACACTTATTGTTGTAGTAGACGTACTTCGTGTTTTTTATTGAATGGAAAAACTTGAATTTCCTGCTACCATGAAATCCTTCATTTTGGATTGATTAACCCCTAAGAAAATTCATCAGAAGTTTTCAAAAGTGTACGGGGACTCTGCTCCTTCAATAGCAAACTTTAAAAAGTGGGCAGCTGATATTTAAACGTGGTCGCAGATCGTTCTAAGATGACCCATGAGAAGGACGGCCAAAAAAATTGTGTTGAAGTCAATGGAGATTACAGAGAAAAATGAAATAATTTTTTAACTGAAAATCGCACTCTTTCATTGTCATTTCGAGAACTTTTCATCTTATCCTCGTATGTGAGCAGGTTAGAAGGATAATGAATGAATTGAGAGAGATAGAAGAGAGTGGATAGGCCGAAGAGTGTGAAGCAATATAAGAATGTTATCGCGACATCACATAGGGAATTACTATGACACCAAAATACAAGGTTTGCATATATGTACAAAGTATCAATAGCAATATTATTCTGACGTGTGCGTTAAGTGCTCAATCCAAACTGTCGGTTAAATGCGTGCATGATCGCAGATCGTATTGGTATTGATAAGATGAGAGTGTGCACACCTTTATCCTTGATAATTTGGCGATACGAAAGATCTACGCTAAACTCGTCTTCCCAAAGGTCTTTCGACGGACAACCAAGAGCAGAGTCGAGTGTCTGTTTGCGAAGACCTGTAACGGCATCACGACGATTCCCCAACCCCATTACAGCCTCGAATTGACACCAGAAGACTATTTTCAATTCCTAAAAGTGAAATACTCTCTTAAAGAACACCACCATGGGACCCTTAGTGCCGTAAAAGAAGCTTGCACTTGTACCCTTTAGAGTACCCTAATCCGAAATCCGCCGACCAGGGAGCCTTAGAGTTGTAGAAAATGCACTGATTGTGCGTGTCGTAGCTCAAGGGACGTACTTTGAAGAATTTAGAGGTATTGTGTAATGATATCTGAAATAAATCTATTTTTCCGAAACATTTTCCGATACTTTTTATACAAACCATGTATATCTGTATATTCGACCACAGAGAGAGACATAGATAGACATCGTCACGGACACAGATTCAAGCACTCAGTCTTCCTTCACATAGTACACGCAATCATTAAAATATCGAACGCAATCACTCGGATATCTCCGCCCAGAGAAGCATTTAATTTTTTAGTCAATTCTTGCATGGTATACAAGGCACGCATTTTCGTATGTGTATAAGGGGTTTTGTATATGAGCCAACAAATAAATCGCGTAGTATCAGGCATGATGAGGTGGAATTTGAACATAATAACGATACAAATCTGTTTCGATTGACTACATCTTCTTAAGGTACTCATCTTGAGCTAATAGATATTCAAGTGCACATAGGACCTATTAGTTGTGCAGGGTACCGGTACCCTAACACTCCCTGCCACACGCCCTTGTGGCGGCTTGCGAGGTATTATGCAGTTTATAGATGTGAATAAATCTGATAGAGGCGAAATAGGTATAACTGCCAGGAGAGGACGGTAAGGACGTAATCAGTGAAAAGGAGTAGCTTTCCTTTCGTAACTTAGTCCCAGGGTTTTAGTGACAATGCCCACCCCGAAAGGGTGCGTTACGCATAATTACAATTTATGAACAAGTCATGAACTCCTAGCGTCCCTATTTCCTACTGTACCCCGGTCTACAGTCATCTGAGAGGGATCTGCGGGAGTTGGCGTAGAGGGTGGAGGAAAAGGGGGAGGCAGTTTCCCAGGGCGATCCAGGGACCCCAAGATCGAGAAGGGAGCGGGGAGAAGAGGGGGAAGTCCTGTAGCGGAGGGGAGTGGTGATGGCGGGGACTCCAGCTCTTTCCCCACGGGCGTCGTCGCTTTTGGGAGAGGGGCCCGACCCTGATGGGGGAGAGGGAGATAGGGGCGTTTCCTGGGGTTCCCTTCATGCGAACTGCTTCGGAAATTCTAGGATTGACGCATCGGAGAAGTAAGATTCAAATGAGATAAATATTCAGAACGCTTTTATTTTTTCCGTATTAAGCACTGAAATGTATATCATAAAATCTTAGAGGGCGAACCCTTTTACAGTTAAATCGGTACATGTTCTGAGGATGTGGTGAAGAAGGCTGAAGATGAAGAGAAATATTTTTACGCTAACGATCAGAAGACTGCGCTGCTCAGTCAGCGTTGAATATCCTCTGTCGTAAATGGATTTTCGGAAGATATCGATGGAGGGCTATAGATGCAGAGCGTTTCTGTATGGAGCAGAAAGGTCGGACGATGGGCTGAGAGAAGGAATTACACATTTGCAGTGGGTAAATGAAGTAGCATGGAGGGAGGAAATTGAATGAATAGAGTGATCAATGAAGAGAGGTTTTAGATCGTTGGAGAGAGGAGGGAAGGTAATCAGAGATGGAAAAATACGACGGGAGGGCATAACCAGAGGGGAGGCGGCAAGTAGTAGGAGAACAAGAGGAACGGTATTGGACGAGCAGAGAAGACCACGGGATGGGTGGGGAAGTTTGAAAAAGGAAGCTTCGGCAAGAAGACCACAGAGGACGCCAGGAGGACTTGTCAGAAGACAAGAGTACTTCATGCGAATGATTGTCATTCATCGCATTTATTTATTAATTTAAACATTGCTCTCTATCATCATCCTACATTCCTTACTCATCCTAGCGTAATTATCTCATTCTTCAAATCATTCTATTTCAATCACTACAGATTTCTACGCGACACATCGACTTTTCGTTATTAACCTGATTTTAATTTTCTCTATATTTTCATTATTAACCATGGATGTATTAATTATGAATGTATCGTATATATTAGGGTGGCCCTTATTTTACAACTTCCTAAAAGTTTAGCGGCCACCCGCCTTTCTTGTTTTAATCAATAAAAAACGATATGTGCAAAAATTTAGCTCAATCGAATAACTGCGAGACGGCCCTAATCTACCATGTACTTTTGAAATTTTCGCTCAGAAGGTCACATTTTCACATAATTTTTTAAAGTTATTTTATTTTCTGGAAGATTTGATTTGTCACTTGTTATTTCGTCAGTAATTAATAATCAATTAGTAAAGGAAATTAATGCGAATCGGAGTATAACATACCCTTTTTTTTCATAGCATGTGATTTTCTGATACTAAGTAAATATAAAAAAATCACTAAATATTAGCCGTATGAATTATGTCATGTGGTTATTCATTAAAGATATTTTTATATTATTATTTATATGTGCTTCGTTTATTTATTTTGAACCAAGTATGATAATTGATTCTTTTAATAATCGTTTCAGAACTGTTTGTGCTGCTGGTATAAGGTGCATTGACTTGAAAAATGAAGTGTTCTTCCTGGAATTGTAAAATGGCATCAACTTCTTCAGGTCGTTCGGCATACAAGTTAAGAAAAGATTTTCATGACATTCTTGTTGACTAGATTTCCAATCAAATCATTGAAGCCAAACTTCCTTCAAACAGACAAGTTTTAAGCGTATTTTTCTACAATCTAAGAGTTGTAAATATTACAACGAAAGAAAGTGCAGCATTGGTGATTCAAGAAGTTTGTGTTTTTTGGCAAAAAGCACGAATTCCTACCAGAAGAACTGATCACTGCATTGATAATTTAGTTAAATTCTAAACTCGTAAATGCTCACTGCATTCATTTTTCCTGTCTTCTTATAATTTCTCCCAGCAATCCTCTCTCCTCCCCCACCTCACTTAGTACTTCTTCATTTATTTCCTTTCGGTCCACTCCAACTTCTCCATCCTTCTCCACACCTTCTCTTGCGAAAGCCTCTTTGCCTAACGGTTTTCTTCTCCTTATGTCCCTACTACTTTGACCATTTAGGCCCAAAACACTTGCGAGATACGTTAACTGTTCCACCTACTCCAGTTTTTTCCCTCTTTTGTAATATTAACCTTAGACTTTCTCATTCTGTAAAACCGCATAACATTTGTTTTATTTACTGTAGGATAAATAAATGAAATCGAAATTTGATTACTCGACAAAATATAAAGTGGAGATTGGGTTGTTTCCTCCGAGGGGTGTGTGACCAAGGGACTGACCTTGCCGGGGCAGCTCCACGTACTCGACCCCTCCTCCTCCGGACGTCCAGTCGCACAGCAGGCTACACTGCGTCGTATCGTTACCCAGCACCGAGGCTACAAGCTCCTCGAGGTCATTGGCGGTGCCCTGGCGCGACCACCCACCGGCGAGCAGGTGACCGTCGGCGGCGCTTCCGTTGGCGGCGACGGAGGGCGAGTTGGTGGGGTTGGCGGCGGCGGGGGAGCGCTGCAGGAAGGAGGGCAGCGGGGGCGGTGGGATGGCCAGGATGAAGTCCGGCGGGGGGCCCGCCGACAGCTCGCCGCACTCGGTGCAGAAGGAGGAGGGGCGGGAGGGGGGCGTGAAGGAAGGGGCGGAGCCGTTTGCCGCGCCGGGGAACAAGAGAAGGCTGTAGCCCGCCATCCTCTCGGGCGCCTCCCTTCCGACGGAGCCTGGACACCCTGGAACGACATACGGACGCGTTGTCCCATTTCAAACAAAGGGCAAGTTCGTTGAAAGGGAAGTCATTTCAAATCAATCCTAATTGCTTTCCAGTCAAAGTTGATGAACTATCAAGGTGGTCTCAATGCTCTTCCAGTGGTTACGGAGTCTGGAGATTATATAAATGTACAAGTACATAGAATGAGGAGTGGGCTCACCTTGAGACATAAATGTATGAGCTGGAAACATAATAGATGGAAAGAAAACTAAAGGGAAAATCCTGTAAAAGGAAGACCAAGAGACGACTGAAAACAGTACAAATTTATAAGTGCGTCGAAATGTACTGATTAATTTTGCGAATCTGAATTAATATTCGTTATTACTGATTTGATAAACATGTTTTCCCTCATTTACAGTTACAGTAATGCACTATTTAGCCATTTTTTGCCTGGCTGGCCAATACATTCGTTTTCTCAAATATCAGGACAAATCTGAGTTCATATTTGCTATTTGTGACCCAAAAAATGTAGTTACACCAAGTTTCATCCCAATCGCAACGTTTTTTCTTAAGTTTTCCAGACTCCTGATACCTCCAAACCACTGTGCGTCGTTTGGAACAAGATCAAGTGCGACGTAGAGCAGCTAGGTTTGTAAAAAGTTGTAATAAACACGGTATAAATGTCACGACACTATTGGAAGAGTTAGGATGGGAGCCTCTAGTTGACCATAGGTTGAAATACATGTTAGATTGACTGCGTAAATTTGAGGCAGGTTACTTTTCTGAGCATGTTAAAGACATATTACAGGCTCCGACTTACTATGGTGCATCATATGACAAACGTAAAATCAGGGAGATAGATTGTAGAACAGATATTTTAAAATGTCGTTTTTTCCTCCTACCATTATAAAGCAAAATAGGCATGACAGAAATCGCGTAGAAGATAATTAGAATTGGCAGTTTATCTATTTTGTCCAATTTCTGCATGTTCTTGCCTGAATGGTATTTTTTTAATGGGCCAATGTTTTTTAACAATTCTACAGAATGATTTGATTTGTTATTAAATATTGTTGTATGCAAGTAGTTTCTTTCGTATTATTAACATTTTTGGAGCGCATGATCAAACTAATATTTGTGGTGACCTAACCTCCCCGCCACGCGCCCTTGTGGAGGCTTACAGGGTATTGTGTAGATGAAGAAACAGAGAAGCTATCAGGAAGGGGGTTAAGAAGGAATTACAACAATTTATAGAGAATAATGTAGGCCTGCTCCAATATAAACCAATCTTAAGATCGAAATACTGACGATGATGACGAAGTCTGGCTCTGTACAATCTCTTCCAAAAGTCTATGGTCAATCACTGGCGTACCGAGACTTGGGGAAAGTTAAAAACATACGTTATGTCGGCAATCAGTGGCTTGGCTCTACCTCAGAGCGACGTAAGCCCAAGGATCTGTTTAGCCAGCGAATGCCAACAGAAGGATCACATTCATCTTTCTCCAATCCTTAGCTTACGTCTGTGGCTTGACTACAGATTTTTGGAAATGGCAATACCTAAGTTCTCTCACACCTAATAATTAATCTAAATTTATAATAGCTTCAATGATCATAAAAAACTTAATTGACCAAGGTGGTAGTGTTATACTATCTTTTATTACTGCAAAGTTGGTGACATTTGGATAAACATTATTTAGATAGGGGGCCTTAATACACTCATCTCAAATTCTCAGGGCACTGCCAGAGAGCGATAAAAAAGTTTCCATTATGACTTACTGTTGAACAGTTGTGGAATTTATTCAATTTAGCAGAAAACTAAATTTCGCTGAAACATTTAATTTCTACCGTTTGACTTTAGAATTAATTATCTTCGTAGCATATACTTTGACTTTAATAATATATTTTTAAATTATTTGATTCCATTTGCAAATCTTCATTTACTTTTGATTTTGATGCATTATTCAAATGCTGCATTAAAAAACAAAAGGTAAACCCATTAATCCATTACAAATTCAAATAAAAGCTACAATATAATTTATTAATCTAACGCATATGGAGCATCAATGTTAAAAAATGGCAGATATGAATAGGATCAAATTATTTTCATGTCTGAAATTAAAAAAAAATATTGCATTTATCATTGAAAGTGCGGAAAAATGCTGTATAATTTCAAATTAAACTACAACTCATAAAATGAAATCAGTAAAGCACGGGTGCGTCCGGTGAATATTTCTTTAAAATTGAATTTTCGCAAAATATTTCCAGGGACTAATCGGGTACACAACCCACTCCAGGGAAGGTAAATTTAATTTTGAAAAATAATCACATTGGCAGAAATTAAAATTATTCTAACGATGGAATTTTACAAAACAGGCAAAAATGAAGTAACGCATAAAAATGAAGTAACACATCCGCAACAATCCAATTAAAACCGGGACGAATCGTAGTGGAAAGTAATGAATACTATTTCAAGAACATTTATGGTACATTGACCACTCAAAATGTTTTCATTCGTCGAAGACGACGCGTAAGTCCTTCAAAAAGTCCGAGGTGTGTCCAACCCATCTTGTTTTATCCAAGACTGTATCCTGGATATGACTTCGCGAAATGCTGTCCTTTTAACATCTCATTTATTCAGTTTGCTGACTTTCAAAGTTGCATTTTCATCAGGTCGTACAAAATTACGAGCCATGGTTGTGTAATCTGATGATTAATGCTTAATCTTTGGGAGCGCATCATGCATGGAACAGATTAAGTTAACAGTACCAAACATGCACACGATACGGTAGGATGTGCTATTCCAGGCAATCCAGAATTCTAATGACGATTTATTTATATCGTTTATTATATCGATTATTAATGACATATTGTTTATCGAAACGTTATCCTCTCGTTTATTGAATCTTCCCGTCGGTGATAATGGGGGATTGAAAGTTAATCTCGTGCCGTCGAGGAGCCAATTCGTCCGGGGTGTGGAGGAGAAGGGTGGGAAGAGCATTTATTATGTACGTATATGTATATCGAGGAGCAGACCTCAACTAACTTGCACGCTGATTTTCGTTGCCGACGCTATGGGGGTCGGGGGGTGAGCAGATATAAGAGGGTGAAGAGGGAGGGAAGTGGGTGGTGGACCCATTCCACCCCCCTCTGGCACCCTGAGGGGGGGGGGGGACCACTTCAATAGATCCCACGCGGAAGCATATGTGTACATATATACACACATAGTCTGCAAGTGCATACATAGGCGTTCCGTATCGGAACGAAGGGTGACAAGGGGAGAGAATTTAGGGATAACAGAAGGTTGGACCGAGAAGGGGTTCTTTGTGAGGGTACAACCCTGTACGCATCCTCCCATTCCATTTAAAGGATGGGTAAGGGGGGAGTGGTGATGTTTTGGGGTGTGTACGCATGCCCCGAGGGTAAGTTGGGTGAATCACTCAGAATGCAATAGTAGCCATGACTCACATTCCCAACAACGGGACGCGAAAGTTTGAAACACCCCAGTGACTCTTTTTTTCAAAAAATACGAGGCTTTTCCGTAAAATGAGGTCTCCGATTTATTTTCTCGTAGAAAAATAAGTTTATTGGCAATATATTGTATATTGATGGAATGGCTGAACTTTCGACTATTTTTCGATGTAATCAGCGTTGCGATCGATGAAGATTCGCAGGCACTGTGATATTTTTCGTATACCCTTTTCATAAAACTCTCCCGTTGCGTCTCGCAGGTGGCGCACGTCTTTCAACTCTTATTTTCCCTTGTTATTTTTTAATTGCTGTTGGAATGAATTCAAATTGATCATGGCTAATGTAGTGGACTTTCATTCGACGAACTTCTCCCGAGGAGAGCGGAGGATTTCTTCGGAAAAAGCAGCATAATCCGACTTTGCTGCCATTCAAAGATTCTCAGAGGTGCAAGTCCGGTCTTGGGATCGCCACAAGCGACCCATTAACAGTCTTGATCTCCCATCAGCCCTTCCGCCAATGAAGAAGCCGAGGAAATGCTGATACTGTCGATCCACAGAGCCGCCATGAGAGATCGAAGACGACACCAATACGTCTTAGAAGACGGAAACCGTCTGGGAAGACAGCAGGGAAGCCTCAGCATAGAGAGAGGACGTTGCAAAGTATGGTGTTTAATTTGAGCCAACAAGATTAAAGTAATGAGTAATACTTTCAACTTCACCTTCTTCAAGTAGAGTAACCTCCTATGCACTTACACACCTGTGCTAGCGATGTACTGCGGACATTATTACATAAGTAATATTTATCTTATCACCAGAAGGATACCGGTTAGTATAGACTTTTAGTGGATCCAAAGAACAAGCTCTCCCACAATTCTGACCCCAGCCTTATTTTCAAGTTTTCGATTCTAGGGTTTGTCGGCAGTATTTCCTGTTCTTCAGACATCACGGCCTTCTTCTGAGGGCTCCGTACCAGGAACTGTCGGTAGCTGTTGTGATTTGGTCGATATACCGAAATAGTTAGCAGTAGTCTGCCGGCTTAGGGTAGGCTTTCAATGGACCCTGGTACTACTGTGCTCCTAATCCTTAAGTAACATGAGTCAAAATATCCTCAAACCCCATAATAAATACGACAAGAACTCACTCTTCAGCTCATCATACTTTCTGTCTCCCCTTAAATCCATCCAAAATACCTATTCTCCCTCCCTCCACCACCCTCGATGTCCCAGAATCCTCCACTCTATTACGTCACAGTCATTAAATGAAGAAGGCACTGTTTTTTTCCACGGTTCTTTATTTTGGTACTACTAGTGTCCACGCTTAGGCGTCAACACCTGATGGCATTGTGTCCTTCATTTAATGAAGATGAAATTCCACAAAGTTGAGCAAGAAACCGTCGAATGCATGTCACCGTCTATAGCATCCCATTGCCTCTCAGTATATCTACAGCATCCAGTTACCCTAACTTCTTCGAATGTCTCCTAACAATCGACTCTCTTCCCCTACCATACCTTAGTAATCTTTCTTTGTTTCCCTTTCTTAATTTATTTTTTATCATTTATTCATCAGATGTTTTGGTCTCTGCAACAGTCTGCAATACATAGCATACATTACTAGGAGGACGCATTGAAATCAAGCATAGAATAATTTAACTATCTCAAAAAATGTTTTCGAGCAACATGGTCAAAGTAGTAGGGACGTAAGAAGAAGAATTTCACTAGGTAAAGAAGCTTTCACGAGGAGGAGGGAATTGATAATGGGGACGTTTAGTAAGGGTGTTAAAAAAAGGCTCTTTAAAACCTTGATATGGAGCGTGGTTACGCACTGCGCGGAAACATGGTCACTGAAGCAGGATTATATGGGTAGATTGGAGCCTTTTGAAATGTGGATGTGAAGAAGAATGAAGAAGGTAAAGTGGACAGAAAGGAAAAAAATGGTGTGGTAGAATATAAGAGAGAGGTTGTTTTGTTGGGATAAACCCTACAGTCTTCGTGCATCCAAAACCTAACTTAAACAGTAGAATACCAATACTAATGGTAATAATGCTTATCATAGACTTTTTCTCTTCTCCACACTTCTTGTAATATGCATTCCGGAAATTTGTGTGATTCTTGTAAATTATTGCTGCAGAATACTTGTACAGCTTGCATTATATGCCCGTGGATTACAATCAATGCCATTGATCTGTCTCTCATTTTCACTAGTTTCTCAGTACCTTCAAATTTTCTTCTGTGAAATATGCACAATGTCGTAAGTTTGGCGAAGTCAAGTGAAAGACATGCTTAGCAGCGTGATGCCAAAAAGCAAAACTATTGTAAGCATTGAAGCTGCAATTTCAACAGAGGAATGGTGTTCTCTCATTCGCTTTCTGAATTGTTGAGAGGAGGAACATTTGAATCCATCAATGAATGAAAGTTGGTGGTTCATTTCTGACACTCCAACAAGTTTACACGTGACACCTATGCAGTTCTTAAACAGTATTCTAATTCTTTAAGAGACTCCCCTTGATAAGGTCAGGGACACCATGCCTTGATAACAGCGACCTTTTTGGCAGTTAAAGCCATAGCTTCTCTGGAGGTATATTCAACTTTCAAAGTACTTGAATATTTCCATTCCACGCCATGGACAGTACATATGGAATTAGTATATATGAAAATCTTTTGTATTCAAGAAATAATGAGTTTAAAGATTTTTTTGTCTCTGCACAGTAGGATGGATGATTATGAACTTGACATACCGAGAGAAGCAACTCAAGAGGTTGGCGAAGACATTATGTGAAACACTCAGGGGGTCTGTGCTCAAATAAATAAGACTTTGTACTTTGCCCTTATTTCAATCATTGGGGCAAGGAATATTCACAGGATCAAGAAGATATATATATATATATATATATATATATATATATATATATATATATATATATATATATATATATAGGACAGATTGGATGATTGCTTTATATATGTTTATGTGTGTATATATATATATATATATATATATATATATATATATATATATATATATATACATATATAAAGCAATCATCCAATCTGTCCTGTGTCATTGGTTGGAAAAATGTTCCTGCACCCAAAAAAAATAGAAAAAATAATGAAAAACTTTAATGAGAAAAATTGCAATATGGATATTAAAATAGAATTTGTTTGCACTCGTACTCATGTCCCTTAAATTTTAGTAAAACAAGGTGAGTTTTTGTTTAGATCACATGATGTACATATTTCATCATCATCAGTATTTCAACGCTAAGATTGGTTGACTGTAGTCCTCAAGTTCTCTATTCGGTGTTAATACCCTCAAACCCCGATAGGTTCTCTGATTTGCGCCCTCCTTGATTTGCCCTATGTACTTGTCTCTTCGTATTCTTTGGCGGAATATTCACTTTATTCTACTTCACTTCTTTTATGTTTACATCTAATATTTTGTACCTCAAAGCGTGTTCAATCAATCTATGGTTATTCTAATTTGTCGTAGAGTTCTCTCCATATGGTCCTCTTTTTACTCTTCTATGTAGTTACTTCCTCGTTCCTCACTTCTGCCCACCCATTTCACCTTCTGCACCATTCTCTTCTTCAGCACCATATTTCGAAAGCTTCTCTTATTCTTCGCTGTTCCTCTTTTCCAATGTTCCATGTTTCTGATCCGTAGAGTGTCATGCTCCATACGAACGTTTTGACGAACTGTTTGCAACCTCAGACTCCTCGAGCATAGTAACTGTCGCTTCTTCTTCTTCTTGAATGCCTTCTTACCTAACTCATCAAACCTTGGCTGTCATGATTGCCAACTAACAGGACAGTGGAACACCATTTTGATATTCTAGTGCACTTTCAAGGATGTCACTTGATTCTCCAATGTATTTAGGAGAGTTCATCCTAAAAGAACACTCCTTTGACGGTGACATACAAACTGAAGACAAAAATAAGTTCACCATACTGTGGATTATTGTGTAAAAAGAACATGTTCCTCTGAAAAGAATTGTCGAAGCCTTTGGGTCTCAAATAGCTCAGGCAATAATTATCACTCAGGATAATAAAGTATCGAATCCTTATTATTTAGATCGACTTTAATAGAAGTAATCAACAAGTATTCACTAATAATATTCGTAAATTTTACCTAAAATGTCGGAATTAATAAAAATAAAATTTGCTAGCAACCGAAAATAATCCTTTACTCCAATCGTATAACCATGACTGATGCCACGATATATACCAGGAATTCAATGATTACCATACCCAAGGCCACCTGAGGTCTCGTATAACTACCCAGGCAACAATTATCATTCAGCTTAATAGGGTATCGAATCCTCATTATTTAGCTCGAGTTTAATAGAATAAATCAATAAATATTTCAGATATATTGGTTTTTACCGCAATCCTTCATCCCTCTCTATCATTCCTCTCTATTTTTATTTTACCATTCCCTCTCACCTCCCGATAAAATATTCTCTGTTTCATTCTTCCTTATCGATTTGTTTCCTATTTTTGTTTGTCTATTTCTCTTCCTTTTGCGGTATCTTCCCTTCGATTTTCAAAACCTTCCACTATCACGGTCCTCAGTAATCCATTGTACCTAAAGGTGGGTCCAATCTCCATCTATATTTCTCCTTCTTTGACTTTAAGAGTTCTTTTCACAGATGATCCTCTCTCCTCTTCTGGAGATATAGTTCCTCATTCCTCCCTGGGTCCATCTATTAATCAAGAAATTCAACATCACTCACTCTCCGTCTGAGTCGATCGGATCGAGGCATCGCTAGATGGGGGGGGGGGCGTCATCCGGGGTGTCCTCGACGGCGCGACCCTTCGCTTCGTCTCAGCGGGGAGAGGGGAGTGGAAGGGGAAGGGTCTACCCCCCCCCCCCCACTGCAGGGGGTATTGCACGGGTGCTTGCGTGCCTCGCTGGTTGTGCACCACTCCCGTCGATGGATCGGTTAACCCGAGCGTGTGACGAAGAGAGGAGATAGGGGGAGGGGAGGGAGGCGAGGGGTGATGGACGGATATCCATCCAAGTGTGAACGGCAGGAGCGGAGGGGGGTGAGAATAACCCCAGGAGAGAATGGGGGCAAAGTGAAGGAGAGAACCCTGTCCCTGATCAGTGCACTAGGGAGAGAGCATAGACAGAATGCCTTTGCCGAAAACAATGCCAGCTATTTTTTGCATTAAGATCCCTCTAGACTTCCAAATTCCTTAAACATAAATTATTGGCCGTCATTAAGTTAGAGTTTTCTCGTCGGAAATGCGCACAGGTTTCCCTTGAAAAAGAAAATAAGACCATATTTTAAGACGCTAATTGATAAAATCCTATTTTAAATCTTCACGTAAGAAAATGGTGAAGACGATACATTACTACGAAGAAACAGCAATTTTCAAGGGGCGATACTATGAGAAAAATATTTTATTTTATCATAGAAATTTTAAATTTCGTCTTATGTCCTCTAGCAAGCAGAATCGACGTCTCCAAGTGTATGAAAACTTAACGTAAAATATTAACAAGTACTCGTTCAAGGGAAATTATTACATGTTTTCCATGTACTTCCGAATTAGATGTGAATAATTTACAAAGCTCTGGCCCTAAGCTAAAGAAAAAATAAGGAAAGGGGGGTTTTATGTTTTTTTAATAACTTACCGATTTAAAATTGTGAGATTAAAGCCCAAGTCAAGTGATTGAGGCAGTCAATTGCTGAAGATGTAGATTTCCCGCTGCGCAAAAAATCATTTTACACATATTCACCTCAAGTACAATTCTGAGCGACGCAAACCTGTCTCAAACCTTCTCTCGGAAAGTTGTCTGTAAATATTTTTAATAATATGCGGAAATTGCTCTAGACAGGGAAAAGAAAGAGACGTGGGGAGGGATGGGGAGTGTGGGACTGACAAAGGCCATACAGGGGCAACGCGTGCGTTCGATCAATAGATCCTAGTCCTTGGTTTGGCAGTTCAACCTCTGCTCTTTCATTTGGCGCAAGTATTTGCTCGTTACACTCCCATGAGGATATCTATTCCGCAATGATTGTCTTCCTTCAATCACGGCCTCCATAGCTCAACATACACAACAGTATTTACGCCTACATCGAATTTTTCAAATTTCTTGGGATAATTGTCCAGAAACTCTCTCTCTTATCCTCTACCATGCTTAACAGTTATTCTCTCGTTTCGCTTCCTATCTGTCCATTTTATTTTATCGATTTTTTCTCGAAATACACATCCCGAAGGCCTCCATTAATCTCTCAATCTTGTTCCTCAAAGACCAGGTTTCGGAGCCGTGCAAACGCCACGCTCTGCGTTAAAGTCTTCATCAATCTACAGGGCGCGCCGCTCCAGGCGCGCCCAGCACCGCTCTGACGGGCTGCGATTGGAGGGGGGTATGTTGGCAAGCGACGCTGAAAAAGGCAGTCGGCTCTGAGCTGTGGTGTAGTGAGGAGCTCTGTTAACGCGAACCTCCACGCTTCGACCAACGTCACGGAACGCGATGCCGAAGTTTTTGGAGCAGCGTTATTCCATCAAATTTGCGGTAAAGCTTGGGAAATCGTCTACCGAAACTGTCGGTATGATTAACCAGGCTTACGGGGAGTCAGCCATGTCCAGAAACATGATCTTTCGGTGGCACAAGATGTTCGTGGAGGGCAGAGAAGAGGTCGACGACGAGTCTTCGAGAGGTTCCCGATGATGCCTTCGCGGGAGCGTTCCAGGAATGGGATCGCCGCTGGAACAAGTGTATCGACTCACAAGGGTCCTATTTTGAGGAATATTAGCTTAAGATATGTAAAAGTGTAATAAATTTTTTTTCCTGAGCTCAGTACACTTATTTTCCGGACGAACCCTGTATGCTTTACTCTCTCAGTGTCTACCATACAAGTCTATCATGATCGTGCCGACCCCGGTGGCGGCGGGGTAACGTCCTCGTCTGTCATTCCAAGGGTCGCGGGTTCGATTCCCGCCTACGTGAGTTTTCCTCCATCTAGGGCTTGGGTGTTTGTAAATGAGACCATTGTTATCGTCGTTAATAGTTCGATGTAAAGGCCAAAATGTGCTTTTTTGCGGACTAATACTGAATAAATAAATAAATAAAATCATCTTATTTTATCGTCTATTATCATTGCTTGTAATTTCGAAGGTGAAATGGATGGAATGGTAAACAAACGATGGAGTACTAGGGGAGGAGGAGGGGAATGGAGGCTCCGTTAATTGAAAAAAAGAGAAGGGCTTAGAGTTGAATGAATACATGCATTATTTTGATTGAACACGGCTTTTGGTTTAGTGCAGGATAATAACTCTTAACCGCCCTCAATCCTAACCCCACAAAATGAAGAAATAAAATCATCAGAAAAGCTGGTGTATGGTAATACCCTAATGTATTTCACTTCGCGTAAATGAGGATAGACTAAATTAAAATTTCCACATTTAATTAAACACAAAAGTCAGTGGCGTGTCGCGGTGGCCTAGCCTCTCTATACAATTCTGCTTCCTTGAGGCTAGCATGTGATCTGAAGTCCATCTCATGCTCCAAGTTCTTGAAGAAAGCGGCTCTGGGGCATCCTCTTGGTTTCTTACCCTACAAATTTCACTTCAAATATGTTCTTAACAACTTGGTTATGCCTTAGTAAATGTTCGATTAATTTTGCTCTCCTTGGTCCTATTGTTCTTAAGAGCGATCTCTTTTCTTTCATTTCTGCCAACGCAAATATCATTACTTCTTCTTTCTACCCAGCTTGCTTTTGTTAGTTTCCTCCAAGTCCACATTTCCACTACCTCAAACGCTTTTCTTTCCGCTTTCCTGATTGTCCATGTCTCACATCCATATAGCAATACACTCCAAACGAACTTTTTTCTAACTCCTACTGACATATGCTTATATGGTTACTGACTGGTGGATTCTTTTTGTTTTGAAACGCTTGTTTTGCCAAGGCTATTCTTATCTTAATCTCAGTCTCACATGCAGTTTTGTTGTTAATGACACTCCCTATTTAGGAAAACTGTTCAACCTGATCCAAGGTAGTGTCGTCCATTTTAATGTCAGTGTTGACGATAACTTTTCTAATACCATTGCCATTCCACTAGAATTTTTATTTTGCACGACCATATTCTCGTTGTAAGGCAACATCATCAGATGACGGTGATATCAGCAGATGAAGTTGCCATGCAACGAGCCCATGGTCGTGCAAAATAAAAATTCTAGTGGTTTCTTGCAAAGTTAGTTTTCCCTCATTAACGCATATTAAAATATGAAAGACTTCCGCCAAGTTAAGCCTGAGACAGTCTTGTATTCCACTATGCATGGGGAACGTGAAGGCAACATATAAGAATGAGAAAATTCAGGCCGTAGAAAATTGATCGCTGGGAAAATGTTAGCAGGGGTGCGTGTTTGGTCACCATGGAAACAAAAGGCACATGCGGCCTAGTATCCCAAATTGGTCTGCATCGGAAGTGATATTGCAAATACAATCATTTGTAGGGCATGGATAAGCCAGGAAAGTTTCATAATATATATCAAGTACATTTAAACTTATTGCATAGGGTAATTATTCATCCATCACCGTTCACGACGTACATGATACGGTTCAAATCACTTCGCCCCCCCCTCTGGATGATGACAGGGTATACCCGGAATATCCTGAACCTCCACTGACAGCTACAATACCAAGGGTAAGGATTTCCGTTCGGGATGCGCTGGAATATCGTTTAGGATACGAGATCGTATCTGGATTATCTACAGTCTATGGATATGTCAACGAATATCTCTAGTACCAGTATGACCACGGTGGCGTCGGGGTAATGCCCTCGTCTGCCAACCCAAAGGTCGCGGGGCCTAGGTGGTTTTTCTCTCACCTAGGGCTTGAGTGTATGTACTTACCAATTAGTTGTGTTCAAAGTCTGATGTAAAGGCCGAAGTGCTGTTTTCGGACTAATGCAAAATAAATAAATGAATCATAGTGTAAAGACTCACCATAAAAATTTCTTGAAAACGCAAACCATTCTTGATGTCAAGAATTTAATATCACGTCCAGTAATTCATATATTTTGTTAATAATATGTTACATAACTACATGTTGCCTTAATGTCGACAGAAAAGAACTTTAACGATTTATTTGAACAGTGTGCAGAAAAAAATGTCAACAAAAACATGAAAACAGTACAAAATTATAGCATTATAATGGCTGCTACTAATTATAACATTATAATGGCTGCCACTGTTCCTTTCTAAAGCCGTGCATGTAAATGTTCCGCGACCAATTTGATGCGCTAGACACCGTCTTGCTTCGGAGAGGCCTTTATTATTAGTATTACATAGTAACCCATGTCTCATTCGAACAGCGTTATCCTGATCCCTAATCGTTCATGGGGAAAATTACATCTTAAATCTACATGCTTTATATGTGATCTCTGCAATTTCAATGGCATGGTCTCTCACCTACCGTAGTACGATTTGGGCTAATGATACATATTCAACATCATTGCTAAAGAGACATTATCCCAAATTATGCAAGATTTTTAATCTGTAATTTAACCTTCGCTCAATTTAATGATTCCCAGCCTAGCTTCTCTAATATTTTGGATACGCCACTAAGTTTATCATAAAAACGTTTTACAAATCTAGCTCCTCTACGATGCATGCGATCCAATTCGGCAATCAATCCAACTTCATAAGGATCCCATTTATTGTATTAGCATATTCTAAATGAGGCCTCACCAGCGAAAGATAACATTTCTATCCGACATTTTCAACACATTTATTCAGTGCTCTTTTAATAAATCCTAATTTTATTGTTAGTTTGTCCATATATAGTATTTCTCGTATGTGTTTCATCCAAGAGAGGTCATGAGTGGGGGTAACGGCTAAGTAATTAATCGAGCCTACACATTCCATTTCGGCGCTCCCGATGCAGTGGGTGGTCGGGAGTAAATTACTCTTTTTCCAAAAATGTATGACAACGCACTTTTTTAACTTTGATTCTAATTCCTAAATCTCGCATCAGCGTTGTATAGCATTAAGGTCATCTCATAAAGCAGATGTGTCCTCAGGATCACGAATATCTCGGTAAACTACAGCATCGTCGGCAATGCCCTCGTATAAATAAAAAGTAAAAATAAACGTATCTTACTAGTGACTACGGAGTCAATGCCGTTAACATAAATGCAGGAATAAAAGAGGACCTATAACACTTCCCTGGGGAACACCTGAAGTGAAATCCATTGCAGTATAGGTAACTCCATCTATAACTACTCTTTGTACCCGAATATTGAAAAAGTCTTTAATCCAACCCCGGATATTTTTAACTATGCCAAGGGCTCTTTGAGTAGTTTACTCATAGTTGACTTTGTATTTTGAACATTTTTTTAAATATATAAAAAACGTAGCCAAAATGATAACTTTCATTTCTAGAAAAAGAATAATAGGTACAGACGTGAATGCAGGTTTATTTTTTATATTCGAACCGCGACGACAATAATTGCTGTGCCTGATATTCCATCTTAAGATGCTAGAAATGAGAAGCGGCAGACTTTGTATTTTAAAGTTTTACCATTAAACTCAATTTAAACTCTCGGTAAAATACCCTGAGTATGAATCTACGTCACTAATCTCACTGCTTACAATATAAATATAAATAACACGTTTCAAAGAATTACACAGACGCCATCTCTTAGCCTGCATCCTGCAGAATGTGAGCATTAATTACCCCAAGATGAATTGCAGGAATTAAATATTCTCTGAAGAATCCATTCCAAATAATATTTTGGTAAAATATTACTATATTCTCTCACTAACTGTAGCTGACAATGAGCGGAGGGGTAGATCAAAATTATAAGTATGGGTAATGATAAATTTGGTCAACCTCAATGTAAAAATCCATGCGGTGCAAATCCCTGAACAATATTATTTCGCACGGAATAGTACCGTGGAGCAGAGAAAAGGAATTGCCTACCCCTTAACCCTGCCGATGTGGAAAATTCACCCGTCGCAAATTTGCTTCGGAGTGAACTCTACTCTTAGATCACAAGTAAAATATTAGGGGTTGATTTATAGGACGGTGGTGGAGGTAAATTCTTAACTTCTTTGAGTTGGAGATATCAAAAGTAGTTTTCCAGTACTCGATGCCAATATTACTGCGATTCTTTCGACCATGATTTTTTTCACTTTGGCAAGTTGTGCTTTTGATGAGTGCTTAAGCGTCAAAAATATGTATTTATTCTGGGCATTCTTATATCTCTTAGTTTTAGATTTTAAATGAAAACCATCAATAGTTCTAGGAGAAATAAATCAAAATACCCCTCTTGGCAGTGTTACATACATACATGAGAGAAACTGCATCCTGCAAGCCACCATTAGGGTGTGTAGCAGGGGGTGTTTACACACCAAACTACTTTTGACTCAAAAAACTTCCCCCCTAAGCGTGTTTGGACAAAATTATTATGATTCCTTATCGTTCGTGGGAAAAAATGCAATTTTAAAACTCTTTTTATTCTACATTTAATCTTTCTAATTTTTTTTACGTGATCTCTCCTAACGTAGTCCTATGGGGCTAATAATACATGTTCAACATCATTTACATTACATTACATTCTAAGTTGAAGGTATTATTTGCCTACCAGCGAGGCTATTCATTTATTTCGAAAGAATGCATCTATATCCATCTCAACCAACCACAAACTCGCTCTAATTAATGCGTCAATGTTTGAAGTTTGTTTCGTCAACGATCGGCTGGTGCATTGTTATTTACCAGAGTCTTCAGATTATGGGTTAAGATTATGGTTGTCCCAGAAGATTTTTGCATAACAGTGGGGTTCTATTTAAAGCTCTCAGACGTAAACTCATCTTTCCTCTGACTTCAATTTCTTATACGACCCTACCTCTTCGTGTTATCCGAAATACCAAACCCCTTACTCACTCCCCCCAGCTTAAACAACATTCTCCCTTCCATCAATCAACCCTTGTGGTTTGCAAATTCCTTTCAATGTCACACGCATCCACTGTTATTTACCTTCTTCGAATTTCTCTCTATCTCTCCCTTCTTTACTCAAAGTAACTTCCTCCAGCCACCTTCGTATTATCATAGTGTTAAGTTTTTAATACTTTGGTATTCCTCTCTATCCAAATTATTTTCTCAATTGCCATTCAGCCGAACATATTCACTCATCCACTCTCCTCCTTGTGTCACAAGTAAATGCTTGGCGTATTTCAGCGTAACATTATATATATATATATATATATATATATATATATATACATGTATATACATACATATATATACATATATATATACATATATACATATATATCATACATATATAAATATAAATAAATAAATAAATAAATAAATATATATATATATATATATAATCAAACGAGGCTGTCTAGAAGGTTAACTCAGTTTTAGTGTAGCGTGAGAAGTAGTGGAGAGAGCCAAATGGTCGCTGTACTGTAAATGCACGGAAACGCGATTGAATAGTTATGCTTTGTGCTTCTCTCGGCGAGGAACTTCAAGATGCCTTCATCGGTTGGCTGCGATATCATGCGGCAGAATTTTATACTGAAGGAATTCTTAAACTACGAGGGTCATCCAGAAAGTAGTACCCGTTCGTGAAATAAAGACACAAAAGTAAATATTAACAAACATAAAAAATTTTATTTGAAAGAGGATACTTTAAACTACTTCTCAACATAATCTCCAAGCAAATTAAGGCATTTGTCATAACGTGTGACAAGTTTCTGTATTCCTGCTGCATAGTCCTTCGCCGCCAGCTCATTGAGATACGCGAGGGACCCATCTTGCACAAATTTTTGCATAATGCAGATGGTGTTTAACAATTTCATGAACAATTGTTCGAGAAACATTGGGAAAATGCTCACAGATGTCATCAATTGTGACGCGCCGATCGTTCCTCACGAATTCGTCAACTGAGCTCACCAGTTGGTCTGTAATGACAGACGGTCTCCCCGAACGCTCATCGTCGTGTGTGTTCCCCCTCCCCATGTTGAAGTTGCGACACCACCGCCGAACAGACGACTCGTCCATTACATTGTCTCCATACACCTCCTTTAATTGGCGATGAATATCACATGGGCGAACGTTTCTTGCATTGAGGAATTTAATCACTGCCCTCACTTCACAACTGGCGGCGTTCTCAATTTTTTTAAACATTGTAAACAATCACAGAAACAACACAGGCAATGCTAGCGTCACGCAACTTGGCTCAGAGAAGGCAGACAAGCCACTGAAGCTATCTGACCTCGTCCAGCGGCTACTCGCGTCGTCAGCACTTCATGCGGCACGAACGGGTACTACTTTCCGGATGACCCTCGTAGTTCAGAGATATGGCAAACGTTTAAATCTGTTTGACTATATATATGTATATATATATATATATATATATCGTCATATATATATATATATATCGTCAAACAGATTTAAACGTTTATCATATCTCTGAACTAGTTTAAGAATTCCTTCAGTATAAAATTCTGCCGCATGATATCGCAGCCAACCGATGAAGGCATCTTGAAGTTCCTCGCCGAGAGAAGCACAAAGCATAACTATTCAGTCGCGTTTCCGTGCAACGGAGTGCTAGAAATCTGTGGAAAGCTTTTAGAAATTGCAAAGCGCCGGTTCTCATGAACTTATCCTCAATTTTCCGGCGTAGTTCATTGTTCATCATATATATATATATATATATATATATATATATATATATATATATATATATATATATATATATATATATATATATATATATATATATATATATATATATATAATTCATTTATTTAGCCCAACTAACTTTAATTCTACTATTTTAAATATACGAATACTAATTTTTCATTGCGTCGTTAAAACGCTTAAATCAAATCGTCGTCCCACGGTGACGATCGCGCATCGCACCGTCGTTGAAATTTCAGGCGGTCGGCCATTTGAAGTTCCTTCTGAAGGCGTTCAACAAGCATAGGTGTTATTTCGGGGGGTGGGAATGGGTCGGAGGGGGTGGACTCCCAGGACACGCGTGTGCGCAGGCTGCCCCCTGCACGCACCCTTTGCACCGTAGGCACGCAGAATGGTCCTGCCCCCTCCCTTCCAGACCACCCGTCGTATGCCTCCCCACCTTATCCCTAAAGAAACCTCAAAAGAGAGCTGGAATCACGGGGAGACGGGAACCCGACACAACCGGAAGCGTGGTGAACGCCCAAACCCACATCACGGGAATTACGACACTATTCCGAACCAAGATCGAATAATTAACGTGGAAATATGCATGAGGACACTACACCCACACGCGATAAACTTAGTGGCGTATCCAAAATATTAGAGGATCTAGGCTGGGATTAACTCAATGGAGCGAAGATTAAATTAGAGATTGAATCTCTTTGATATATTGGAGCAATGATTTTGAGAAGATATTATTGCCCTCATCACACTACGATAGACGAGATCATATCAATAAAATTAGAGAGATTAAGTGTAGAACAGATAGATTTAAGATTTAAATTTTTCCACGGCCGATAAGTGAGCAGAATATCTGTACGTGACCGCGCTATGAGGGGAAAAGTATTTCGAGTTTAATTAGTATGCTGTGTAATCACCGCCTGCCACGCATCCTAGCAGTGTCTTGCAGGGTACATATACGCATAAATGAATGCTAGTCGCATATGGGTCTAAAATCAATAGAATTCTTTCAAAAACCTTTTTTATATTCACTTTGTGACAAAAACAGCCTCCTATGCGAATTTAACGAACAGGATTATGGATATATAGGCTAATATTAGTACATGTATGCGATACACGAAACAACTGAGGTATTAGAGCGCGTATTAGACTGAAAGAGCATTTGTCCGCGCAGCGCTAGTCACCATGGCACGCAGGACCAAGGAGATGGAAATGGTTCGGAATACTACACTTAGGGCTTGATGAAGAATCGTGGAGAAATAGTTGACCCCAGGGTTTCAGAAATGAGAGGACGATCTATTATTTTGAAATTATAAAAAATGTGAATATTTTAAATAAAGAATTTAAAAAATATAAATAAATACAGGAGAGCCTAGATAAGGAGAAGTGAACACACTGAAAAACGATAAATTTCTTAGCTTTGCCCGACAAAAACCAAGACTGACACGAAACACTACGATAGATATGAATAGAGAAACAGAAAAATAAATAAAGAGAGGGCACGTATGAAGCTGGAATTGAAAAGAGAAATTAATGGACAGAAAGGAATTGTAGGGAAAATTCGATCATTTAATTAATTTTAAAAATTCACGGTAATATAACTAGAAACATTTTAAAACGCAAAATGAGGGAAAAATAGCAGGATGGGAAATTGCTATTAATGAAAAAAACTGCCCCTGGTTTCACGAAATAACTCCAACACCGTAATGAATGAACACGTTTCTATACAGAATATAAAAATGAAAATGTAACATCCACATAGAAATAACCAGATAGGAATATAGAATTAAAAAAATACGATCCATTGTTTTTGCACAAAAAATAGACGGTGTAATTGTTTTGAAAAAACATCAGCAAGACATGCACACAATGTAATCGTTGAAAGATCTAGGAGAGAAAATAGCTGTCACTTATTTCATAAACAAAATAAACCTCAGCATGGTTGTTGCGACTTCTTTAAAAAGTACAAAATGGAGACGAAAACACTAAGAAAGGTGTGTGCAATAGGAAAGAAATCAGACCGTTATTTTGCAACCTAAATCAACGGCATTATTACTAGAGATAGTCCGTTAAAAATCATTGAAAACGGACTATCAAGTAAGCAACGACCACGCAGGGCTTCAGAATAGATGAAAAAGAAAAATATTTTAAAGGATCAAATAAAGTAAGATTAAATGGATGAGCAGAGGTAATTTGAAATAAGAAAAATGCAGTTTGCCAGCCCAGTAAGAATGGACGAAGGCTAGGAGGGGTTGAAAGGAGTCAAAGGATATCCATCGATTGTAATAGGGGATGAAACTGTTATTAGCAGGGCACCACGCACTCACCTCAAGGGGAGGTTGCCAATTCCCTCCCTCCTGACCCCTTCGCCGCCACTAAAAGCTGCTAAGACGAGTAAAACTCCCGCTTTTTCCTCCCCGTTGTGGTTGAAAAACGTTTAATTTCACCCTTCTCCAAGAACACCTTCACACGATCACAAACACAGACGCACAGACGGAAACACAGGAGAGATATAACGAGGTTCCCGCATTGCCTCTCCTCCTACGGGAGAAGGAGATTGATAGGAAAATAGAGAGAGAGAGAGGAAGAGAGGGAAAGCGAGGAATAATACAGGAAAACACGGAGGAGGGAAGGAAAACACTCAGCCAACCGTGTCTGCGGAGAGACGCGGATTTCGTTCACCCTGGTTTGTTTGTCGATAGTCGTGTCTGCAGGCCGGGGCGGTTCGCTTTTCGCCCGCCAGAGGGTGTTGGCGCGCGCGGCGGACATGTTTCCCTTACCGGCCATGATCGACTATGAGAATTAACGACGCACGACGACACCATGGGCAGAGGACGTAACATGGACACAAAATAAACGCTGTTGTCGTCACTTGGTGGGTTTTAAAGATCTTCGTAGACCGTCTTCAGGGGCCGGAAAGGAATTTAATTGTTAAAATTCCTCAAACGCACTCATAGGTGGTAAGGACCTCTGTTCATTGCTGAATCGGAATGAACTGTGTTTACGTGCCATAGAATTATTACAATCGCAATATTGTTATTTCTAAATTGTTAATTATTTGCGATGGGTTTGTTTTGGTGCGGAGGATTGTTGGCACCATTGTTTGGCATTTTCATTCCGTATAGAGTCTAATTTTACAGTTCTTATTAAGGTACAACAACAATTTAGTTCCTTATGATTAAAAATATATCGTATCCCTTGTGCTGTATCTGTTTTTGTCATAAATGGCGGAATCGGTAGGGCTAAATCAATAAATGTTTACAGATTTTAAACAGTTAAATTCCTTTCACCATCCTGTATGAAAATATGCATGGACGATGTAGCGGCAGCTGACGATGACACAGGGTTTTTCAATCCCCTGCCAATCATCTGCCTCCCCTGTAGTAGTGGCGGGTGTATGTAAAAAAAAGCTTAAGAAACCCCTCATTATTTGCGGTTCTTCATCCTTCAACCAATGTCGTCACAGAATCATCCAAATAAAACCTCGGCAAGCCCACAGTAGTTACCCTTCCCAACTTCCCATAATCCTTAGCTCCATAACCCCTCCTCCTCTCCTCTCACACGTTCCCCTACTCCCTAGTACCCCTGCCGCTCAGGGTGCGTGGCGGTGGTAGGGGGTGGGATTCAGGGTGGAGGAAACAACTTAGAGCTACCAACCCAACGGAAACGTGGTACTCCTTGCATACACATGCTACCATGATATCCACCCCCAGGGTGTATTTAAGGGTATACTGGGATGCACCAGGCATTGGATATCAAAATAAAATGCTAGTTATGAATGGGAGAGTTAAATAATTCAAATGATGGAGAGGAAATTGTGAACAGTCTACATATATTTCAGTATTTAAGTTTAAAATAGTGACCCAAGCGTGCGATTAAAAGCCGTTATCAAGGGTGTAAACAAAAGAAGAGTTAGATACCGAAAACTGGTTTAAACGTATTGTGTTTTAAATCAAATTCTGGGTAGCACGATCGCTTTTTGTAATTTTAAAATGAAAAAGAGCTAAAATACTGATTGAAAACATTGAACAACCTAGTATTTAAAAATTGTTTTCTTCACTTCTTCGTTTGTAGTTATTCTGAAACCTTAATGTGTATTCCGAAGGAAAATAATAAATTTTACCAGATAACTTAAACTTGTAAATTTAAAGCAAAATGGCGTGCGATTGACTAAATTCCTAAAAATTAGGATCCTTCTCAAAGCTATGCTCTTTAGCGTATGGTTTGGTAACGTACAGGTATTTCAGAATTTTATTTAGATTATAATTTACATAACTTGGCAAGGATTAACTCATTTCCGTTCTGTTTATTCTATAATGTACTTAGTTTTAATTAATTGTTAATCGGTTTTGACGTTTTTTGATATGGGAAGAAAAATTGTAGCAACAGTGAGAAAATAAATACGAGAAGCGCTGACAATACGCCGCTACGTAAGATGAATGGGCATAAAACGGATAGACGTAGAAATTAATTGAAGTCCTAGAAGTTTGGATGGCGGATGGCTTCCTATATATTGGAACATCGACAACAGGAAGATAACTTGCATTGTGGAGTTCGATAGTTGTGTGAAGTACTTGATAGTTTTAAATTGAAGACGGAGATCTTCAAACCTGGAAATCATTCCGGGTGTAAGAGGGTCCGGGATCCATTCCCGGCGTTGGAAGTATTCATCAGATGCATCCCGATTCCTTCTTATGGGTGCCAATGTTGAAAGAGTGCCTCGAGTACATTATGCCGTCCGTCGGACAGGACGTTATGATTGCGTGACCCTTAGGCGTCTTTCGTTATAAAAAGTAGACCTAACCCAGGCACTGGCTTTTAACCCCACCCCCCAATCCCTGAATATCCTACTTCTAGCAAGTTACCCATCTGTTCTTAATGATGAAAAGATCACCTTCCCTAATAGTTACAACTAATTACTATAATCAATGCCAGGTACTACTAGCTAACTACCAGAATCGCGATACTGTAACATCCATTGTTTTTTTATAACTGCACCCATTGGTAAATTTCGCGAACTGACTTTGAGTATATCAGCCTAAGTATTTCAATCCTAAGATTGATTAATACACGACTCCCCATTCTTCTGTATTCAGTGATACGTAATTTCCTCTCTCACCCCCTTACACGAGCTTCTGGTAGATTCTCTGTTTCAACCCCTTCTTGATTAGTTTCCCTTGTTCTTGTCTCTTGAACTTCCTTTACGGGATCTTTCCCATATATAATGCTTTTAAATAATCCGTTAATTTTGATGAAGTTTTCTCGGGTCTTCCACCGAGTCAGGGGTTCCATATTGGCCGGAGATGCTCGACTCGTATATCGTTCTCAGGGTAGATCAGTGCCACTTACAGTTTCAGTTCAGTTTGAAAGGTTTTTATTTCCGTTAAGGTGGACAAGATACAAGAGATATATAAAATATAATGGAAAACTTAATAAAAACAATACGGAAACCCCGTTTTAGGATTAACTCCTCTTCGGGGGGGGGGGGGGGGAAATAATATTGGAAAGGGTAGCGGTTGCGGAAAAACCTTTGTTTTCTTTTTGGCGGGAGTGGTATGGGCCCGGCATTCACCCATGGCCGGAGGGAAACCGAGTGCCACTCTGCACTTGGCCGTCTTATATACATGAACTCTCGGGTCATGTGACTCGTGATTGGTCTGTGGAGGAGGAGCCTCCTGGTTGGTCATCGTGGTGTTGTGTTGTGTTCCTTCTTTTACTAACCTCCATCAGCACCGGTTTCCATGCGTTGCTGAGGGAATAGCTGGAGTCCCTGTTGAAATTCACAAGTCACCGGACCCGTGGTGGGCTCATGTATATAAAGATGGCCAAATGCAGAGTGGCACTCATCTATCCTGAGGACGATGCATGAGTTGAGCATCGAAACGTCGGCCAATATGGAACCCCTGACCCGGTGGAAGACCCGAGAGAACTTCTTCAAGCAATTATGCCGAGAAAACACCAGATCTTAATACATGAATTGCTTCAAAGGGGGTCTATTCTTTACCCTGATCCACCTTTCCAATTAACCATACCTGTCATCCGTCGAGTGCCATGGTCCATAAGAAGGTTTTATACGAATAGCTTCCTGGTTTGCTACTTCCGCTGTTCTTTCAGCAATGAAGATAGATCTTCTTCTTCATGAACACTGTCTTAGCTCGAGATATTCTTCGCTTGATATCGGTCGAAATTCTTCCACCCTAATTTATGCTGCTACCGAGGTAGATGAAGGATTCAATCAACTTTCTTCAGATTCACTCCTCGAATTTTTAATATCTGTCTTCAGCTTCTCTCTACCACACACATACAAGGAATTTAGTTTCCTTCTTGTTGGATGCTCTCATACTATTTTCTCATAGTTCGATACTTGGTCCGGAGCATTCTATTATTATTTGCTTGGAGATATTTCCAGTACCACAGATAGATAAATTCTCTAGATTGTAACAGTTTTGGCTGTTACTCCTCAACTACCATTTCTGATTTTCCTTCAACGACTCAAGAGACGGATGTCACTCAACATAAGAAGGCTGCTCATAAAATAAAGTCCGTTATGCTATTTAAAATACACTGGAATAGATGCAGAAGATTGATTATTTAAAACTCAAAACTACTTATCCCTACTATTTTATACATATTTGCCAAACAAATTCAAACATTTTTCATAACTATAAACTTATTTTCAAATCCCATAAATTTCTGCCACCTGTGATAGCAGCTGATGACAGCATCTTGGAGTTCTTCGTCTAGACGAGCACAAAAAATGAAGTAGCCTTACTTTTCAGTCGTGTTTCCATGCAACAGAGTCGTAGAAATCTATGGAAAGCTTTCTAAACATTTTAGGCATCGTAAAACGCTGGTTTTCAGGAACTTTTTCGTCAATTTTTAGGTGCAGGTAGTTCATTGTTCATCACAGACGGGCGGCCACTTCTGTCATCATCGTGGACATGTATGTTCACTATTAAACGCACGAAAACACTGACGCGCACAAATCTTGTCATTCACCACATTTTTTCAGTTCGGAACACACATTTCCCGATGAATGTCAGCAGCTTTGGAGTTTTTTTTATCAATAAAAACCTTAAAACCGAACAGACTTTACATTTGGCGGGAATTTCGATTGTATTGTTCATTTTGACTCGCTATGGTAAGCAAACGACAAGCGGCGTGACCTTCCAATCATTGTAGGTAGAGGCGTACTGACCTATTGTGTGCGTCAATATAGTGACCGTTTGGCCCCCTCCAATACTTCTCACGCTACACAAAAACGGAGGAAATTTTCTAGACAGCCCTCGCATTACGGCAATGAACTAAATATTTTAATGCCATTGTTCATTCAGAATTTTTAAAGGTTTCGAGTAAATTTGCATTTTGTTCGCGTTATCATACGAATATAGAACTCATCAGTTCGCAGATGACAACGCAGCAGTGCAAAAGACGCGAAATAACCTTAGAAGCATCTGCGAAAGCAAAAAGAAAGCCTTGCACCTTCTTACATACTTTACTTCCAAACCAGAGTGGAATCAAACTGAATTTGGCTCTCGGGAATAGGATAAGACCACTTTGATCGGTTTAACACCGTATTCTACAAGTTCCTCCCCACCCTCCCACCCTTGGTTGTCGCTAATCCTGTCACAATGAGAAAAGTCAGAGAATAATTCAGGTAGAGGGTGCAGATGCGTGTCGAGGAACAGGAAAGGGTTCTCGGGGTGGAAGGAAATTCAAGTGACTTGGCACCTCTCTGAAGAAGGGTGTGGTGGGGGGGGGGGAAGGAGGACTCCAAAATAAATCAATACTATGAAAATCCGTTGAATTTCAAAAGAGGACCTATTGCCATTGGATTATTTCACCCTTGTCACGTGGCCATGAGCAGAAATGACATCCGTCTCTTGAGTCTTTGTTAGGAAAATCAGGAAGGGAAGTGGAAAACCAAACGTAAAAAGAACTAATTACATAATAGAGAATTCACCTAACTGCTTTGCTGAAAACATCGGAAAGCAAATAATTCTGAATGCTAATTGACCAATTAGTGTGTAGATTATAGCATAACAGCATCAACAAGAAGAACACTAAAATCCTTGTCGGTTAGGGAGAGTGTGGCTGAAAGTAGATATCAAAATTCGGGAGGTTAAATGAAGCAAGTGAAATGAATCCTACGTCTATCTGAGCAGTAGTGTAAATAACTTTTGATGGAAGAAATCCGACCGATGTCAAGCGAACAATACATCTCAAGCTAAGAATGTGTTTACAAAGGAGAAGATGAGACAGCTATGTTGAAAGAACACCTAAAGTTCCAATTATGGAAGCAGTTCCTATAGAGCATGGCGCTCTATGGATCAGAAAGGTGGAATATTGGAAAAGTGAAACAGAGTGAAGAATGGGAGAGGTCTTTGAAACGTAGTGCTGAAGAAGATTAAAAGGAAAGACAAAATGAGGAACAAGGAAGTAGTATGTGGAAGAATAGGAAGAGGGAAGAGGACTGCCTGTGGAGAGAGAACTCTACGGCAAAGAAGGAGAACTATAAATGAGTTGGACACACCTTGAGGCATAAATGGATTAGTTGGAAGCACATAATAATAGAAGGGAAGAAAATTGAAGGGAAGATCTTGAAAAAGGAAGGCGAAGAGAAAAGTCAGCATTGGAAACACATTAAGAAGGACGTAATAAAACAGAGAAGCTATCAGGGAAAAAGAGAATCACAATACTAAATAGAGAAGAATGGAGAGGGACTCAAATAGCATCAATCTTAGCATTAAAGTAGTTTTTACACCCGTTATCAGTTAGATTCCATATTACCAATAATAATTGTTGCTATCCCAATGCCCTAGGTTCGTAAAATGTTTTCTGCTGTCATTTTGTATCGGTGTCTTACTTTTACTTCATTTTTCAAAAAAGTCAAGTGACTTGTTCCGACTCATTCTTGATTTCATCTGCTATCAGGAAGTTATAATTTGCATCAAATTTTTCATACAAACGCACTAAACGTTCAGTAATAATTTCATAATTTAAAGGTTACCTAAAATGTAATATGTAAACATGTTCATATATATTTCCAGTAATCAACCCGAATGTCGGTTTAGTAGGTGATGGCAGAGTTCACCTAGGGTAGGGGGGCCAGTTGCTTTCCCTGTGCCGGTTATGGTTTCCCAGGAAGATCTGGTACCCGAAAAATCACATAGCTTGGGTTATATATGTATATATAAATTATATGTGAAAGTCTCACAGATGTGAATAATAATGTATACATATATATACATGCATGTAAATGTATATATAATATGTGCAGGTATGCGTGTATGATTATACTATATACATATATAAATATCTTCGAAATGGAACTCTCTTCGGCGACGCACAAATATATAAAAACACAGATGTAGATTTTTAGACTATAGAGACACAAAGAAAGGACACTCACAATATGTTATTTTACGTTTCGACGGCTCGGCTGTCGTCATCAGAAGATTCTGAAGACGACAGCCGAGCCGTCTAAACGTAAAATAACATATTGTGAGTGTCCTTTCTTTGTGTCTCTATAGTCTAAAAATCTACAGCTGTGTTTATATATATATATATATATATATATATATATATATATATATATATATATATATATATATTTATATATATATGTATACAAATTAAAGAAAGGTGTAGGTACTGGGCTAGGTGTAGGCGCCCAATAACTATATCTTATACGAGGGTCATCCGGAAAGTAGTACCCGTTCGTGAAATAAAGACACAAAAGTAAATATTAACAAACATAAAAAATTTTATTTGAAAGAGGATACTTTAAACTACTTCTCAACATAATCTCCAAGCAAATTAAGGCATTTGTCATAACGTGTGACAAGTTTCTGTATTCCTGCTGCATAGTCCTTCGCCGCCAGCTCATTGAGATACGCGAGGGACCCATCTTGCACAAATTTTTGCATAATGCAGATGGTGTTTAACAATTTCATGAACAATTGTTCGAGAAACATTGGGAAAATGCTCACAGATGTCATCAATTGTGACGCGCCGATCGTTCCTCACGAATTCGTCAACTGAGCTCACCAGTTGGTCTGTAATGACAGACGGTCTCCCCGAACGCTCATCGTCGTGTGTGTTCCCCCTCCCCATGTTGAAGTTGCGACACCACCGCCGAACAGACGACTCGTCCATTACATTGTCTCCATACACCTCCTTTAATTGGCGATGAATATCACATGGGCGAACGTTTCTTGCATTGAGGAATTTAATCACTGCCCTCACTTCACAACTGGCGGCGTTCTCAATTTTTTTAAACATTGTAAACAATCACAGAAACAACACAGGCAATGCTAGCGTCACGCAACTTGGCTCAGAGAAGGCAGACAAGCCACTGAAGCTATCTGACCTCGTCCAGCGGCTACTCGCGTCGTCAGCACTTCATGCGGCACGAACGGGTACTACTTTCCGGATGACCCTCGTTTATGTCAGGTTAATTTTCGCCTGCTCGCCCTACATTTTATCCTCCGTCACTTTTTCATTCTTCCTACCTGCCTTCATCTGCCGTCCAAACAAGAAAGGCTGCTCTTTTTATTCCTCTCCTTCACTTGCCAAACATTCACCCTCCCAACTCACATTTACGTATCACACTTCCTAATTTATACCCTGTATCCAAATTTACCTTCCACGGATTTCCCCTAGCAACTTCACTCTTTTTTTTAACCGTATTTCAGCGAAACGTCATCATTATGTTCCACTCTTTACAGATTATTTTTCCCGTTATTCTCCATGACAATATCTCAAGATATTCTAATCCGCGCTCATCCTAATGCCTCGAAAATCGGACTTTTGAGAGATATCGTGCCACACTCCACATTAATTATTTGCAATCTGCCACCATTCGACATCAAGAGAATATTTATGCCGGAAAAGTTATGATTGATGTATTGATGGAAAAATAAGTGAAATTTCAGAAAAATCCTTCGGAGCTTTGTCGCAGTGTTTCAGCGGGGTGAAAATGATATTTTTCGCCTGATATTCCAGGAGAAGCGTATTATTGGCGAGTGAAAGAGAGCTGGATCGAAGCCACACCAGCCGTTGCCGAAGGTCAAAAAAAAAGAAGAAAAAAAAACCATATCCTCCAAATATTCAATTATTCGCAATCTGTTGGTCTTGAGAAGCCTTTGGTTTCGGGCACCCCGTCGGGAGATGACCCGCAGAGCCTTCTACTTGAAGACGCCGGGTGGGAAGAAAAATAGGTAAGAGGAGAAGGTTGGAGGAGATTGGGAGGAGGGGGATGAAGGGGAGGGTCGTTCCTCTTTGGATAAGGGAGTCCTCGGAGGGTTTTGCCAGTGGATCGCGCGAAAGGAACTCGACTCCGATCGGAATTCACTGGGCTTCTTATATTACAGACGTGATTTTCCCTTTCGAAGGGTTTTTTTAGGGAAATGGTGAGGAGAAAGAGGTGGACGCACATTCGAAAAGGGACAATTTTTGCTCGGAAGGGTCAGAGGTCAAAGGTTCTCTCGGCGATCCCAAGGAGGTACCTGAATCTGAGATGATCCTGTTCGTCATTGGGATTTTGTTATACCAATGTGTATTTGACAACGCTCTAGTTGAAAGGTGTTGTGTTTTCTGTTTACTTACTGTACCTCAATTGTTAATTTGAAATTGACTGTGTGACAGTAATGGAGTTTAATCATTTTCTTCGAGAGGTTTGTGCGGAATCCGAGCTATAGAATTCAAAACTTATAGGCAGAGATGGTCTAACTGGAAAATTGACTATATTGTCTTTTCACGACGGTGTTGGTAAATGTATCCAGGACCCCGAGTTTTCGGATTTATTTGGCGGCAGACGCGGGAGTGTTTTATATACGCTGTGATACCCGATAGAATAGCATGTACGTTGTTGAATGGCATTAAAGAATGTATCCGTTCAAGGACGTTGACAATACGTATCTGACTGTTGGGACAGCTACAACAATATTTCTCACATTCAAGGACACAATTACATAATGCATTTGACTGCAGGCACGCTGGTAGGGTTGTCGAAGTACACCTACTGGAGAACACTGTCGAATACTGTCGAAAGGCTGTTGGACCCTCGCAAAATGAAGAAACGAGGCGAAATGTGGGACGTGAAAGGGTCCTTCTAGGTCCTTCATATCATCGTGAATTAAATGTAGAGCCAAATGATATTCTGGAAAAGATTTATTTGAGCCATTAATGCTGGACATTACTCTGTTAGATCCTCCGTGATTTAGTTCACAGTTTTGAGTCCCTGTGCTAAAATATAGAGAATTTCAACAACAAACAAATGGCGTCCGCTTCCTGAACAAGACCCAATCAGCATCCGCATCAAAGGAGATGGAAGATTTGTGTGGTGGTTGAGGTCCCAGCTCCAGGGGCAAGTCTGCACTTATATTTTACTCAACAAGCAGCCGTGGGCTTGTGTCAGAGGGTGTCTGGTGATCGGTCTTCATCAGCATAATAGTTGACTGTTGGCATTCGGCATTGTTAAATTTTAAGTTGTTGCCACACGTGATGTTTCCTATTGTATCGGTTGCAAACTGTATCAGAGAAAATGGATTGATATTGGACAATATTCGCCAGTCGGAAAAAGTATAATGGTTTTAAAGTAGCCTGGTAAGTAATCAACCCCTACCACACACCCTAGCGATGCCTTGCGGTGTACTTATTTAACAGTAATAACAAATAATACCAAGATGGAGGGTGGACCTGTCCTGTCCGTAATTCATAAATCTATGTTACGTTAATTGATGCTGAGAAAAGGCTCGTTAAAACTTTGATATGTGGCGTGGTTTTCTACGGCGCGGAAACATGGTCGTCGAGGAAAAATGATAGGCATAAATTGGAGGCTTTTGAAATGTGATTTAGAGGTCATAGGTCAAAATATATCTCTGATTTGGAATTAGAATTTCTGCATTAGAGTATATCAATTGTTGCGATTCAATATGGAGAATTAGTTTTACTCGATTTAATGGCTTCCATTTTTGAGATAAATCATGTCAATCCATTAATATACTTTGCATTATTTAAATGTTATGAAATAAAAATAATGCTACATTATTACATAAAATGAAGTAATATTAATATAATAATAAGTAATCAATCATTGGGTTACGTATTTAGTATTATTCTCAATAGTTGATATATTATATTTTTTAAACATTGCTTCTGTAATTTGCTTTTTCAGGTAAAAAAAGGGCAGTAAAAATGATTAACAATCGTTTTCCCCCTTTCTCGTTACAAATATATACTATGCATCTAAGCACAAATAGTATATATATATATATATATATATATATATATATATATATATATATATATATAATATCAACCCGAAGGTCGGTTTAGTAGGTGATGGTAGAGTTCACCCAGTACTAAGCCCGACGGCGTGTGAAATTCACACATCATGATAGGGGGGCCAGTTCCTTTCCCTGTGCTGGTTATGGTTACCCAGGAAGATCTGCTACCCGAAAAACACATAGCTTGGGTGGAGCTGCAGGTGCCCAGAGAAACTTGCCCGGGAATCGAACCCGGGCCCTCCGGTCAGTTGTCCAACGCTCTATCCCCTGAACTACCGCGACCCATATATATATTTTTTTTATACGCACACATATACACACACACATATATATCAAATTAGGTATTCGATTCGCGCAGTAAAACGGAATAAATACATTTGAAATCAAGGCACATCTTTCATTTCCGTTATTAAATGAGGCAACGCCTACCTCGAAATCGAGAAATAAGGGAAAAGAAATTTTCTCCTCCCAATTTTGGCGGGAGAAAACATTCGTTTGCCCGTATTCTTCACTTTGATAAGTTGGTGGGACTGTCTCCCCCATCCACCGCACTCGGCAACTCCCGGTGTAAATACAAGTATATAGAGAAAGAGAGTGCCTGAAGGGGGAGGTGAGGGCGACGCAACAATTGCGACGCGCATGCCCGCCAAATCAAAGACTCCCTCGCCGCCACAGCTCTATTGATTTCCCCCGCGAGAGGGCGAGGTGATGCCGGCAAAGACCGAGGTTGGCGCTGCTGCAAGAGGCGGACGGGGGGAGGGGTGCGATATCAGATTAATCAGTGAAGTGGAAATGGCAAGGGATGGAGGGAGCTCTTAGGGTGCTTATTGCGAAAATATTGTCGATATCATTACTGGTTTTCTCCATTGAAGGCTGATTTTGGATGGAAACAGTACACAAAAGTACAGCTCATTTCATTGCCTCTCCTAACAAAACAGAACCCGGCATCCTCCAGTTCAAAAAACCCATTTAAAAAATCCGCATACCTCTTTTTTCCCTTCATTCCGTCCAACATTCCTATCGTATTCCTGCCCCCTCCTCGTTTGCCTAACATTCTCCCCTCTATCACAATATTCAACATCCCACAGCCGATCAATATGCCTTGCATACATCTCCCTCCTGTCTGCTTATGATCTCTCCTAACAATCCCCTCTCCTTCCCTTTCACCATGCCTAGGACTTTCTCTTTCGCTTTTCCTTTCTGCCTACTTTACCTTCATCCTTCTCCACACCCACGTCTCACTAAAGCCTGCAATTTACGCCTATCATCCAGCTTCAATGAACATGTTTCCGCGCCGTACATAACCACGGTCCATGTCAAAATTTTGACGATCCTTTTCCTAAGATCTATATTCAACTTAATCTTAAGGGTCCCGCGACGTCTTTCTGACGAAGGTTCCATGCTGTTTCCAGGAATTTCCAAAACGCAGGTTGGTTTGTTGGGCAACGGTTTCGCCCCCAGTACCGGAGACATCTTCAGGTCCAAGTGATCTTTGTTGTTCAGTTCAGTTTAAAAGGTTTATATTGCCGTAAAAATGGCAAGATACAAGAGATGTACAAAATTTAATGGAAAACTTAATGAAAACAATACGGAAACCCCGTTTTAGGATTAACTCCTCTTCGGGGTGGGAAAAAAACATAGGAAAGGCTACGAAAGTGGGTAGCAGTTGCGGAAAATTGTTGAATTTTGGCCGATATAATATAGGAGACGCTGGCTGTCCCGGAGCGCTCTGATTGGTTGTTCCTTGGCGGTATGGAGTTACCATTTCCCACGTCGAAGTCATTATGTAGATGTCACGTCCTCACGGTTGAAATCATTTGGATTTTTTATTATTTCTGCCGCTTCTCTCATGAGTCTCGGGAATTAGCGTTTCTAGTTTTCTTCAGCGCTGATATCAGGTATCGTTTCTCCGAGGGAAGCGATTTGGCGTCTGAGATGCTGCGGGCTCGTTGAACTTTTATATTGACTGGTGAGCTCTTCTGGGCGGGATAGTGGTGTTTTGTTCGGAAGTTAGGAATCGCTTGAAACAGTTTTCACGTTAGAGGAAAACTGCGACGTCTATAAGAAGATGTGAAGCGTCAATTTCGACCCTAAAGCGTGCGCTTGACCTCAGAGCGAGAACGTTCAAGTCGCAGCCCTCGAGAATAATAAACCCTTTTGAGGCTTTCGGAGACCTCATTTTCCTTCGCCCATTCATTCGCTCCGGGCAAGACAAGTCGAGGTTCGGAAGGTATTCGCCACAAAGAGAATGTCCCCGGCCCCCTCTCCCATCCTTGGGCACTTCTCCCCATAGGCACCACCACCCTTGGGCACCACCCATTCAACTCACTGGGGACTGGCAATAAACCCAGTTGTTCTGAAATGTTCAATGAAGCGAAAGAAATTCAAAGGGAGTTTTATCTATAGAAAGTATCAATAACTGCGCCCTTCGCCTTCGTTTTCCCATTGAAACTCCTTAAAAATGGTATATTTTACTTGGTGTTTTGTGAAATACGTTGTGATGTCTGCAGTGAAAAAATACACTTTACAAATTTTATGTAGTTCTCGAGAAAGAGAAAGGTTAAGACGTTAAAATAAGGGGGGCGTAAAAAATAGAGCAGATGGAACATTTTACGTATCTCGGGAGTGTTTTTGGACCATAACGGTCATAGTAGTAGGGATATAAGAAGAAGAATTGGACTAGGCAAAGAGACTTTTACAATGAGGATGGAACAGATGACAGGGACGTAAAGTAAGGATATTAAGAAAAGACTCGTAAAAAGTTTGATACGAAGTGTAGCTATGTATGGCGCGGAAACGTGGTCATTGAAGCAGGAGGATAGACGTAGATTGGAGGCTTTTGAAATGTGGTTGTGTAGGAGGATGGAGAAAGTGAAATGGACAGAAAGGAAAACAAATGAGGAGGTGCTCCAGTAGAATATATATTCTCCAAATATCCTCCACCACTTATTGCGCCATCTTAAATTGCCACCTGGCAACGCCCTAGCCTCTTCCGCCGTACTGAAAAACATATCCAAAATCTTCCTCTTTGCCGAACATATTTTCTCCATTCTTCTCAATGCCCACATCTAATACAAGGAAAAGTACTCTGACTCCTGGTATGGTAACTAAAGATTCAATTAAATACCAGTAAAATATATAGTGTAGCTCTGCATGGATCAGAAACCAGGTTTTTGCGACAAGATTTCATGACATCTTGTCACAAAACCGGGTTTCTGATCCATATGGGGTGTGCATTGAAGACTTTTTAGGGAGGATTTTTTAGCTTTTAGGTGACGATTAGAAAGAGGAAAATGATTGGGACGGAGAGGAGACGAAAAAGGCGAGAAAGTTGCCAGGTGATAGTCAAAGAAAGCAGAAAATAATGGGTAGAAGAAATAGCAAGATATTTGAGGTCTTGATGAGAAGAAGAATGCTGGATAAGTTGGGAAGAGGAAGGTAAGAAAATATAAGAGTTTCCTGGACAGCATGAAGGAAGTTTGAATTTACGATGAAATGAAGGTGGAGGTATATCATGGGAATCAGAAGGACCACGCGAATACGTTGTGTGTATTGCAGGTCTTCAAAGAACCGGCGGTGCAATAACAGTTCGCCAATTTTCAACGTGAAATGTCCCTATGGCTCCTCCCCCTCCCACAATAAGCGGGTAACTCAAAAGCTACAGTTGAGCAATTTCCTGGAGTTCTATTGGACTCTCTTTTCATTATTGATATCCTATGAATAGCGCGGAACCACACTTGATTGTCATGTGGAAAACACTGAGGTGATTACGATTTTAGTCTGTTCTAATGGTTAACAGACCGCTGCTGTGAAATGTTTGAACTCCGAGTTCTACTTCTTTTCCGAGGTGCTTTCAATTTTAGAGGGTACGTTTGGAGTGGCGAATCTGCGTATTTTCTCTGGATCTGTTGTTTTTGTGTGTTACCCGACAAGCCTTCTACTTATATGGCTTAGGGCCATCATTATTTTTAGGTGTGCAGTTTCAATGGAAATAATCATCATATTTAAGCCGTCGCAGAGATTTGATTGAAGTTATTCGGGCTTCTAATCCGATACGACGGGTTTGATTGGACGTAATGGCTTTAGGTACAACTTCAACATCAGATTCAGCAGCGCATTATAGGTAATTCAATGGGATTGGACGTTATTTCTAGTGAGCTTCATTGTTTTGCACAAATGTGGTGCAGAATATTAATCAAAGGTACGTTTGTAGAAGAAATAATTATTTGGTTGAGATATAGCACGTAGTTAATTAATTGGATGGGATCAAAAATTGTTTTTAGAAATACGACGAGCTAAAAAAATACGGTTACCCTATGATTTTGTCATTTCAATGTTTGGGAAAAAATTTGCTTGCGAGTATTCAAGTATTATGCAGCGTCGTTATATACGGCGCGGAAACATGATCATTGAAGCAGGATGATAGGCGTAGATCGGAGGCTATTTAGATATGTGGGTTTAGATAAGGATAGAGAAGGTGAAGTGGATAGAGAGGAAAACAAAAGAGAAAGTGTTGGGTATGGTGATAGAAAATATAGATGCTAATTATATTGATTGGCAATGAAAAATGTTGAAGATGGTGATAGAGGGGAAAATTTGGGTAAGCGAGGAAGGGGCAGGAATAGGATAGTGATGTTAGACCGGATGAAGGGAGGAAGGTAGGAAATTCATATGCAGAATTGAAGAGGGAGTTAATGCAGTGTGTTTTGTTATAATTAGGGTTTCCAAATTCCCGACATTTTTTAAACTTCGGGAATTGAGAACGGGATATCGCATTTCCCTAGAATTCTCAAGAATTCCCGAAATAATCTTTTTAAATTTAATTTTCATTTATCAACTTTAATAATGACTGTAATAGTAGGTGCCAACAAACAGAAAAGCCGTAGAGAAGATGGGGAAACCAGGTTACTGGCCCCGGTGCAGTATTTCAGAGTTTTCTATAAGACACTCCTATATGCAATAGGTCAACGGAAAAATTGAGTAGATTAAATTATTTAAAAAAAATAAGAGGTAAAGTCATCTTAGGGTGAACTAACCAAGGAAATCTATGGTAGTTCACCTCTGGATGACTTTGTAGTCAGATCCTTGGTTGTGAAAATAAATATTTCTCTGTGTAAATACAAACTTTTTTCTATTCTCATATATCAAATGTGCTCGAATTAAAAGGGCTAAAATTAGCTGATCATGTGATATCTGATTGTGGTGTCGCGCATACGTGTCTTGTCGAGTTTAATATTGTAACTTTAGACAGCAATAAATAGGAAAAATGGCTAAGAGATACGTGATGAGTAGTACGTTTATTTCCCATTGTGGATGTTGCTCGGTTCAAGAAGTCGATTTCCCGGCTAACTTTTCTCGGGATTCGGGAACGGGAAAGAGAAAACAATTCCCGAGAAGGGCGGGAAGGAATTCCCGCCCGCAAACCCTAAACAGAATGTGTCTTGTTGGGCGAGCCTATGAAATATAGGTGTGTACAGTATTTGTCCAAAACCTACCTTCAACGATAGACTAGTATTACAAATAATAATTGTTTCAACTCAATTTGATATTACAGTGCCTATAAAAAGAACAGGCTACTTCTCTGTTTCCTATTCAGCGCCGATTTACTTCATCAATTGATAATTGTCGAAAACTGCATGAAATTAATATAAATATTCAGGCTAAACATTGTGAATTCGTAAAAACATTTTAGATTCCAACAAATTGTACTGCTATTTTATCAGGTTTCATCATACAAATGGAGTCCAGTTACAAAACCTGTTTGGCACTTGTGCCTTAAGTTGTTGAATATGAGATAAACCTCGGTCGTACCTCAAAATAATTGTTTAAATCTAAAATATTTTTCAGAATTTCTACGATAATATTGGAGATCAGGTTAGTGCGATGGTTTGTGTGCTAGTTTCCCTCCCCTTGGAGGTCCCGGGTTCGGATTCCTGTGATGGCTTAATTTTCCTGGGATATCCCAATCCCTTCTTTGAGATGCTACATGGAGAAATCACCTAAAGTGGAATACACCGTCCGTCAAATGGGATGCCAAATTGTGTGTCCCCAATGGTGCTTTTCGTTTTTTAGAGAAGGGTGACTCTTGATTTCTCTCCACCTTCCCCTCCCCCATTCCCTGGACATCTTACTTTTGCTAAAATAACTCCCACCTAACTCTAATGGCGGATACGTCCTCAACTGTCCATAACAATCACTACCACTGCTGAAAGAAACATGAAGGCCATTGCCTAATAGCGCTATTGCCACCGTATCTTTCAAAATTCTTAGATTAAATTTCGAATTACGGCTGGAAAGGTTAGCGCGGAAATGAAAAACTGAGATGCGTCTTGACCCGGAGCCAGAGATGAATTTACTTTGCGGATGAAAGTATTAAATCTTCAATCAAAATGTGGCTTCTATTTAAGCGTTGATATTATTTATCCGTGCGTTCAAATCAATGCATACGTGAATGCCCAAACGATTTTGTGTACAAAAACACAGGGCATAAAGTATTTGAGCCGGAATCTAATAACATATCGAATAGGGAATGACCCCTCGACCTTATTACGCTGTTAATACGTGCGTTTTTCAAGCATTACGGAGAAAAGTATGACGCAAGCTGTGCCCTACCCCATACCAAGCCATCCTTCTGGTTGATTGGTGCGGCCTCCAGGAACTTATTCGCGCACATTTGAAAAAGATGCGAAATAATTCGGTTCTTTAATTTTTTTTAGAGTGAATTTGAACATATCTTTCTCTTCAGCAATGGTCCAGGAATGCCGCGAAACCTTAACGGACGTTTCATTAGGGAAACCATGGTAACCTTATCAGAATACTCCCGCACCTATCTCCCCTATCTCTCTCCTTCCCTCAATTTCACTTCCCCCTCGTCTACTCAATAACTCCTCCAACTTCTGCCCATTACTATACTCCGCTAAAAGCCCTTCTCCTTTCGGGTGGGAGTGGGAGAGACCACTTTTATGAGAAAAACTTTCTGTCTCCTCATTACCAAGAGAACGCTCCTTTGAGGGAGAGTGGTGGGAAAGGGTGGGGAAGAGAGGAAGGTTTAGAGGGAGTAAGAGAGATGAGGAAGAGAAGAATAACTTATTTATTTATGGGACGGATATCCCCCGGAAGTGCAATCTCATGAGTGATTGGTTTCAGATTGAACATCACTAAATTTCGTGCATTCGTCTAAAAAGACAGTACCTGATTCCCGACAATACACATTAAAACCTTAGCCCTACCTTTTACTCGTTTGTCTAACATTTTCCCATATATATATATATATATATATATATATATATATATATATATATATATATATATATATATATATTCTATATATATATTCTATATATATACTATATATATACTATATATATATACATACATATATATAAATATAATATATATGTATATATATACACATATATATATGTATATATATATACATACATATATATAAATATAATATATATGTATATATATACACATATATATATGTATATATATATGTATAGATATATGTGTATATATATATGTATATATATTTCATTTATATATCATTTATATTTATATATCATCTATGGTAATTAACTGGTTAAGGTGTTTTGGGCGGACACAAGCTACCAACGGTATAGCGAAAATCCCCTTGTCCCTAGGTAACATAACCTGGCATCCACCATAACGATAAGCACCTCTTCAATTCCGCAGCCCTCCATTCTTCTCCATTCATTTTAATCATTCTCTCTCACCCCCTGAGAGCTTCTCTCCTCGTAAGTTCTTATTAATATGTTTCGTATGTACCTGTCTCTTGGCCTAACTTAAAAGAATCTTTCCTTCAATTAACTTCCCTTCTATTATTATGTCTTTAATTAGTCAATTTATGCCTCAAGGTGTGTCCCTTCTCCATCTAGTTCTTCTTCTTTGCCGTAGGGTGCTATCCTTATGGTCCTCTCCCCTTTTCTAGCTCATGTATACATACTTACTCAATCCTCCCTAAGTCTGTGAGTTTAATATTCAGTATTCTCTTCTTCAGCACCACGTTTCGGAGGCTTCTTCTATAATTTGTATTTTCCACTTTTCCAATGTTTCACATATTCGATCCTTAAGAGTGCCACACTCCATACAAACGTTTTGATGAACTGCTTCCTTCTTTGCGACCTCAGGTATCCTTCGGAAAGTGTAGTCGTGTGTTCTTCTTCATGAACGCCTCCTTCCCTTGAGATACTATATATTCTTCGCTTGATGTTGGTGAAACTTCCATCCTAATTATACTGCTACCCTGGTTGATGAAGAATACCACTATTTCCAGTTTTAATTCTAAATTGATGTCGGTTTTTCTTATCCACACACGAAGATTTCAGTTTTATTCTTTTGACGGTCACGCGTATTATATTTCCGATATTCTTGGTCAAGAGGATTCAGAGTTACTCGCAGATCCTCTCGTGTTAATGCAACTATTGCGATGTCATCTCCGAACTTGAAAATGCTAATGTGTTCGTCATTCATCTCCACCCCTTTGATGACCAACTCTAACGCTTCTTTTATTTGTTTTTCTGGATATACATCGAATAGTTCTAGCAAGAGGTTGTATCCTTGGTTCATTTTGGTTTCTTTTTTTCCTCCCGTTTTTCATTTACGTAATTGTCACCTGATTGTGGTGATGGACTATTACTCTGCTAACGTTGTCCATTCAAAACGCTTCAAGTTGTTTGAAACGATTTCTAGATGAAAAAAATGTCTTAAATATTAATTTTTAAATACCTAATAGAATTCACATTCATAAATTGTGGATCAGTTAACATAATTAAAGATTTAAAAATAATAACTAAGAAACGATTTTTTTTCATACACTGTGGTTATAAATGTGGATCTTATTACGAACGTAGAGTTCCTCCACTTTTGGCATTTTTGAGTCTCGTAATTAGGGGTTAAATTTTATGTTTTCATATCATATGATATCACACTTTTATTTCAATAGTTTTAAATACAAGTAAACTTATCATTTTTAAGCCCTCTTACTTTATGAGTTCTTAGCCATTCTGGTCGTTTATAGAACGATATTAAAATAAATGTTCATAATATAAAACAACAGTAATCGACCCAAAGGTTGGTTTGATATGTATGAGTAGATCCCACTTAATACTAAACCCTATATGGCTTTGTGAATTCAGACTTCAACAGGGTATTAATAAGGGTGGTGGGGACCGGTTCCTTATTCCCGCCATCACCTGTGGTTTCCCAGGGACGGAGAGAATAAGGAGGAGTTGGGGAGGGGGAGGAGAGAAAGACTTCTCCAAAAGTTTCCCGCCAACTAAGTTTCAATCCTCACGAGAGGAATAATTCTCTTGTTTTCCCCGTCGCTAGGCACCACCGACGACGCCGTCAACAAACACCCCTCCCCACCGTTTCAATCCATCGCCCTGCCAATCCGAAACCCTATTACTCCTACGTCTCCTCTCTTCTCGCTCGTGGACGAAACTTCTATCCCTTTCCTCCGAGAGAACCCTTATCCTATCCTGTTCGCTCCTTTATCTGGGTGACGCTATTCCCCTTCCCTAAGCTTCTCCCAACTGAAACAGCCGTGATTGCAAGTGTGCGGAGTAGGAAGATAGCATGAGTACCCTAGGGTTTATCGTAATTCGCTTGGATCCCTTCAAGGTTTTGAGAGAAAGCAAGGGTATATGACTCCCCATTTCTCCCTTCTTCCCTAAAAAAATCATCCAATAAAAAACAAAAGAAACGAACAAAAAATTCGATGCAAAACTATGCCTTTCCATTATCGTAAACTTCCACCCATTCTTAATGTAAAAAAATACAAAAAATATCGGGAGGATTCGCGTGTTATTAATTTTTTAAGATGAAAATGACGCAAATTGAACAAAAAAATCTTGGAAGGCTAAAAGAAGGGAGTTTTCTCAAAAGGAAAGGGATCTCGAAAACGCAGTGCCGGAGGAATAAACTCATCAAGGAGTGAAGTTCCCGCAACTCGAATAGTTTCTCTTTTTGAAACTTTTCAGGGCAAAGTTTAAAGTTCCACTTTCGCAACTCGAGGTGTGTAATCAACGCCTTCCCTCCATTTTCTTCTTCGTCTCCGAAATTTCGGACAATTCCCTGCGGGGCTACTCACACTTTAACCCTAGAATAGGAGCGTGGTTGAGAACTAGAATAAAACTATGAGATCTATACACATATCGGAAACTAGGCTCGGTCTGCATGAAAAACTCTAGTGGTAAGTTCAAATTTTTAAAAATATTTCTACATAGAGAGAAAAAATAAATCTTAAATCTATCCGTTCTATACTTAAATCTCCCTAATTTTACTGGGCATGATCTCTCCTACCGTATTTCTCTGGGGCTAGTAACACATTTCCAACCTTCCTTTCAATCCTTCCAATTCTAATGCAAGAGATTTTATCGGTAATTTAAATTTCGCTCAATTGAGTGATTTCTAATCTAGCTCCTCTAATAATATTGATGCACTTCTAAATTTATCATACCGACGTTTTGCAAATCAAACTCCGATCGCACGGGATCCAGTTCTGAACTAAGATCAACTTCATGAGGATCTTCAATTTACTGGCAGCGTATTCCAAATGATGACTCGTTACTAGCGAAAGATAACATTTCTCTCGCATAATAAATATGACGAATATTTTCATTTCACTCAAAACTGTATTTCAATCATCTTCAAATATAATTGAATCATCAAGTGTTGCGTTTTTCAAAGCTAGAAGTTAGTTTACGAGCCTCTTTTTACAAGGAAACACATGCGAAGGAGTCTCCTGATGGAAATAATTGGTGGAGCACTTGTAACCTGTCTTAATTGCATAGTACACTAATTTTAAAGTTTAATAAAACTATTAAATATGCATTGAGAGGAGAAATCGACTTGTAATTTTGAGAAGACTGTTTTCAAAACAACTGAATTTCTAAATAAACATCAACAGTCATTGTTGCTCCTTAGCGACCGCTGTTCCAATCCTTCAATAGGTGGCATTGGCTGCTATTACAATTCCAAGTCCTCCGTACGGCTACCAAAGAACCATTACAGTGATATTACGAAACCTTGGGAGTACTAGTACTACACCATTAATATTACTCAAATCTTGGGAGTTTTCGCGGTGCACATGTGGAGGATTCTGATATACTATCGAGGTCACTCTATATATTGCTCGTACTAAAACCGATAGGTGGCTGAGTCGAAAAAATCGATAAATAACAGACTTTTAATTGTCTATATGGGATATATTGCATCTTTAAGTGTCCAATTACCGGAGTAGTTTCGATTACAGCTAAGCATTTTCAACTATTCTCATCTCATAAATACAAAAGAGTACGTATATTTTCAAAGCCAACTCCCTGAACCGAATATAATTCATTCTCTGACCTTGAATTGAAATGGCGCCGAAGCCCTTTACCATTGAATTATTAAAGAGGATCGTTTATCTTAGCGGTCGATTCAATTGGGGAAATGAGGATGCGCTCCGTTTTCAACATGGCTCGGACGCGCAATTTACCGAAACCTTTATTGGAGCGAGGAAAAGGGAAAAATTAATGCTTGCGGCCGGCTATTTTGGGGAATTGAGGCTAAGAAGTACCGAAATTTATGACACCGAGTTGGAAGTGTAAATACTCGAAGAGAAAATTGAGAGGTATTTTTTTTTTAAATGAAGGAGGAATGGATGCGTGTTCGAAGGGCTGGGATGGTCAATTTGGCTGAGGACCAAAACGAAAAAATAATTTCAGCGATGGAGGCCTTTTTTCAGAATTCGAAGAGATATATATTTATGTGTGTGGATGTAAATAAATATATACATATGTGTGTATATATACGTGTGTGTGTGTGTGTGTATATATATATATATATATATATATATATATATATATATATATATATATATATATATATATATATACACACACATTCAAACACGAAAACCCGCAACATGGGGAAGAAATATTCATTCACATGGAAATAGATACAAGGAAAAAGGGATAGGAACAAACATAAAAGACATTAACACGTATGTGTGTGTGTGTATATATATATATATATATATATATATATATATATACATACATACATATACTATATATATATATATAACGCGAAAGAAAGAGGCACAATAAAGCAAGCACATCTGGGGCACCCATTCAGCGTGGGCTTCGCTGCCAGGACCTCCCCGGCCGCCGCTTGCCTAAGTGGCCAGCGCTTTTTCCCCCTGAGATGTATTGGGCGTGCGCGCCAAAATTATGAGACAATTTCTAAGGGCACACATTCTTTTTTTATTTTCAATAGAAGAATTTTCCCGGAATGTCTTGCCGCAGAAACGAAATTTTCGCAGTTCCCACGGGTGGTGGTGTTTTAAAAAAAAGAGATATATTTGCCTAATCCTGCACGTGACAAGCTTTCCTCTGGGTGATAAATTTCCTTGATGTTTATCGCGGTGGAGAATTAGCCGGCCAATCGGAAATTCGCAGTCTCTAAACCGATTCAGCAAACTGATTAATGTATTATTATGGTTGATTGTAAGGTATCCACGGCACGAAATTACCATATCGTATCAATATTAATGTAACAATATTTAATTTATATTGTATAATAAATTTTGCTGAGTTGAGTTAGATTCCTTTTGATAAAGGATATCAAGAAATGGTTCGTTTAAACTTTGACATGGCGTGTTGTTATTACGGCGCGGAAACGTGGTCATTGAAGCAGGATAATAGACGTAGATTTGGAAGCTTTTGAAATGTGGATGAGGCGAAGGATGGAGAAGTTCAGGTAAACTGAAAGGAAAAGTAATTAAGAAGTTCGAGGTACTGGGGGAAGAGAGGGAATTGTTGGGAGAAATCAAAAATAGTTAGGAAGTAAAAGATGCAGAGAGCAAAGATAAGTTGGAAAATGAAATATATAGAGGAAAAAATTTAGGCATGGGATGAAGGGGCAGGAGGAATATGATGGTGATGTTGGATAGAATGAAGGGAGGAAGGAAGTATGTGGAAATTAGTAGAGGGAAAGTTGGATGTTAGGTAGTTCTTTGTCAAGAGAGGCAAATGCATTTATCGTCCGTCAGATATGTCCTACCAAAACCTACCTTAAATAGTAGACTACCAAATAATACAGGTGCGTGGTAGCCTCAAGGGTAGAGCATACGGATATTTACAAAATTCTTTTTTTGGGGGATAAATCGAATATATTTGTTCAACTTGAACCATGTTTTCTGCCGAGGAATTTTATATTTTTACTTAATTTTTCCAAGAGATATTATAAAAAGTTTTTCCCAATGCTGAATATTTCCTTCAATTTTGTTTACTGAAGGTAAGTATTTGCTAGCAATTTTTATTGTTAAATCAGGTGACCTTGGGAATATTAATCATTGAATTTCTGGTATATATCGTGGAATCAACCGTGGTTATACGAATAAAGCAAAGGATTATTTTCGGTCGGTATGAAATTTTATTTTTATTAATTCCGAGAATTTTAAGTGAAATTTATATTTTTAATCAATACTTGTTCATTAATTCTATTGAACTCGAGCTAAAGAATAAGAATTTGATACTCTATGACCCTGGATGATAATTATAGCCTGGGTAGAAGTAGTTAAGATCTTGAAGCCCAAAGGCTTCGGCAGTGTTTTTTCTTTTCAGAGGGACATGCTCTTTTTACATGATAATCCACGGTATGGTGAACTTATTTTTGTCTTCAGTTTATATGCCATCATCAAAGGAGTGTTCTTTTAGGATGGACTCTCCTAAATACATTGAAGAATCAAGTGACATTCTTGAAAGTGCACTAGCTTATCAAAATGGTGTTCCACTGTACTATTAGTTGGCAATCACTACAGCCAAGGTTTGATGAGTGTCCCAAAATTAGCAGCGTGATGCCAGAAAGCAAAAATAGTGTAAGCATTGAAGCTGCATTTTCAACAGATGAACAGCGTTCTCTCATTTGCTTTCTGTGTAGTTAAAAGGAGGAACATTTGAATCCATCAATGAATGAGAGTTGGTGATTCATTTCTGACCCTCCAACAAGTTCACATGTGAGGACTGGGCAGTTTTTAACAGTAATCTAATTCTTTAAGAGAATTCTCTTGACCAGGTCAGGTACACCAAGCTTCGATACGAGTGACCTTTGTAGCAGCTAAAGCTTCTCTGGATGTATAGTCAACTTTCAAAGTACTTGGATATTTCTATTACACACCATGGACAGTTCATATGGAAGTTATATCACTGAGAATCTTTTGTATTCAAGAAATAATGAGGTCAATGATTTTTTAACTATTCCCAGTGGGATGGAAACATGGATGATTATGAACTTGACATACCAAGGGGAGAGGCAACTCAAGAGATTAGTGAAGACATGATGCGAAACAATCCAGTGGTCTGTGCTCAAAAAGGTAACACTTTGTACTTTTCCCTCTTTTCAATAATTAGGGTAAGAAATATTCATAGCAACATCAAGAACATATATATATATATATATATATATATATATATATATATATATATATATATATATATTAGGGTAAGTATATAGTAGGGTATATATATATATATATATATATATATATATATATATATATATATATATATATATATATATATATATATATATATATATATATATATATATATATATATATATATATATATACATACACACACACACACACGAGTCATCCGGAAAGTAGTACCCGTTCGTGCCGCATGAAGTGCTGACGACGCGAGTAGCCGCTGGACGAGGTCAGATAGCTTCCGTGGCTTGTCTGCCTTCTCTGAGCCAAGTTGCGTGACGCTAGCATTGCCTGTGTTGTTTCTGTGATTGTTTACAATGTTTAAAAAAATTGAGAACGCCGCCAGTTGTGAAGTGAGGGCAGTGATTAAATTCCTCAATGCAAGAAACGTTCGCCCATGTGATATTCATCGCCAATTAAAGGAGGTGTATGGAGACAATGTAATGGACGAGTCGTCTGTTCGGCGGTGGTGTCGCAACTTCAACATGGGGAGGGGGAACACACACGACGATGAGCGTTCGGGGAGACCGTCTGTCATTACAGACCAACTGGTGAGCTCAGTTGACGAATTCGTGAGGAACGATCGGCGCGTCACAATTGATGACATCTGTGAGCATTTTCCCAATGTTTCTCGAACAATTGTTCATGAAATTGTTAAACACCATCTGCATTATGCAAAAATTTGTGCAAGATGGGTCCCTCGCGTATCTCAATGAGCTGGCGGCGAAGGACTATGCAGCAGGAATACAGAAACTTGTCACACGTTATGACAAATGCCTTAATTTGCTTGGAGATTATGTTGAGAAGTAGTTTAAAGTATCCTCTTTCAAATAAAATTTTTTATGTTTGTTAATATTTACTTTTGTGTCTTTATTTCACGAACGGGTACTACTTTCCGGATGACCCTCGTATATATGTATATATATATGTATATATATATATATATATATATATATATATACCTCCCCGGACTACAACCTTGACGTGGTGGAAAGGCTAGTGCATTTCGATGATCCCTAGAGCTGTGCTGGCGGGAGCAATAATAATTGCTCCTGGTAGGATCACCCATGCCAGATAGGTCGAAGGTTAGTTGCCAGACAAAAGGTAGTCCATGCAGTGTCTGTTCCTCAGTGAGGCGGCTGCAATGGCGTCTGACCCCAGTGGGGCAGCCATTGAGTGATGGTATCACGTTAAAAACACTATTGAGGAAGGCAACGGGAAACCACCTCAATTATCATTCCCAAGATTTATATGATGGGCAATACAATATATATAAAAAATGTATATATGTGTATATATATATATATATATATATATATATATATATATATATATATATATATATATATATATATATAGCTGGTCGCGGTAGTCCAGTGGGTAGTGTTGGACTGCTGACCGAAGGATCCCGAGTTCGATTCCCGGGTAACGGCCCTCTGGGCACCTGCAGCTCCACCCAAGCTATGTGATTTTTCGGGTACCAGATCTTCCTGGGAAACCATAACCGGCACAGGGAAAGGAACTGGCCCCCCTACCCTGATGTGTGAATTTTCACACGCCGTATAGGGCTTAGTACTGGGTGAACTCTACCATCACCTACTAAACCAACCTTCGGGTTGATTACTGTGTTTATGGTTTATATATATATATATATATATATATATATATATATATATATATATATATATATATATATATATATATATATAAACAATCATCCAACCTGTCTTGTGTCATTGGTTGGAAAAATGGTCCTGCACACAAAAAAAAATAAAAAATAAGGAAAAACTTTAATGAGAAAAATTACGATTAGGATATTAGAATAGAATGTGTTTGCACTCGGACTAATGTTCCTTGAATTTAAGTGCAACAGGGTGAGGTTTTGTAAATATTACAAATTGTGCATATTTCATTTTCATCAATATTTTAATTCTTAAAGATTACTTGACTACATCCCTCCAGTTCTCTATTCTTAACTTTTGTATTTAAGTAATAATGAGGTTAAATTATTTTTAAGTTTCAATTTTTTAATTTGAATCTCCATAGTACTAAGTGTTGATATTTGAGGTCGAAGTGTATCTCATATGTAAGTTGGAGATGGTCTAAAATAGTTTAATTTGTATGAGTATATCCTTTGCTTGGATTGTTGAAGGTGGATTTGAAATTAAATTATTGCATCAGGTTGATTGATTTTTAAGCTCTTAAGTGTGCAGACTTCGCTCATTGCTCTCAGAATATATATTATATTAAAAGGAACAATTATTGCATAAGAATGTACCAAAAAAACTATGAAATATATGAAATAAATAAGCATAATTCCATGGCAAACCTTGTGCTAATCCATTGAATCCAATGCATGTCATTGATCCATCAGAAACCTTTTACAAATCCTTTCACAAAACCACAACTATAAAGTCATATGACCAGGGTTTCAATGCATTAGCATTGTTGACAGTCACTGTCAGGATATGCTTTAGACACACTTTGAAATTTTAATGTGAGAGCTAAATTACTTGCTATTAATTTAAAAAAATAATTGCTATTAAAGCGATTTTTCCAAACGTCTTTGAAATTGCGACAACACCTGGGATTTTAATAAGAACATTTTACATGTGACCAGCAGCCAACTAGAGGTTGATGATAAAAAAAAAACAAGAAAATTTTAAAAAATTGGTGACACTCAAGTGACTGCAAATCGATCAGAACTTGTATCTAGACCTTTTCACTAATTATATGTTATATATAAATCAATATAATTGTTTTTATAAGAGCCACATTAAAATAATTAAATTTAACTTTTTGAATTATTACGGGCGATTAAGGCAAAGACTAATAAGGGATTGAAAATGACATTTATTCCTGAAATAATGAACAAATTGAATAACTTTGGGTTTAACTAATTACAAAGATGATGGATAAATGTAAATGCCAAGAGTTCATTTAGACATAGTAGAGATCAAATTTTATTTTATAAGTAAGAAGACACTTTATAGTGCATATTGTTTTTTCAAACATATGTTTTTGAATGTTTCATTGCTGAGGATTCCAGCTAGAAATACTGATGTGAGAGGATTGCTTATTCTAACGATTATAAAACTAGTAAGTACTTGGAAGACCAGGTTTTCCTCATAAAATGGAGCTTTTTTTTAGCTAACTATCCAAAAATTTGTATTGGGTCGTGTTATTTCTAAATAAAGCAATTATTAATCAGAGAATCCTTTACTTACATCATTATACGTATAAAAAAATATAAATGGAAAACAAAGCAGAGCTCAGTTTTTTTGTTACAGCTTTTAAACATAATTTTATTTTAATAAATTTATCATAAAAGTTATTATTGGAAAAGAGACTGAGGACAGTAATTTTTAAGGAAATTATAATTTCTGATTCAAAACTGCACAGTGCAGGAAAATGCCCCTCTCCTCTTTATTTATCTTTTAAAAAATGTAAAGCAAATTCCATCATTTAGTATTTTTAAAGTGTATCATCAAATAAGTATGCTATCTCTATTAAAATTGTTATTCTGTCATTTTGGGAAGATTTGGATGGGCACAGACTAAACAATAGATCATTTCTATTACTCTCCTAACAAAACACAACCTCTCACCCCAAATATTATGATAGACCTTTCTTCAACTCCACATATTTACTGCCTTTCTCCCTTCTCCCATCCAACATATCTACCCTATTCCATCCATCCCCTTTCCCACTTGCCTACCATTCTCACTCAATATATATGTATTACAGTCTTCAATATCTCATCGCTGATCAGAATGTTCTCTGCATCCATTACTTCCTAATTTTTTTCATTTCTCCCAAAATTCCTCTCCCCTCCCCTTTCACCATTCCCAGCACCTCCTCATTTGTTTTCATTTCCCTCCATTTCAACTTTTCCATCCTTTTCTATATCCATATTTCAAATGACTCTAAATCTATGCCTCTCATATTGTTACATTCTCCCCATGTTTCTGTGCTGTACAAAGATTTCACAAACCTGTTCTTAACATCCCTGTCATCCCAGCTCCTCTATTTATATATGAATATAAGTAAAAACTCTGGTTAAAAACTTGAATAAATATAGAAACATAAAGAAAGGACACCCACGAATATGGTCGACATTTTGACGGTTAACCTTTAATCCTCAGAATCTGGTTGCGAGGATGAAAGCTTATTTCCATCAACTACATGGAGGAGTCTCAACTTCAGTTTTGAGCTTCATCTAACACTGCCATATACTCATATGATATGGGAAATATTACCTTAAAGTAATAGATTTCCAGGAGCAATAACCCTGGCCAGCTGCTGGTAATCAGGGGTGCCAGGTCAAGCTACACACCTGCTGAACTTCCTGATGGAAAATAACACAAGAGTATTTAGCTCTTAATCCATCAACCATTTCATATATCATACCAATTTTCACTAGGTCAAGGAAACTGAAACATATGAAACAGAAATTATTTCGTTCCAGAAACCCTCTTAGGCGATATTGCCTCTTTAGTTGGCTAAATACCACAGTCTTCAAGCAATACTACATAACACTGTTCCTTATTATAAGAGCAAATCTTATATGAATTTTCTGAACCAATACTGACATAATTCCATTGAATGAGCATGGTTAGGTTGAACTTGACTGCATGTTATGAGCGATTGTCATACATTCATTATGAATAATGATAGAAATAGCATAAACACATTAACTGCATGTGTTTTTTTGCAATTTGGAATAAATGGTGTCACTTTTCATGAGACTTTTATGAGAACTAACTCCATTCACACACAAATGACAGGTTGGATTATAAAAGTACATTCATCAAATTATTCTGGAATTCATTAAGGGCTCCAGGAATAACCTGACTGAGTTGAACTGAAAAAAATATCATTAAAAATATGTTATTAATGAAATTTAAATGTCCAGGAATCTTGGCCTTTCCTCAATTTAGAGTCCTTCTTTATTTTCATTTAATGACCTGAACAGATAAATAATGAAAATTGCTTGATCGAAATTCAAACTTTATCAATACTTTGTACTATATTTTTTTCCGATATTATTATCCATTTTTCTTCCAATGCAGCTCTCAAAGACTTGATTTCACAATCATTTCCTGATATCCGACCCTAGCAAAACAAATGCACCTAAATATAGCCGTATATTCTATAATATACTAAACAGAAAATCTAAAATGTGATTTTTCAGTAAAGCATAAAAATGGTATAATGAATTAGGTAGCATCCATCTTATATGTGCATACTCCTAATATTATTCTCCAGGAAAATATACCCAGACCAAGTATTGGCTTGTTTGTACATACATGCTGGCCTGGAAAAAAATATCAATAACAATGCCTATCCTGATGTGTGCGTGAAGTGTTGAATTCAGACCATTGGTTAAATGTGCGCATGATCACAGATGATATTGGCGTTGATAAGATGACAGTGCACACACCATTATCACTGAACATTTGGCGATGCAAAAGATCTACGCTAAACTCGTCCTGAAGGTCTTGACGAACGACCAAGAGCAGTGTCGAGCGTCTGCTTGCGAAGACCCTCTGCAAATGCATTGCGATAATTCCCCAACCCCCTTACAACCCTGTATTGGCACCAGCAGACTATTTCCTTTCCCAGAAGTGAAATCCACAATCCCTCATAGGACACCATCATGGGACCCTAAGTGCCGTCAAAGAAGCTTCAACTCAAGTTCAAGAAGCATACTCTTAAGGACCTTCCGAAATCCACCTAACATGGAGCCTTCAATTTTTGGAAAAGCCAGGGGTAAAATTGTGTCGACTATCATGTGGTTAAAGAAATCTATTTTTAAGAAACTTTACTCATTATATTTTATACAAACTATGCTATGTAGTATAAATAATTGAAGAGCATACAGAAATCATATAATAACTCTTTGAAACTGCTTAATATTATCATTTTCAAAAATGGTATTTTCATTATTTTCTTCAATTATTCTAAATTATAGTGAATTGAAATCAGTTGCAATTGACAAGTAACAAAGGATCATTGTGAGTTTTGAGTGTGAAATGTTTTATTTTAGAATTTTGTTATATTTCATACTTTATCATTCATGCTTCCTGAATAAACAAATAATGACTTTCCATGATAGATGATGTGATATTCATCCCTCCTCACATCTATTTTGGTTTAGCAGCTCATGGGAAAAGAAGACAATCGGAATGAACAGCATCAGAACAACACAGAAGTAATTTCTTGTACTAGGTGTAAATGTTAAACAAATTATGCTATTTTGTGGATTTATATATTGCTTGCACTGTGACAAAATGCTATCAACTCATAACATGGTAACCTAACTGGGAACCATACTTGTAGATGACCACCCTTCATTCAAGCATACATCAGTATGTAGTTTTAGTAGATTATTCCCTAGAAAATGTTATGCTGTAACGAAATTTAGCTGACAATTAAAAAAACCCTATGAGGAAAAGCAAATTGTCTTCTTTCATCATGAAGGATTTCTGCCATTTTACGCCTGAAACTTTGGTAAACATTAATTTGTTTTTTCAATTTTTATCATTAGACCAAAAGATCTCCAGAGCCTACCATAAAAAATAAACACTGCCATGTGAATTTAGTACAAATTAAAGAAAAGATACTAAAGAGGAAGAATAATATTGAATAGTGAACAAATAAAAAAATATAAGTATAAGAGTTATAATTAAATTTGTAATGTCACACCTAAAATTTTCAATTCAACACTGGAGTGGACAAGAGGAGAGAAAGCACAGCGAAACCTTAGATAAGTACAACCTGCCAACCCCTAGTGGTCTTAGTTTATGATATGATACTTGTAGATAACCTACTGTTTATGGGAGAATATTCATTGCAAAAAATTAATACCATTATTTTTCTTATAAACCTCACCTAAAAAGATACAACCTGACCACCCAAACTACAACTGACCCTTATTCAATTCCAATCCATTATTCCTTTCATTACATTCAACATGCCTAAACTTCCTCTCTTGCTTAATGCTCGCCCCTCTATGCATCAAAGTCTTAAACAACCCATTGCCAATCAATTTGCTTTTCATATCCATCTTTCCTACCTCTTTATGACTTCTCCCAACAATTCTCTTATCTCATTCCCTTTCACCATACCTAGTACTTCCTCATTTGTGTCCCTATCTGTCCACTTCACCATCTCCATCCTTCTCCACACCCAAATTTGAAAAGCCTCCAATCTATGCCTATCTAAAAATATGAGATAAAGTTGGCTTTGGTGAAGAGTTAGGAAACACTAATTAAAGTAATTGTAATTAAAATTGAAGTAGATTATTCAGCATGCTCCATATTTTTAAAAGCAAGATTTTATATATTTATGATATTTGACAAGCTGTGACAGTAAGAAAACTTCTATTAGTTATAATGGTGAGCCATTAAAAAAAAGCAAAAATGATTCTCTAACCTTTATTCCAACATTGGAAGTACGATATCATTCTAAATTTTAAATTAACTCAATTGATTTAGATACTTAAATGAACCTCCAGGAGTCAATTTTATACTGAGGGAACAGATCTGTTAAAAGGTAGCTGACAGATATTACTTTATATTTTTCTATCTGAATCAAAGATAGCTTCATAAAGACATTTTGATGAGTGTAACTGGTTATCACTCATGCAATAGATAGACACTGAAAATTAATTTAAAAAATAAATAGGAAACATACTATCCATTTCCTTAGTGATGCATGATAGAAAATTTACCTAATACATTATTATATTAGTTAACATTGTGAAAAGAGGCACTAGGTCAATAAATAAAATAAAACATGATCTTTGGAAAGTAAACATACATTTTATTAAAATATTATATCAAGATTAAACAAAACATATATATTGTTAAAATAATATATATATGCTATCAATTTAGCAATTGCTGATAAAAGATTTATTCAATGAAAGATGTTAAATAAATTCAAATAGTCTACAGTCTTAATGTGATGGAATGGTTTAGACATTCTATTGAACCACGTAACTGCATTGGTTGGTGTGAGAATGAGTGAATGTAGCTAATGCCATAGCCAACAATTTTAGAGAGAACAGATACAAAAAGCTAGATGAACGTAAATCCCCATTCAACAGTTGTGTATCGCAGGAAGGTGACTACAAAAGCATCTTACTACTGAAGTAGGGATGTCATTTTAATGCCATAATGCCATATACTGCCAACTGAATGGCATATGCATTTTCTTAGAACAAAATTATGATGGACCAAATGAAAACAATAATGAATCAGGGCAAACACAAGATTCAGCAAAAATGCACCTATTTTTCGCCCAGCGGTGGAAAGAGCAATGCTTCTGTGCCCATGAATATCACAACTACAACATACTCCCTCTTATATTGGCTTGGACTTCTGGTCATTTAATGAATGCAATGGTTAATCAGAAAGTATTCAAAATATGATTTCAGGGCTATAAATTGAATAAAAAGTATTCAATGCATTTTTTTCATCTTTACTTTAAAGTGGAAAGAAGAAGTAATCATTGATTGTTAATTGAAACTATCAAAAACTCTGGATATTTACTCATTAATCAATACTGAGATACATTATTTATTCTCTGGAGAAACGAAAACTGTAAAAAGTGTCAGACTTTTAAAGGTAGAGCATATGAGAAGAATTATACAAAACTATAATAAGGAATTAAGGAGGCCAGGGAAGTCAGAGAAGATGATAGGAAAAATGATGAATATATTCAATGATTTGTTGGGTTGGTATTTACTGAAGATGGATGTACATCAGGCAATGACATCAATCATTCACAATCAGACCACTTATGTACTTGTTATGTGAACATGGAATTAATGGTTAAAAAATAATTTATCTTGGAAAGGAGGTGAAATATTACTTGAAAGCTGAGCAAGAGGGCTGAAGTAATAGAAAATATGAATAGAGATAGAAAATGTGCATGAAATATTATCTGAAGAGATGAAATATCTAATGAATGGGAAGTCAATCATGTTTTCACTGCCAAAAGCTGTCATGGGAAGGAAGAAGGGTCATACACGAAGAAATACAAAAGTTATAAATACATTGAAAAAATAATATGAAGTATATTTGGAAGAAAACACATAATAGTGATATGGAATTGAAAAAAAGGTGTGGTTATCAGATGATTATTAGTCTGCTAGAGGGTGTACAAGGAAATGAAGTCATTATTGAACACAAGAGGAAATAAATCATCTGGACTAAATTTGTAAATTCAGACATTAATGAAAACATTGCTGTAGGCATTGATATGGACTGTAAAATAAGGGCAGATCAGTCTGGTAGGATGTTGTACAGAGGGCCATAATACCTGATGCATCTCCATACTATATATTTTAGGGATGATTTGGACCCTTCTCTTACAATTTCCATTTTTTTGGTGATCAATTACACTGAACTTTGATGAAAACTGGCTATCGAAGGATTAATATGCGATTAGAATAGAGGCATTTGAGATGTGGATATGGAGAAAATAAGCCACATAAAGATTTGCAACAACAAGTATCAGTTACAATACAGATAATTCATATATGGTTTTTGAGGGAAGCAAGTCATTAGGAATTACATATTTGAGAGTTACTCTCTCAATGGATTCTTGTCAGGGAAACTGTAAATGAAGATTATAATGAACTGAATACATTCAACCACTTTATGTTTTCTTGTTCATATTTTTGTCCGTTAAATTCAGAAAGATTGCATGAATTGTTGATTAAAGTCAATGAAGTAATTTGCATTAACCATTTGTAGGTTGTAGTATGTCTCAGAAACTCTTAAATGTTGAAATAGTATCAGATAATTGGATTATTTGAGTAACACCTTCCTGTTCAGGCATCCTCCCTCCCTCTTACTTTAATTCATCTCATTATTGCATAATTTCTAAAATCATTCATGGTTTTAGAGATACTGTTATTTGTATACCAGAGATATTAATTCTGGCCATTCATGTAGCTTTGCAAATTATTCCTCTCTTCATGGAATTGTAGTAAATGGGCTTCTCCAACAAAATAATGATTGGTCGCCATTCCCTGCGCTCTAAAGAGTTTGGCTGCTATCAAATTAGGAAAAGGGATAGTAATTATTATTGGTATTCTACCATTTTAGGTACGGTTTTGATTGGATACAGGCTGTATAATGCTAAGACAATGCTTCCTTGACTCTCCCAACAAAACACAACCCAACATCAAGCCTATTATCTTTCTTTAACAACCATGTTTCTGCCTCATAGAAAGCCATGGTCCATATAAAAATTTTCACTAGTATTTTCTTGACATTCTAATTCCCTCACACCCCTATCACCAACTCCATCCTCCTTGTAAATACTTCTTTGCCTAATGTAATTCTTTTCCTTAGTTCCTTCTATCTTGTCCAGTTTGGTCCAACAAAGTTTTGATATAGGTTCTGTTAGGAAACTGTTCTATGCTTGAATTTAATGTGCCCTTCTTTTAATGTATGCAATGAATGAGTGCTCCAATCATAGGCATCTCCATTAGCATCTAATTGGTACATTTGCAAGGAACCTTGTCCTGTGTGAATGAGAGAAACATGACAGATAAATGTTGAAGAATTCAAGTTGGTAGCAGGAGCGAATAATGAGGAAGTCTCGACGAGAATCAAAGAGAGACCAGATTTACAGAGTGTGATGAAAAGGAAGGGGGATGTTTGGAACACCTGCTCTACCTAAACATATCAAAATCACCAGTGATTGGTATTGAAAAGAAAATGAAGGATGATGGCTGTATTATTTTTTAAATTATATATTCGTTTGAGATATACTTTAAGATACTGTAGACTGGGGGTTAAATGGTTTTTAAAAGTAAGCAATCTTTCTTGAAGAAACTCTTGAATGAACCAGTTAAAAAATGCACACACCATTGAGCTAAATCCAATGAACAGTATTCACACACTAGAATGAAAAGTTTAAGAGCTCAATGCCCTAATAAATATCCAATGAGACAAGAGATCCGTCCTCCCCGACCACTACACAAGGAGTAATAAGTAAATAAAGCAGATGGGACTAAAGGCAAGAGGGTATGTGGATTGCCAGGTGCAAAAAAAGATGAAGTTGCCACTCCTATGCAAAGTTCAGGATACAAATATGGGATTTGCACAAAATAGATTTGCTTGAAACTTTACTCAAATATTTGTCATCATCATAAGGCAGTTATTTCTAAATAAACTGGCTCTATTGAAATGTAATGAAATAATTGACTTTGTAATTCCACACACTTTATTTAAAAACACACGACCCAGGTTTCGACGTTGAACGTCATCATCAGGTGGTCCTCATAGAAGCACGCTGGCTATATACTACCTTGATCAAAAAGTTCCCGGAATAACCACCGTGTGGCGCTCCCATCGTTCCGATTTGAGTTCTGTTTTTTTTGTTAAATTGGTACATCTGTTGTTGATATTCCCTTTAAATCTTATTGTCATAACTTGACATTTGCAAAAGTTACGTAGCCAAGAGTACATCTATCTCTGTGTGTGTTGGCGATTTTTTTACAATTGCAGAAATGGATTTAAATTTGCAACAACGAACTTGTATTAAATTTTGCGTAAAAAACGGATTTAGTGGCGCACGGACGTTGGAAATGTTGGAAAAGTGTTTCGGCAACGATTCTCTAAAAAAAACGGTCGTTTACCAGTGGCACGAGCGGTTCAGAAGTGGTCGTGAGTCAATCGTAGATGATGAACGCAGTGGCAGACCATCGACATCGAAAGTCGGTGAAAAAATTGATAAAGTAAAAGAAATGTTGGTCAATAACCGCAAATTAACCATCAGAGAAATAGCGGAGGACTTGAACATTGCCTATGGATCCGCCCAAGACATTGTGGTTAATGATTTGGGTTTCCGTCGTGTAGCGGCAAAGTTGGTGCCAAAAGACCTCAATTTCATGCAAAAAAGAGACCGTGTTGACGTCGCAAAAGACATGATTTGCGAGGCTGAATCCGATCCCACATTCATCAAAAGGATCATTACTGGAGACGAGACGTGGGTTTATGAGTACGACACGCAATCCAGACATCAGGCAAGTGAATGGCGTTCACCAAATGAGCCGAGACCAAAAAAACCACGTCGTTTTCAGTCAAAAAAGAAGGCAATGCTGACGGTTTTCATGGATTACAACGGTGTAGTGCATCATGAATTTTTGCCAGAAGGCCAGACAGTAAACAAAGAGTATTATTTGGGCGTTATGAGACGTTTGCGTGAAGCAATTCGCCGAAAGAGACCAGAAATGTGGGCAGAAAACTCGTGGATTTTGCACCATGATAACGCACCGTCGCACAGTGCTATCATTATTCGTAATTTTTTGACGAAAAATGCAACAAATACCATCCAACAGCCACCGAATTCACCTGATTTGGCTCCCTGTGACTTCTTTCTGTTCAATCGAGTTAAAAAACCATTACGGGGAACGCGTTTTAGCAGCCGAGAGGAAGTAATGGAAAAATCGCAGGAAGCACTGATGGACATACCGAAAACCGACCGTAACTTTTGCAAATGTCAAGTTATGACACTAAGATTTAAAGGGAATATCAACAACAGATGTACCAATTTAACAAAAAAAACAGAACTCAAATCGGAACGATGGGAGCGCCACACGGTGGTTATTCCGGGAACTTTTTGATCAAGGTAGTATACCTTCTGATCATAGGAGGGGGGGGTTGGTCAGAGAGGGAGGTCGGAGGGGTAAAAAAGGTTACAATGTAGCTGGGAAGAAAAGAGAATTACATTTTTGATTTAGAAGAGTGGTAGGTCTAGGAGTGGGGAGTGGGAGGGATACAAAATTTCGTTGGCAAGATCATCTTTCCAACGGACACATTTCAAAATTTCTAACTGCTCCAAAGCATCGAGCCTTTGACCTTTTTCTTCAAAATGAATAATTTTTGTCACAAAGTCACTTTTGTGATCACTTTCGATGAGGTGTTTTGCAAAGAGGGATGTTATGTTCTTATTTTTTACACATGTTTGGTGTTCTTTAATCCTTTCTTTAAATTTCCGTCCTGTTTGTCCAATATACTTTGTGCTACAATCCGAGCACTTTAACTCATACACTCCACTCCTCTCGTTTTCGGGGACTTTGTCTTTAGTGTGAGAGATCAGGTTCTTAAGGCATGAACGACTGTAAAAGGCATATTTAATTTTTTCTTTAGGTAAACTTTTAATTACTTTTTGAGAAATAGTCCCAAGATATAGTATTCTCCGCCATTTGGCAGTGGGATCTTTTACATGTTCGGGGTTGTAAATGTGGCTTAAGGCTATTTTTGTAAGTTTATTCCGGTAAAGTTTATTTATTAGATCTTCTGAATACCCATTGTTTACTGCTAACGTTTTAATTACATTAAGTTCCTTATTTACATTGAATTTTGACATAGGGATAGCGGTCAAACGGTGGATCATTGCATGAAATGCCGAAAGCTTTTGGGTGAAGCAATGCCTTGAAGAGGAATTAATTAATTGGTCTGTATACATTTCTTTCCTAAAAATGGAATACTGTAACCCATCTTTGTCTTTAGAAATGGATAGGTCGAGGAAATTCAGGGAACCTTTTTCCTCTTTTTCACACGTGAATTGTACATTAGAATTGATAGAATTTAGATGTGCTAGAAACTGATCTAGTTGCCTATCAGAACCTGTGTATATATAGCCAGCGTGCTTCTATGAGGACCACCTGATGATGACGTTCAACGTCGAAACCTGGGTCGTGTGTTTTTAAATAAAGTGTGTGGAATTACAAAGTCAATTATTTCATTACATTTCAATATGTTATGCAAATTCCACAAAGTTACGCCTGAGACAACAAATTTTTTTAAACTGGCTCTAATTAAAGCAGGTACATGAATATTACTTTTGAATCTTAAATATTTCTGTTAGGAAATAAGATGGACGTGAAAGAAGACAAATCCTCGACTTTTTAAACATAGTGAGTGAAGAGAGGAAGTTAGTGGAAAGAATCCAAAGAAAGCAGAGAAAGTGGAAGAAGAAAATATTGAGAAGTATGTTAACGAGGCCATGATATAGAAAGGCATTAAACCAGGAAGTAAAGAGGAAGGATGAGAGGGGAATGATTTAGAGCGTAGATCAATTGCAGGCAGCCTTTATCAAATTATTAATATAATATGATTAATAATTATTGAAAAATTAAGAGAGAATAAATATTGGGTAATGAGAGAGGGAGTACTGCCACTTTGATGTAAATAACCATTGTGGATGGTCCTTACAATACCTATAGATGGAACACCAGAAATGGAGTACATCTGTGAAGTAAATTTCTGGTCAGTCTTCCAGAATTGAAAAAAATTGAAATTTGCATTTTCACAGTTGTACTCACACAAAAATCAGTTTAATTATGATTTTAAATGCAAAAGCTTTAACTATTTTATCGTTAATGGAATGGCATACCAAAGAGCAGACTGCAAAAATTTGAGCAATTTAGCCTGCTGAAGTACATGTCAGCTTGTCAGGTTAAGTAATTAGGTGAAATAATTTATTCCAACACACCTACAAATTGCTCATGAAAAAAATGGCTTGTGAAATACAGATAGATGTAATTTCAACAATTGTCCTTTCAAAAAGTTTAAACATTCATTAACAAATTTCATTCTAGGCAATAGCTGAAATGTTTGGAAGATAGCTAATATCATTTACACGAAAGAAAAGTAATAGGTAGACACAAAATATTTCGAAAGATAGAAAGAAAAAAAATTTTAGAGGCAGAGGTGGAAAAAATGAATTCAATGATTTTTGGAAATGGGTGAAAATGGCAAACCAAAGGAGAGGACAATAGGAGAATGGAGTTGGGATTTAAAAGGGTTGCAAGTGTTCTTGGATGAATTTGAGATTATTGGTGTGGGTTCGTGAGGAATTAGGGAAGCTGGAATGAAAGCAAGTCGGAAGCAGTCGATGGTGATGACAGATATGGGCTAGCTGAGATAGAGTGTGAATTATATTGTAATAGCAGTGAGAATTTGGAAGAATGGTAACAATACAGGCGTATATGTCACATATATCTAATATAAATCTCAAAGTTTCAGGGGCATATTACTCCTTGTTAATCTCTGTCAGTTGTTCAAAACATGTTTTTACATTTTAATTGCATCATGTTATTGGAAAAATGCAAATAGTTCATTCCATTTCCATAAAAGGACGGATACTTGGAAGATAGTATAAAAGATAATATAAAAAATAGCATAAAAAATAAATACTGTCAGATGAGACAGAAAAATTGTAGGGCTATTATTCTTTTGGATATTCCATACATAGTTTATTGTTCATCTGTGCATTTTTTGGAAATATAATTATAGGTAATCTACCTTTTAAGACATGTTTCAAATTAACACAAGCCACCAAATGGCATGGGGACAATTCTTTTGTCTCTCCTAACAAAACATAATCCAGCATCCTACTCAACATTCAACAAGTCCCTCTTCATCTCCATATATTACCATCCTCCCTTCATTCCACCCAATATCCCTATCCTATTCCTGCCCCTTCCTCGTTTTCCTAACATTCTCCCTTCAATTACAGTCATCAATATCCCACTGCTGATTAATATACTTTGCATCCATCTTTTCTGCCTTTTTTTCGTTTCTCACAACAATCCCCTCTCCTCTTCCCCCACTTTTTCTTTTGTTTTCCTTTCTTTTTGTGCAGGATTATCGACTTGTATTGAAAAGCTGGTTATACGATACGATAAGTGCCTTAATATTGATGGGAATTATGTAGAAAAGTGGTTTAAAATACATGCTTTCATTTAAAAATAAAATTATTAAAGAAAAGTCTACTTGTTATTTATTTTTATTCCAAAACGGTACTTACTTTAAAAATACGACTCGTAATTATAAATAACGGCGTAAAAACCGCTATTAAGTGTGAGGCTAAATATTTGAGATTGATATAATTAAAAAATATATTAAGTTTTGATAATTCTAATAATATATGTGATTTTTCATTAACTTTAAGCATTCCACATCTTAAAGGATTGTTTCGAAATCCTCCTGACGACTGTTATTTTCTAAGCATACTGAGACCCTCCTCACTCTTTCCCCCGTCACTATTTCCTTCCTCATCCTTCCGTCACTTCTGCCTGTGTTCATTTCCAGGCTCTAGAAAGCCTATTCCCTTCATTGCTCTACTTCCCCACTCACCCAACACCCTCCCTGCTATATCACGACCTTATCAACAGCACCCCACTCTACCTCGCAATACATCGTATATCCTCCTTCCACTCTTTCTGCCTTATTCGGATTTTCCCCATCAACGTCCTCTTTTCGTCCACCCTGTTTAAAACTTCATCGTCTGTCTCCCACTCTCCATCCAACTTATTATCTCCACTCTTCCCCAAGCACACACACACACACACATCTAAAAAGCCTCCGAACTCTTGCCCATGCTTTGAGGCAAGAGGATGTGATGGCGGTTATGTTATTCAATTTGAAAATTTAACCGCTCCTTGAGGGTTTTCACGTGTTCCCCTTCATTTCGGGCGAATGTCAGCTCAAAGCCACTCCTGTATTAAAAGATAACAGGATGAAATAATAAAGATAATATCTAACAAGATTATGGTTGTTTCTAAACGGCCAAAACTTCACGGTCTTAAAGAAAATTAAGTAATTGAAGCCAGTGGAAACATATTCATCAGCCACAACGGGTATTTAGGAAGTACATTAAGAAAAACCCTTCCCTGAAACACGCCATCTTGTTTATTTGGAATTTTATATTTGTTGATGTCGTTTCCATGGATATAAACTTGGAAAAATTGTAAACAAGTAAAAAAAAGGTTCAACTAATGGAAAAACAGCTCTAATTCCATAAATGACACAAAGAAACCGAATTTTTGGTAAGTATTTATAAGTTTGATTTCATATACCTGAATAAATTAAATATGCATCCGGAGAAAATGCCTTTTATGAAACACTCCATCTTGTTTATTTGGAACTCTGTGCTAGTTACTACGGTTGCCATCAACTGAGAATTTTTTCTCGCGTGCGTTAAATATAGATGGTATGTGATGTGCATATGAAAAACCTGCAAAAACTACTGGAAAGTAAACGTAAGTAGAGTAATTAAATGGCGCGGGACCTCCTATAATTTAATCAATGAAAGTATAAAAAGCCGCTTCTAATTTTTCAATATATGCATAAATTTCACCGTTGCTACGGCAGGGAAGAATTCTTATAGATGCGAATTGCAATTTTAAAAATACTTCTGTCATTTAGGTATATCAACAAGTCTCCCTCTTTACGTTATCCGAATTTTCAAATGATATTTCGTGCAACCCCATCAATCTTTCGATTCCGTTTCAAGAAACTGAAATAAATGCCAGTTACTTAAACTCATTACGAATCAAATGAAGCTCACTTCTTTATTTGTCAACTCTCGTCATTCGATAATAATTTTTCTAATTCATCGGTTTCATACACGAATTATCGGTAATTTTGCCCCGAGTAAAGATGTGAGGAAAATATTAGTTAAAGACTTTTAATGTGAAGCTCTATGCTTTATTTGATGTGCGACCTGGTCTTTGAGGAGACCGGAGGAAGATTTGGAGGCTTTCGAGATACGCGAGCATGGCGGAGGGTGGAGGAAAATAAGTTGGGCAGAGAATGGGGGAGACGAACGGCGAAGTTTCAAATAAGGTGGGCGAAGAGATGAATTAGCTCCAGGTTAAATATGAAGAAGACAGAGAAAGTAGATGATGGAGGAAATAATAAAAGTTAACAGTGGGATGTTGAAAATAAGACCGTGATATAAGAATGAGGAAGTTAGGTATTAAGCAGGGAAGTAGAGGAAGGGAAAGAGTGACCATTTTTAGAGCGTGGATGAAGGTATGCAGAAGTTAAGAAGAAATGGATTTTAAAAAACTAGGAAGTTCCCACGATACTTGGGGATAAATAGTCGCCAGGGACTGCCAAAAACCAATCTTTGAAATGTGTATAATACCTTGATATTAATACTAATTGATTGGTGGAGGAAAAGTTAAATGAATGACAAGAGAGCGCAATAAAAGTGAGACAGCTCTGGTTGTAATACGAAGGTGGAACGGTCCCTATCGAAGAAACTCGAAAATCGATGTTTCCACCGATGTATCGTTTCCTCGAATATTTCGGCGCGGACGTCAATGGAGATGAGGATTAGGAGGGGATGGAGGGTGGTGTTGGGGGTGGGGGTGTTGGAGGGGGATATAATCCCCCTGATGATATAAATAAAAAATATTCGAGAGTCGGTCATGCGCAGACGCACCCTCTGAAAGTGGTGTGGGGAAAAGAGGGACGGGGAGAAGGGGTTGCCTCCGACTCCCCGTCAATGTTCCGGCCTATGTCGGTGAAGGACGGCACTCCCTCCTGACCCCCCACCCCCGCCCCCTGGGGGTCGAACGACGGTGGATTGTGAATGAATGGGTGTGGTCGCCCTGCAGTGCCTCGAATAATCGCATGTCTTACACTCTGGGGATACGGTGGGGAGTAAACAAGGAGCCAGCGCGGCGCCTCTCGCGGGCGACAACATATGCGCTCACCTTTGGCGCCGGGGGTGAGACACGGGAATCGCCATTGGTTGGTCACCAAGAATCCGCACGAGTCCACTCTATTTCTCAATGTTTCAACTAAATCTCCGCGTGTAACATCGTAGCCATTGATCACGTGTGTGCCAGGTCCAGTTCCATTATAAAATGACTATCCAGAAAGAAACCTCCGTCATGCTTTAAAAAATACACTGGAATTGATGCAGAAAATTTATTATTTTCAACTCAAACCTGCACATCTTTACTTATTTTCTACATTTTTGCCAAGCACATTTTAATATTCAACCAATTCAAATTCTTAATTGAAGAATTCCTTCAGCGTAAAATTCTGCCGCCTGAGATCGCAGCCAACCGATGACGGCATCTTGAAGTTCCTCGTCTAGACGAGCACAAAACATGTAGTAGCCTAACTTTTCAGTCGTGTTTCCATGCAACAGAGTCGTAGATATCACTGTAAAACTTTCTAAAGGTTTCCGGTATCGTAAAAAACAGTTTTTACGAACTTTTTCAATAATTTTCAGGTACAACTATTTCATTGTTCACCATTGACGGTTGGCCACTTCCATCATCATCACGGACATTTGTGTTCACTCATAAACGAACGACAACACTGACACCAAAATCCTGTCACTCACATTTTGTCAGTATAGACCACAAATTTCCCGATTAATGTCAACAGCATTTAAAAAAATACGTATACAGCGATTGAAATGAACCAAAGTTGTGGATTTGATTGCCATTGAGAACTAGAGCCCTGGGATACCGCCCGGAGGACCAGGATTTGATTTCCGGTGACGCCTTAGGGTATATAAGATAACAGATTTTCCTAAAAAACCACGGGCGACAAAGGGACTAAGGATCTGGTCCTCTTATTACCCTGAATGAGTAAGTTTTTAACGTCACATAAGGTTAAGTTTTGGGTTGATAGCTGTTTTGATTTTGGAAATTATATATACACCCAGATTCTGCGGAAAGGAATTTGATGTATTTTACTAAGGGGGTTTCCTTAAACTTTCAATATATGAAGAGAAAAAAAATTGCTTTCTTTCGTGTTGGCCAGATGTTAATATTATCACAATTCACAAAACTTTCTCGAACGTCATCTGTGGTTTTTATCCATTAAATTGCCGGAATAGGAAGTGAACAGCGCAAATTATATATGATCCTTGCATAAAATCAATGTCACTTTAATAATACTTTAACAACCCCCTAAAAATTCTAGAAAGTTCAATAGGATGTGGTAAATAAACGTTGGGGTTGAACAGCGAGTGGAATATTGACCGCCACATTTATAGTTTTACCTTGTTTTTTTTATCAGAAGTCTACTGTTTAAGGTAGATTTCGAATCGACGCAGATTGAAGATAGGTACATTTCTTAGCCTATCTCAACAAGATGCAACCTGACAACTGACAACATAATAAATCCCTCTCCAACTTCCTTCCTCTCTTCATTCTGTCAAACATCCCTAACCCTTGTTCCCGCCACTTCCTCGCTTACCTAACATTCTCTCCTTTTTCACAGCCTTTAACATCCTATTGCCAATCAATATGCTCTCTCCTGTCTCCTTTGGATGAAAGAATCGGATAGACAAAATAAAAATCAAACTTATTTTTTATTTTCAGCGCACTAAAAATCGAAACGAAGATCTGTCGAAGATTTAACCCAGAGATTCCGAATTTGGATAAAAAAAGGAATTAAATTGGAATTCCTGAAATAGAATGAATCATGAAACATGATTTTTGAGGCAACGGGACGAACAGATATTTTTTTGGATGTTTTGGATTTATTTTCGATGGATTTACTGAGGCTTTCGAGATTTGGTTATGGAGGAGAATGGCAAAATAAGTTATGAAAAGGGATAAAGTAACACGAAGAATTGTTATTCTTGTGTGCTGGGAGAAGAATGAAGGTTCTCTTGGTGAAATCCTAAGAATGCAGAGGAAATGGATGTAGAGGGCAAGGAGAGATAATATGGGATAAGGGCGAAAAAAAAGAGACATTGATTGGGAAGCGAGGTTGAGGAAGATGTAGAGTACGCTTGATAGATGGCAAGAAGGACTGTAAATGGTAAGAATATCTGAGGAAATAACTGATGCACAAAAAGGAAGGTGGAAATAGAATACTAAGAATCCCCATTTGAGCCTATTAATTGCCACCTACAAAAAAGGGTAAAATATAAACTATTTTATTCGTAAATTTTTTTGCAAAAAAAAATTATTTTTCTTCTATTGGTATCTCACTGTGTAATGTACACGTGACAATAGTTTCATTTTTTTAAAATTAGAATTGGGCCAGCGGCCGCCGTTGCAGTTTTAAACGTTTTCATTTGGCCTTTGTCTGTTTCTGATAATGAAAAATGATTCCGATATTCCTGCACATGGTTTAACATTAAAAAGTCAAATTGGGCAAGACGAGCACCATAGGGAGAATGAGGGACACATTCAGCATCGTTTTTGGCAAGTTAATCGCGAATTCGCGATATCCACTGCCCAAAAAACGTTTCGTCAGCAACTTTTCTGTCACCAGCGTATTATGTGGCAAACAATGAAATTTACAAAATTTCTGACAGTAATTTTAAGGTTATTTGATGGCTTTCTCTCGCAATAGCAGAATTGGTGAAAATGTTTACTGCCGTAAGAGCAGTGACTGGAACTTCTTGTCCGCCTTCCTTTGAAATTGTCTCTTTAAGCATTTAACACTATCTTATAGCTGTGGTATAGGGTAGAAGAGACTCTCCATACACTTCCTGTAGCATTAAGTAGTCCTTTGTTGACGATTCAGTTAGGAGAAATCAAACATTCAAAGCAGCGTTACGTGTTACCTCCAGTAGACAGGCTTATAAGTGTAGCATTGCAACACTTACTGAAAAGCCTGCATTTCTAAAACCCACCAACTCTCCTAACCTAACACACACAGCCTACCAATCAAGCTAAAGTTGACATAACACCACTTGGTGGTAGTTTGAAAATGAAAGAGACAAATTATGGATACCTTCCCCATTAAAACACGCTTCTAATTGTTCAAAGTCTTAATTATACGATCTATTCAATGGTGGATTTCTTTAAACCCGACATTTATACGCCAGACCACGTGGTGTTTGAACTTAATTCGCAACAGTCGCCATTTTAGGACAGCATGAAACTACGTTCGCCATTGTCCCACTCCGGCCGCCACGCCATCACTCATTGTCAGAGGCCCGCTTAGTTCTTCCCGCGTCAAATAGTATGGGAGGGAAATCAATCTGGACGTGACGTGCTTCAGAGGAGAAGGGGGGAATGGGTTGGTGGGTGGGGGGGGGGGGTGGATGAGAGGGAGGGAGAACTAAGCTGACATTTCCTTTGAAGCACCGGAAAGACGAGTCTGTCTGAGGACGGTTGGCGAAAGATACGTAATATAATTATCGAGCTTCACGACGGGCGAAGCGTAATTGATCACGGTTGAGTGTACGCAAAAGGATGGAAAATATTCCGGTAGCACACCCGTACATAATGATGCCTTTCACGTCATCCCCTTTTGGGGTAGTCAGCGCCAAATAGAGCCTCAATAATTCAATTATTTCAGAAACTTTCTCCATTTTAATCTTCGTATCCTTCCATACTTCCCACTCCTTTCTTTCCTGTCTATTTCTTCTTTCGCCTCTCTCCGTCTCGTTCGCGTTCTTCTCTTCCTGAGACTTCCCGTGGTCCTTGTCTTTGAGTTTATTTCCAAAAACATCAATCTATTATTTCTTTGGTGTACGCTTTGTTTTATCTATCTCACTCTCTCTCTCTGACAAAATATACTTTCCCTCTCAACAAAAGAGTCGGATCAGCGAGCAGATATATTTATGATAAGGAGACCAGCGCAGAAAATTATTTTGTATTAAAAATCTAAATTTAAACAGAACTCCGAAAGACGCAGTTAGAAATTGCGACCGGAGTGGCTAGGACACCAGCCATACATGCAGACATATATATATATCTTCGGGTTGAATACTGTGTTTGTGGTATATATATACATACATATATACATACATATATATATATATATATATATATATATATATATATATATAGTATATATAAAATATCTTCGAAATGGAACGCTCTTCGGCGACACACAAATATATAAAAACACAGATGTAGATTTTTAGAATATAGAGACACAAAGAAAGGACACTCACAATTTGTTATTTTACGTTTCGACAGCACGGCTGTCGTCTTCAGAATCTGATTTTGATTCTGAAGACGACAGCCGTGCTGTCGAAACGTAAAATAACAAATTGTGAGTGTCCTTTCTTTGTGTCTCTATATTCTAAAAATCTACATCTGTGTTTTTATATATATATATATATTTATATATATATATATATATATATATATATATATATATATATATATATATATATATGTTTCCGTCGAAATATCAAGAAAATACGTGTGAGTCTTCTTTTTTTGTGTTTCCATATTGTGTGTTACTGTGTATTGTACTATATATATATATATATATATATATATATATATATATATATATATATATATATACTTATATATATATATACATATATCTTTTTTTTAAGGTAATCTACCGGTTAAGATAGGTTTTTGGATGGACACAACTACCAAACAAACATTTTATTATTCCTAACAAAACACAAAATCCATCATCCTACTCTATATCAGGTCCCTCGTCATCTCTGAGTACTTTCTTCCTCCCTTCATCCTGTCCAACATCCCTATCCTGTTCCTTCCCTTTCCTCTTTCACCCAACATTCTACCCTCTAACACAGTCTTCAACATCCCACTGCCGGTCAGCACCCCCTTCATCCACTTTTCCTGCCTCCATAGGATTGCTCCCAACAAACCCCTCTCTTCGCCCACCATACCAAGTACTTCCTCATTTGTTTTCTTCTCTGTCCATTTCACCTTCTCCATTCTTCTCCACACCCACATTTCAAAAGCCTCCAGTCTACGTCTATCTTCCTGTTTCAATGACCACGTTTCCGCGCCGTACATAGCTACGCTCCATACCAAAGTTTTTACGAGTCTTTTCTTAACATCCTTACTCAACGTCTTCGTCATCAACTCCCTCCTCCTAGTGAAAGCCTCTTTGCCTAGCGCAATTCTTCTCCTTACGTCCTTACTACTTTGACCGTGTTGGTCCAAAACACTACCGAGACACGTAAACTGTTCTACCTGCTCTAGTTTTTGCCCTCCTATTTTAATGTTTAACTTAGCCTTTTTCTTTCTAGAAAATCGCATAACCTTTGTTTTATTAATATTGATTCTCATCCCATACCTGTCGCACTGAATTTCCAATTCACTCAGCAATGCTTGCAACCCCTTGGCTGACTGACAAACTAAAGCTTGGTCATCAGCAAACCTAACTGATTTTACGAATTCTCCGCCCACTTTCATTCCTACCTCCAGTTCTTCCCATGCCTCTTTGATCATTACCTCTGCATACAGGTTGAACAGCAACGGTGATAATGGGCAACCCAACCTTACACCCCTTCCTAACACTGCCCATGCTGACTCCCCGTTTCTCACCCGCACCTGAGCAGTCTGAGACATGTACAGGTTGCGGATTAGCCTCCTTTCCCTCTAATCTATTCCTATTTTCTGCAATATACTCATTAGTTTTTCCCAATTCACTCTATCAAACGCTTTTTCAAAATCTACGAAACAGGCAAATACCTCCTGGTTGTGTTCTATATTCCTCTCGATTAATAATCTCATTACTGCAATGGCATCACGCGTACCTCTCCCCTTCCTAAACCCAAACTGATCATCCCCTAAGTAATCATTTGCCCTACTCTCTATCCTTTTGTTTATGATCCTGAGAACAACTTTAGCTGCGAGGGATATCAAACTAATTGTCCTATAGTCCTCAGTGGCCTTTACCTTTTTCGGAATAGGAACTAAAACTGATCTCACAAAGTCTTCCGGCCAGATTCCCTCCTCATAAATACTACGGATCAGCCCATATAGCCTCTTCCTCCCACCTTTTCCTAAGCACTTTCAAAGTTCCACGGGAATGTTATCTACCCCCACGGGCTTATTTAGTTTCATCTCCCTTAACGCCCTTTCTATCTCATTGTCTAGTATGCCTGGACCTAAGCTGTCTTCCTCTACGTCATTTTCTTTTTCAATGTCTAACTTTGTTGGTCTGAGTTCTTTACTCTACAGTTCTTCTATATACTCCTTCCATCTCTCTTGGATCTTTCCTGCGTCAACTATTACCTTACCCGCCTTATCTCTAACTGTTAGCATAGCTCGTCCTTTCTTACTTCCCGATAACCATTTAACTTTGCTGTACAGCGCACCGATTTCACCCTTCCTCTGCAGACTTTCCATATCCTCGCACTGCGTCTTCCACCATGCTTCCTTTGCTTTATTTGTCCCGCCTCAATTTATTGTTCAATTCCTTGTACTTCATTTTGCCTAATTCTGTATTTATATTCTTCCATTTTCACCGCTCATCCATCTTTGTAATCATCTCATTTGTGATCCATGGTTTCCTAGTCCTTTTAGCGTTAACGGTGCCAATAGTGTCTTCTGCCGCTTTAGACAACCCTTTCTTGATAATTTCCCATTTTTCTTCGATAGTACTAAGTCCTTTACCATCCTCCATTATTTTCTCTACCGCCTGTTTGTATTCCTTCCTTTTCAACCCATTTAATGCTTCTACATTCCATTTTCTAACTCGCCGCCCCTGCCTTATCTTTTTGAAACGTACGCTACATTTCATAACAACTAAATTGTGGTCTGAGTCCGCATCCGCTCCCGGGAAGCTGTGGGAATTTATCACACTGTTCCTAAACCTGTGTCTAACCAGGATATAATCTAGCTGATATCTTCCTGAGTCACCTGGCATTTTCCATGTATACCTGCGTCTTTTGTGGTGTCTAAACCAAGTGTTGGTGATGACTAACCCCTGTCTCCTGCAGAACTCAACTGCTTTCTCCCCGCGGTCATTCCTCGTGCCTAAACCGTAGTCCCCCACCTCATCACCATCTCTTCCTTCGCCTACCGTCGCATTCCAATCCCCCATAACTATCAAATGTTTCCCTGCAGGAACACACGCGATCGTGTCCTCTAACTGATCATATATCCTATCGACCTCTTCTTCCTTATGGTTGCTCGGTGGCATGTATACCTGTATAAAAACTAAGTTCTTCGGTTCTGCTTTTATCTCCACTAGTAGTATTCTATCCGTTACCTGCTCTATGTTGACTACGCTTCTCCCTACCTCTTCATTTAATACTATGGCAACCCCTCGTTGGCTCTCGTCCCCGCCGCTGTATATTATTCTATACTTATCACTCCAGTAATCCCCGCTATCTTTCCATCTCACCTCGCATAGACCTAAAATATCTATATTTCCCCTTTCCATCTCTCGCTTAACATTCTCCAATTTCCCTGTCCTCATCATTGTCCTAACATTCCACGTTCCTATTCTAACTAATGTGGTCTTCTTCTCCTGCGTCTTCTGTCCTGATGCTGCTGGTTTTCCCTTGCAAGGGTTTCGTGGGATGACGACCGCGGAAGCCTTGCCTCCCCCGCTGCCGGGCACGACACACGGCCGATTGGGCCGAGCCCCGTGGTTGCCAGGACTCAAAATATCTGTATAGTCCATCATATTTTTCTTGGGAATGATAATTGAGGTGGTTTCCCGTTGCCATCCTCAATAGTGTTTTTAACGTGACACCATCACTTACTGGCCGTCCCACTGGGGTCAGACGCCATTGCAGCCGCCTCACTGAGGAACAGGCGCTGCGTGGACTACCTTTCGTCTGGCTCCTAACCTTCGATCTATCTGGCATGGGTGACCCTACCAGGAGCAATTTTTATTACTCCCGCCAGCACAGCTCTAGGGGTCATCGGAACGCACAAGCCCTTCCACCACTCGTGAATAGAAGCTTGGAAATGATAAGTTAACCAAGCAAACCCGAGTCACACTCGAGCAAAAAAGACCGCGGGATACCAACACTCCACTAGCAAGGTTTAAATTAGTTAAAATGTAACAAGAAATACACTTAGTTACAAGAAACCGACGCGGATTCCGAATGCTTGAAATTTCGTAGGTGATATCAAGGACACTGAAAAAATCAAGAAGCCGCGGAGAAGGGGAAACAAAAAACACAAGAAAATTAATTATGACTGAAGAGATAACCCATATTTCACTGTTATCTCTGATCGAGGGACATTTATCCAAGGGGATTTGAAGGTAGAAGAAGCTTGGCAGAAGGAATAAAACAATAAGGATAAGATATGGAAAGAAAGGGTAGGTTTAAGGAGGGAGGTATAAGGTATGGAAACTAATCTATAAAAACGTCGTATCGATTTCAACCTCTTTTTTTTCAACAGAATGAAGACGAAAAACGTCAAATCCGATACATTTTTTTATTGAAATTGGGTAATAATTCCTCATTTATCACTCATCGATTGGTTTGCATGAAGAAATTTGATTCGTACCATTTTTTTTATTTTTCGAAGGAATTGTTCAAAGAATTTGCACCAAAGCCCATTTATCAGAGCGATGTGGTGTTTTTTAAGAGAAGGTAAAAAGAGAAACCACATTAGAAATATACTAAGCATGACACTAGCATTAAAAATGACGCTTTTTTGAGTACCCCAGTGTTTTTATAAACCAAAATGACAATAAAAAAGTAAGCTGGAATTCTTAATGTGCGTGAGCGTGCGTGTTAATACTAGAAAAACCATTTAAAAAGTCATTTTGAATGAAATAATTATTTCAGTATAATTTATACGCATATTTTAACGTAACATAATGACATTAGGCATAAAACAGCGAATGGGAAAGTGGTTATTAAAAAATCGAAGTAATCCAATCATATTTAGTTAATGAATAACATAAAGTTTATCAGATAATAATACCAACGCGATTTTAAACGAAATAAGAAATGGAAATGGAGAATATGCAAAATAAATGGCGGAGAAATGAATGTCTGAAAGGAATCAACTTCCTTTCGCATTATCTGAGCGAAATGCCACTTAAATGACAACTGCAGTCACTTGCCCGTATTTTCTCCTTCACTTTGGTCTTTCAACCTGTAGAATGGTTATGAAATACCCAATACCATCAATTGATTCAAAATTAGACCGGCTGGAAAGCATTGGTGGAGATGTTTTCATAATTTTCGCCAGAATCCTAATGACAGTAAAAATCTCCGAGTCAGAAACGGGATTGATACCATTACGAATCATTACCACATATTTATGCATCGCCTGCAGGTTTAAATGAGGATGTGAGGGCATGAAAACAAACGCAACGCGTAATAAGATACTGCGTGGGTTAGATCACATTCCAGGTAACACGTTTAAGACAGTAATGACGTGATTATCTTGTACTATAGTAGGAGGCCTAAAGGATAGATTTTGGATAAATGGATAGGTTTTGGCACGACTAAATATTTTGCCGTTTCAGATATATATATATATATATATATATATATATATATATATATATATATATAGATATATATATATATATATAATGGGCTAACACAATATAACACAAATAGAATAGAATAACAACATTTAAAAGGACACTCACACGGTAAATTGTTCGAGCTTTCGGCCCTCTCAGAGGCCTTCTTCAAGAGAGACTGAAAATATGCTGTTGCTGTGGAGAGGGGAAAGAGGTATGGGCGGGGAGGGAGGTGTGGAGGGAATGCTGGGAGGGAAATTAAATATGGCGGTTAAGGGTGGGAATTTTGAAAGAACGGAAAGCTAATATTTAGGCGGATTCACGAGTTCTCACACACACACACACACACACACACACATATATATATATATATACATAATATATAATATTTGGACGGCACAATAGAACACATATAAAACAGTAACACTTGAAAGGAAACTCACATTGTAAATTGTTTAAGCTTTTGGCATTCTCCGAGGCCTACTTCTTCAAGTAAGTCTGAAAAATTTCCGATGAGGCGTTAATTAGGATTTACAGGGTATACCTGTATATATATATATATATATATATATATATATATATATATATATATATATATATATATATATATATATATAGAGAGAGAGAGAGAGAAGGAGAGAGAAATTTTATATATATCCATACATACATATATATATAATACAATACATATATATATATACATATATATATATATACATATATATATATATATACTTATATACAATTCGAATTTGCCATGCACTACACATTTAAGATAACCGAGAGACTATGAGATCAGGCAGAGGTCAAGGATAAAAAGTTTACTTTGAATCTTAGGGGACGGGTGACGAGATTTTAGTTCGTGATGGAAATGAAAAACGCTCGAAGCTCTCCTGATCGTTGTTTATTGATTCACTCAGCGATGGTCGTGACATTTGGCGGACGAAATTTTCACGTTGCCCTTAATCCGATTTGAATTTTCAATTGGCAAAAGTCTCGGAGGGACGCTTTGAGTGAAAAAAAAATCGAAACAAAACGAATCCGAGTTGAAGGGATTAGTAGAAACTTTTTGATGCCCGATGAATGGAATGGCCCGACGGAAAATCTTCCGAGTATCTTTTTTTCTGTAGATCCGTGCCTTCGTTTTTCCATCGTATCGCCTCTTACCAGATTAAAAAAGTGAACTTAAATGGAAATAATAATTTGCATACTTAATTTGACGTGAACATTTCTTTGACGCTGTCCTTGCCATATATTCATGCATTTACACAAGATTTACGAAAAATTAAAATTATCACATACGTGGGGGTAATACAAGAAATATCCGGTGAAGCGCATGAGGTAAGCAAGCAAAAGAAAATGTTAAAAAACCAACATATAGTGCATTAAATATGTCTCCAAATCATTATATAAACAAGATATACGATTTTTCTGATTAAAATTTTGAATAAGATGCTGAGATACCTGGCTAGATGTCTTCTCTAAGCAAATCACAGAGTTGTTTTTTTTTAATTACTTCTATCTGTATTTAATGTTCAGTGCATGAGAATAACAAAGTGTGTCTCATTCAGAAATCAATGAAGTTTTTTTTAAATGCTGATATTTCATAATGATGCAATAATTCACCAATTTTTTCCTAGGAAGTTTCTGGTTCCCGAAAAGTCACACGGTGCCAATGAATAGAACCCGGGCCCCCCGGGTCAGTAGTTCAATACTCTACCTTGGGATATTCACGCCTCATATTATATATATATATATATATATATATATATATATATATATATATATATATATATATATATATATATATATATATAATGGGCTGACACAACATAACACAAATAGAAAAGAATAGACACATATAAAAGAACACTTACACGGTAAATTGTTCGAGCTTTCGGCCCTCTCAGGGGCCTTCTTCAAGAGAGACTGAAAATATGCTGTGGATCAGGAGAGGGGAAAGAGTTATGGGCGTGGAGGGGAGGTGTGGAGGGGAGGTGTGGAGGGAATGCTGGGAGGGAAATTAAATATGGCGGTTAAGGGTGGGAATTTTGAAGGAACGGAAGGATAGTATGTAGGCGGATTCACGAGTTCTCACCTCTATGTTGGTAGCTGAATCAGGTAGGGATTCTAGGATGCTGAGGGAAAAACACTGGTCGAATGAAAGGTTGTGGGAATTGGCGTGTGAAGGGATAGGAAGAGAAGAGAGTGAGGCAGAATTACAGGAGTACCGGTGATTATTCATTCGGATGGATAAGGGGGTAATGCATTCACCTATGTAGAAGGAAGTGCAATGTTTGCATGATAAAAGATAAATAATATTTTTTGAGAGGCAATTAGCGTGGGAACGAGGTGGGGGGGCTATGAGGGGATGTAGGGAGAGGGGAGTAGGCATAATAAGAGGACAGGTTTTACATCGGGGGCGGTTGCAAGTTGGGGAAATATTGGGAAATTTGTCACGGGGGGGCGCCAAAGGGTTGGTGGATCTCAGAAGGTTTTTGAGATTGGCGGGTCGTCTGTATGCGATAGATGGGCATTGGGGTAGTAAGGATGAGGTCGCGTCATTGTCATGTAAAATTGGAAACAGTTCTTTAAGGAGGGTTTTCAGTCTGTGTGATCCGGGGTAATAGGTGGTGCAAAGGTTGAGTCCTGCGTCAGATGTGGGCTAGTTATTGTGTGGTGTGTGTGGTCGGGTGGAACGGTGGATTTTATTTCGTAGCAACTTTTCTGGGTAACCGCGTTTGAGGAGTGCAAGGTGTAGATTGGCAAGGTATTTGTTGAGAGTGGCTGTGGTGTTGCAAATTCGGTGTCCGCGGATAGAGAGAGAGTTAGGAATCGAGCGTTTCGTGTGTTGAGGATGACAGCTTGTGTGGTGTAGGTATTGCTGATGGTTAGTGGCTTTGATGTGTACTGAAGTAGTGAATTTGTTGTTTTGAAGTGAGATGTCTGTGTCAAGAAAGGTGATGGTGGAGTCTGAAATGGAAGAGGTGAATTTAACCGTGAAAGATGAATTTAAGGTGGATAAGAAGTTGTTGAGAAGTTGGCTAAGTTAAACATTAAAATAGGAGGGCAAAAACTAGAGCAGGTAGAACAGTTTACGTATCTCGGTAGTGTTTTGGACCAAAACGGTCAAAGTAGTAGGGATGTAAGGAGAAGAATTTTGCTAGGCAAAGAGGCTTTCACAAGAGATGGTGTGGAGAAGGACAGAGAAGGTTAGGTGGACCGAAAGGAAAACAAATGAACAAGATCTGGGTACGGTGGAGGTGGAGAGGATATTGTTGGGAGAAATCATAAGGAGACAGAATGAATGAGAAGGCATTAGAATCACGATTGGATGTTAAATACTGTGATACATGTATACATAGGAGAGAGTGTTAGGAAAACGAGGAAGGGGCGGACATAGCATAGGGTTGTTGAACTAAAGGGATGAAGGCAGTATACGGAGATGAAGAGGGACTTCTCTTTAGAGTAGAATGTTTGGTTGTGTTTTAATGGGAGAGGAAATATATTTATTTTGTCGTTGGGTCCATCGAAAACCTACCTCAACCGTTAGATTAGTTATTATAACAATATTTTTACCTTAGCATGCATAATCTTGGCCATACTTGTGGTGTCCGACCCAACATAATAAAGTGTGATGGTTCCCGTTTATTATTAACGGTTTTCCAAAAAAACGGGAATGTTTTCTCTGTATTCTGTTTAATTCAGAAAAAGTATAAGATGCAAACAAGTAGGGCTCTTTTATAAAGCCTCTAATGGTATATTTCGCAGCTCCAGACGCGACCTGGAATTGTAGAAGTTCGCAGTCTACAAGATATAGTGATAACATCAAGCACAAGTCGTTTACATGAGAAAATTAATAACCTAACTCTTAACAATAGACGTCTGTAGACAATAATGATAGCCTACATCATATAAACGACAATATAAAATTGTTATACCACCAATAATATGATATTCCGTTGCCCAGGAGTCCTTCGATTATCTAGATTGTTAGGTGAACACGTAAAAGTACATAACAAAGATATCCTAATGAACTGACTGCCCGTTAACTTAACTGCATCGATGAAAATTGAGCCCCGACGCGCCTGCCTAAGTGAAGTTCAACTCTGCCTTTCACACGTTAATCGCGCAGCTTTCTGGAGAATTTTTCCGAGAATAGTTAATTCACGCATGCGCAGGAGATGGCCTTTGCCAGGCACGCCAATTTTTTTACTTGAACCGCCAAGAGAGAAAATTAATGGCTTAAGTTGAGGAAACTTTTAAAGTTCTAGGAAGCGTGTTATAAGGAAAGTCATTTCTAGAAATTCTTTAAGGAAAAATTGAAAAGAAGGACCAATCATGGTTTAAGGTAAACGAAGATATTTCAGGGATATGTTCGATCTTTTAAGATACGTGACTTTTGAATTGGTTTGGTTCATTCGATTGACCTAGATTTGATTTTTGTCAATTTCTGTAGCACAGTAATATGCGGATTCTATATATATATATATATATATATATATATATATATATATATATATATATACATATATATATAATAAATTGGACAGCAACAAACAATATGGAAACACATAAAATATCACTCACACACACTCGTTATTTCTTGATCATTTCGACGGAACTCTGCTCCGTCTTCATCGGAAGATATATATATATATATATATATATATATATATATATATATATATATATATATATATATATGTATATATATATATAGTTGGTTTCATTGCCCGATTGGATCGTGAGTAGCGTAGAGGAGGTATATATTTGCAAAACCTTGTTATGGTAAACTGAGTGGTTTATCAAAGTTATTAGAGGAGCTAGGCTGGGAATCACTCACGGAGTGAAGGTTAAAAATTACAGATTCAATTTCTAGCATGACTTGGAAGGATGTCTTTCTAGCGATGATTAACATTGAAAATGTGCCATTAGATCCACCATACTAGGATAGGAGAGATTAAGTGTAGAATTGATGGATTTTAAGATGTTATATCTATCACGAACGATTAGGAATCAGAATAAATGTCCAACCGCGTTAGGTGGGGGTAAATTAATTTTCTTCTCTCATTATGAGTAGCCCAGTATATTGATGTTATCTCATCCAGCCTTAGTAATTATTTTTTTAATATGAAAAACTCCTATCGTGTGCGTGGAGAAGTGTATCTAACTTGATGTCGTAGTGAATGTACCTGCATTTATACGTCATTAGGCCTGTTCTGCATGATCTACGTCATTAGGATTGTTTTACAAATATATTGCCATTAAAAAATAAGAGAACCTTCATTTTTGATGTTTCATGCCTGATCTGTGATGACCTTCTGACACACGCACCCTATCGGTGGCTTTCAGGGTACCATGTAGACAGATAGCGGAGATCTAGTAGCGAGCCATCATCATGTGCGTCACCATATCTCTCTTCGGACTACAGAGGAAAGATAGCGTCACATGGGTCCGCCCACCTGCAGCTTAGGGGTTATTTAATCGGCGAACGGACTATAGATAAATCCAAGCGCATTTTTCTTTAAAAATATCGGAATCTAATATACGAAAAAAAATATCGTATTTTCGGTATGGGTCATTATGAAGAAGAGCGTGCATTTTTTTATTTTTGGTTTTCCACACACTCCTCTGTTTTTTTCCGGTTACCCTGCCAGGGTTTTCTGAAAGGGAATGATTCCAAGAGTTGATAGTTTACGACACACGAAGGTGATATGATTCGGATATGGTACTACATAGAGCAAACTGTATGCAGTTGGCACCTTTTACGAAAATATACGATATGCACTTAATATGGTGAATGAAATAAATCAGTTCCCTCCATCTCCCACCATCTACAACCCTCGTTCATCCCTTATTGCCACCTACGCTCATCAGAGACCCCCTACCTCGGGGGTGGTCTGTTTGAAATGGGTGGGGGTTCAACTTTATGCAGAACTAGGATCGATTTCTCCAAAAGACATTTTTTTATTTTCTATTCTCAACACTCCCCGAAAGAAATATCACGAAAAAGTAATATATTTTTCACGAATATTGCTCCTCAGGATTGCTCGTTCCGACGCTAAGAACCTCAAGAACCTCCTCCTTCCCTCTCAACATCCTTCCCTCTCAACATCCTTCCGCCCCTTTTAAGATCCTTTTCTATTCCATTTTGATTCAAACGGCTCAGTTGACGTCGTTTATTTTCCGTTCAGCGATTCTTAAAATCACGGGATTTTTCATGTAATCTGTGGAACCGCGGGAAAAAAAATATGAACTCACAATGGGATCCTGGCGATAAACAAATGACATATGTTGTTAGATGATTGAACGATTATCGTTAATCAAAATAGAATCGACTAACTACATAATATTTAAGTTTTGGCTCGTAAAATATTTTGGAAATTTAGCGAAATCAGGTGTCCAACAAAGGAACTGTCTCGATAGGGACCGCTTTACATCGATTGTTATATTTGAATTAAAGACTCTACTTGAAAAATTCACGTAAGATAATATTCTTGTATCTTTTGCTGTCACTTAAAGTGCAACGAGTCCAACTTATCGGGGAAGATTTCTCTCACCCTGTACCCACCTGGCAAAGCACTGCAACTTGATGTTTTATTTGGAGCCGACTGTGGGAACGTGAGATTACGTCACATCGTTAGTTTTCGAAATTGATTTCGATGATCTATTTGAATGCTTCCATCTTTTTGCTGTGACGTATCGTAAATTGTTTACTCTCCTTTGTCGTCGGTTGCCGTAAAATGTTTTCATTGTTCGCGAGGATATTGTGATTTCTACTCAATCGAGGCGCTGCATTACGAGCCACGCTCACTAGCGATTGAAGAACTTTAGGACCCGTTATTTCGTCAAATGTATTTCTACTATTAAAGATTTATAAATAACCCTAATGTATCCTTCAATGTATACCCAGTGGTCATAAAGCTTATGATATTGACTAATTATTGGTATAGTAATAATACGTTTCCTATTCACAGAGCCCTGTGGATAGATATATGTTGTATATAAAAATAGGGAAGTCTCATTAGTATTAATGTTACCGTAGAAAAGCTACGTAGCACATGGCAAGTATAAGCCTTCATTTGATTCTTCAAGGGTATCAATGGAAAATAAGTGATTCATAACACTAGACTAAAGAGAAAGATAAAATCCTCATTTAGTACATATTTAAGAATAACTTGAATTTTTGCCGGAGACTTTGCATGTTTTATCTTGTTGAAAGTCAGAATCAAACTCTTACCTCAAAAGTTATACTTTCAAACTCAAGTTCATATATTATTGTTGCCATACATTCTGTGAATCAAATTCCTTAAGGATTATGATTTGTGGCAAAGCTTATTTATAGGGTTCACAACCTCATGGAAAGTCTAGAAAGTTTGCATTCAAGTTCCACACTTCATAACGGACGCGGTCATCTATTTAGTCAGGGATATTTATTAGAGGGAGTGGAGCGGGACGAGATCACAGGAAAGGCTTTACTCTACAGCGGAGGTTCTGTTCCAGGCGAAGTAACTATAGCACTGGTGCTACAAATTATTATTATCACTATGCATCATCCGTCTTTCCTGTCGTGTGCGTATTTATCACAACAAACCTCTCTCCTCCGCTTACACTTTAACTAGCACTTCCTCGTTTGTTTTTCTTTCTCTTCACTTCACCTTCTCCATCCTTCTCCACATTTAACAAAAGCCTCCAATCTTCGTCTATCCTCCGGCTTCAATGAAAATGTTTCCGCGCCGCACATAATTACGTTCCCCTGTGCTAGGTACGAGGTTCGTATAAGGAATATCGGAAACAATTTTACTTGACCTGACTGTACGTCGCAGCGTGCTCGCACCCCGCTGACTGGGTGGTGGAGGGAGGGTCTGACCATTCAACACATCCCAAGCGCCAATCGCCTGCGAGCGTTCGCTCAGGCTGGATCATGTTTTCAGTGGGTTCCTGTCGAGTGACTTGGTGCAAGCGGAAAATGCAGCGAACTATTAATTAGCGGTAGACCATCGAATTTTGTGTTGACCAGGGGAAATCGGTTACGGAGATATTGGGCATGATTTGCCAAGTGTTCAAAGATGAAAGCATGTCACAAACTGCAGTTTTTAAGTGACATAAGCTCTTCAAAGATGGCCGAGAGCGTGTGGAGGTCACCTGTTGACGTCAAGAACCGATGTGCAAGGTGTGAGAGATTAGCTGAATTCAAACCGTCAGTTAAGTGTGCGCATTATCGCCAATCCAATTCGAATTGATGACAGTTCACATCATTATCACTTTCAAAATTTGGCGACGCAAAAGATCCGCGATAAACTTGTCCCAAAGGTCTTGAGGGAAGACCAAGAGCCGAGTGGGTAGTCTGTTCTTGGTCTTCCGTCCTGCAGAGGAAAGGGACGTTTATGTATTAAGATCGTGGTTCTAGTCCCACCCACCGTCACGCTAGACCGAAACATATGACACTTTCTTGACAGCCGTCGTATATTAAACTGAAGGCTATCTTCAGAGTCAACTTGTATCTTTGAGATACTGGCGAGAATATAATCATAGGGTAATAGTTAATGCTGTTTACTTCACTAATATCTTCATAATTGCTACATTTTCATGCATATACTATATTCCGATAGGGTTACTCATTGCACTTTATGCTAGTCGGGCAATGTATTCAGGAACATCCCTTGCGAGAGAAATCCCTTGCGTTCCGTCCGGAGGGGGTCGCACAGTTTGGGAAGAGAGGGGGTGCTGCCCCCGTCGTGGTTGGCATCCGAGGCACACCACACTCCCCTCATGTCCCACAAGGCACTACTCCTACCTCCCACCTCTTTGCCATCCGCCGGCGAGGCTGTGTGCGTGCGTGTTTCGGAAGGTCAAAGTTCAAACCCCGAGGCGGGTCACCCTACCTTCATTTCCCTCCTCCTCCTCCTCTTTCTTCATCCCACCCCATCCATTCTTCCCCCCTTGTCCACCCACCGAAAATAAATCTCTATCCTCCGCTGCGGACCCGAAAAAATTTTTTTTCACGTATACACATAGAAAAAAACCAGCCCTCTTTCACGTGTCGGCACGATTTTTGCATATCTTGCTCCAACCCCTTTCCCATACCCCACTCCTTCCTCTTCCCTCCCTCCCCCACATCCCTGCACGGCATTCTACAACCCACCCCACCAAGGAATTATTCAGCTGAGAGGGGGTTGGAATGTGTGCATAGCTCCCTCTCCCCTCGCTGACGTAGAGCGACGTACTTCAAGGCTCGCGATAAATTCGGAACAAAACGGAGCGATTGTTGAAACATTGTTAAATCATTGTTTAAACATTGTTGGACCATTGTTATTTGCGCATCAAACGAGTATTATTTATAAATCCGACGACTGGGTGTTTCAAGAAAGCAAGTACTGAGGGAATGCCGACCGGAGGGCACGGGTTCGATCCCAAGTGACGCTTTGGATATCACCCACACATTCTCCAATAAAGATTCAACATATGGGGCACCAGAGAGTCATCCGGTGTCCATCATTCAAGCACTGCTTTTTGAGCGAAATATACACGCCGTCTATGAAGGTTTGGTTTCGGGGCAAAGGTGGTCCAGTGTGCAGAGCTTTAAACTAGTGACTAATTAGGATTTCCCACTCAGAGCGCAACCCAATCTGACAATCTTAGGGAACAAGCGGTTGCTGGAAAACCGAGAATGTTGGGCCAAGATAAGGAACTACCCCAGCCCTAAATAATGGGCAGTTTAGTTGCGGATCTCACCCGACATAACAGCATTACGTGAGTCCTCTACACTCTTATTAATCAAAAAAACCTCAGGTAAATGTGTTGCCTTTATTAATGCTCGTCTAGTATTTTAATATAAGCTTTGGATGAACAAAGACTGAACACCGTCGCATTCCTCAGTCTAGATTAATGAGTCAAAACCCAGCATCCTACACTACAACAAACCCCTCTTCATCTCTGTATACTTCATTACTCCCTTCATTCCGTCCAACATCCCTATCCTATTCTTGCCCCTTCCTCATTGGCCTTACATTCTCCCTTCTATCACAGTCTTCTACATTTTACTGCCAATGAAAATGCTTTTCATCCATATTTCCCGCCTCCATAGGATTCCCACCTTTTCCATCCTTCTTTCCACCCACATTTCAAAAGCCTCCAATTTACGCCTATCTTCCTGGAAACCGGCACAGGGAGAGGAACTGACCCCCCTTATCACCCTGATGATGTGTATTTCACGCGCCATATTAGGGCTTATAGCACTGGGGGAACTCAACTATCTATCACCTACCAAACCGACTTTCGGGTCGATTACTGTGTTTATAAGGTTTTCATGATAACCATGATGCCATTCAAAAAGAATATTAAATTAAAATTATTTCATCCCTATTTGGTAGCCTATCGTTTAAGGTAGGTTTGGATATTGTATGGAAAACGATAAATTTCTTTACTTCTCCTATCAAAATTAAAGCCATCATACCAATCCATAATTAGCCCCCTCTTCAATTCGGTATACTTCCTTCCTCCCTTCACTCCGTCCAACGTCCCTATCCTATTCCTTCCTCGCTTTCCAAACGTTATACCCTATTAATACTATCACAAGCCGTCGACACCCCATTCCCAATCTTCCCTGCTTCCTTTGGATCACTTCCTCGTTTGTTTTTCTCTCTCTCCACTTCATCTTTCCCATTCTCCTCCTCAACACCCACATCTCTCAAAAGCCTCCCCATCTATGCCCTAATCCATCTCGTTTCTAACGACCATGTTTCCACTACAAAGTCACATTTCATAATTCAAAGTTTTCACAAATGCAATCCTGTATTTTCTCAACATTCTTAATCAACGTCATTAATTCATTCTTCAACGTCATTTCTTCTTTTTATGTCCCGACTACATTGAACTTTCTGGGCTCGCAACACTTTTAAGAGAAGTAAACTGTCAATAAATATTTTACTTGATTGATATGCGAGGGTCGTCTGAAAAGTTTCCTGTCTCAGAAAAGTTCAGGAATAATGCCTTCTATCTTTGTTAGGTCGGAAACTTTTCCAGACCATCCTCGTAAAATACAATTCACACTATTGTAAAAATAACTCTGGGAAGTCTGAATTTGTCTGTGTTTCAACTTTTTATTATAAATAGAGCACTTCATGGACGGAAAGGTTGTTTTTTTGTGATGGCCATATGAACCTAATTCCTTTGACTGAGGGCTTCTGAAAAATTTCTCATCAAAATTAAAATTCGAACTATTTTTTTCTTATCACTCCTTTGTCATTCCAGGACCTCAAAAAGTCTCCGAACTGGGTCATTCTCATTCTTGTTCCGTGAAATGCTGCCCTCTGTATTTGAATCTCGATTGATCTTTCCTTCACTTACAGCAACGCACATCCCGTTCATCGGTTGCGTCCCTTTCGGAAATCCTTCTTCTGTTCTTCTCTATAACACAACACATTTCCAGATATCCTGTCATCTCGCCGATTGCACTTCACTCAGCTGATGAAGCAAGAAATCCCCTCGAATCACTCCAAATCATACGTTAATGCAAGAATTATTCCTTTTGCCGAGCCTCTACATATGCCCGTTAATTCAGTTATACGGTGATCTATATTCGTCCAGGCATCTCGCATCGATCCAGTGGAGCATTCACCAATTCTCACCAACTACTTTCTTTGATATGCAGGACCTACTGAAGTCTTACCAACTCCCAAGTCCAAATAAAATTTGAGAAATTAGATGCAGAACAGATAAGATTTAAGATTTCAATTTTTCTACGAAGGACAAGGGATCAGAATTACGTTGTAAGACCGCCCTATGGATGGGAATAGTATTTTGGGTGAAAATTAGTCTGGTGTGTATTCACCCCCTGCCACACACCATAGTGGCGGGTTGAAGGGTACTAAAAAAATACTAATACTAAATTATAAAATAAAAATATCCAGTATCCTTTCATGGGGTTTAAAAGCATAACGACATTTTATGGTTAGTAATGCATGCTTCGATTCAATTCAGTCCACGTTTTTCAAAGAGCATTACGTATTAGGATTGTTTCCCAGGCCAAACTGCCTACATTTACGTTGTCCTCTGTATTGTAAACTTCAGCCTAAAATGATCCATCGCTTATTTCTGTAAACATTTTTTTAATTCATGAAAGCCAGTATTTAGCCACCATCATTAACCACTTAAAAGCTCCATATTTTCTTTTCCCTTTATGCATACAGATAGAGTACTTAAGAGTTTTCAGTGCCTCATGACACAATGAAGAAATGTCTCTGCTTGAAGCTGCTTTTTCTTAGGCATCTGCACATTCACAATGTCTTAAGAACCTTTTTTTATAGATTTAGCTACACATTTGCCTGATACTTAATAGCAAGATGGAAGGGGTCAGAAGAAGTGGTAGACAAAGGAAGAGATGGCTACAGGATGTGGAGGATGATTTGAAGGCAATGGGAGTTACAAGATGGAATGAAAAAGCAAGAACAAGAAGTGAATGGAGGCATATCATAGAGGAAGGCCCACACCAAGCCGTAGAGCTGCAGATGATGAACACACCTGCCTTGCTATGTAAACCATATTTGGGAGGTGGCTGCAGAAGAATGCGATTTCCATTACCAAAGGTGAGTGTCTTCGTGATATTTTGTATTCCTGATGGCCCTAAATTTCATAATGAATGATTATCAGTCATAACAGGGACATCGATGTTTAAAAAGTGAAAAAAGTTGAAACTATTTTTTTCCCTTTTCATCGCTTGAAAATATTTTTGAGTTATACAGAATTTCATTTAGCAGTTTATACAGTCTTCCTTTAAGCACATGAGAAATTAATATATATATACTACCTTGATCAAAAAGTTCCCGGAATAACCACCGTGTGGCGCTCCCATCGTTCCGATTTGAGTTCTGTTTTTTTTGTTAAATTGGTACATCTGTTGTTGATATTCCCTTTAAATCTTAGTGTCATAACTTGACATTTGCAAAAGTTACGTAGCCAAGAGTACATCTATCTCTGTGTGTGTTGGCGATTTTTTACAATTTCAGAAATGGATTTAAATTTGCAACAACGAACTTGTATTAAATTTTGCGTAAAAAACGGATTTAGTGGCGCACGGACGTTGGAAATGTTGGAAAAGTGTTTCGGCAACGATTCTCTAAAAAAAACGGTCGTTTACCAGTGGCACGAGCGGTTCAGAAGTGGTCGTGAGTCAATCGAAGATGATGAACGCAGTGGCAGACCATCGACATCGAAAGTCGGTGAAAAAATTGATAAAGTAAAAGAAATGTTGGTCAATAACCGCAAATTAACCATCAGAGAAATAGCGGAGGACTTGAACATTGCCTATGGATCCGCCCAAGACATTGTGGTTAATGATTTGGGTTTCCGTCGTGTAGCAGCAAAGTTGGTGCCAAAAGACCTCAATTTCATGCAAAAAAGAGACCGTGTTGACGTCGCAAAAGACATGATTTGCGAGGCTGAATCCGATCCCACATTCATCAAAAGGATCATTACTGGAGACGAGACGTGGGTTTATGAGTACGACACGCAATCCAGACATCAGGCAAGTGAATGGCGTTAACCAAATGAGCCGAGACCAAAAAAACCACGTCGTTTTCAGTCAAAAAAGAAGGCAATGCTGACGGTTTTCATGGATTACAACGGTGTAGTACATCATGAATTTTTGCCAGAAGGCCAGACAGTAAACAAAGAGTATTATTTGGGCGTTATGAGACGTTTGCGTGAAGCAATTCGCCGAAAGAGACCAGAAATGTGGGCAGAAAACTCGTGGATTTTGCACCATGATAACGCACCGTCGCACAGTGCTATCATTATTCGTAATTTTTTGACGAAAAATGCAACAAATACCATCCAACAGCCACCGAATTCACCTGATTTGGCTCCCTGTGACTTCTTTCTGTTCAATCGAGTTAAAAAACCATTACGGGGAACGCGTTTTAGCAGCCGAGAGGAAGTAATGGAAAAATCGCAGGAAGCACTGATGGACATACCGAAAACCGAATATAAAAAATGTTTCGAGGATTGGATCAAGCGCTGGCATAAGTGTGTTGCAGTCGATGGGGATTACTTTGAAGGGGACAATATAGATTTAGATGAATAAACTTGTATTTTTAATTTTCTGAATAAATTCCGGGAAATTTTTGATCAAGGTAGTATATATATACACACACATATATATTTAAATGTATGTATGTATATATATATATACATATATATACATATGTATGTATATATATATACATATATATACATATGTATGTATGTATATATATATATATATACATATATATATACATATGTATGTATGTGTATATATATATATATATACATATACATATACATACATATATCTATTTCAATTTCGAGATTATTTAAACCTAGAAAAAAATAGAAATGGACACTTTACCTTTTCGGATTTACAAATAGTTTCACTTCAGCGAGATAACTATCAATTTGAACGGGTCCTACAAATTCTACAATTATTGTAATAATACCACTGGTTTCTTCCTTTTCCACTTCAACAGGTACATTACAGATAAAATTGCATAATTAAAAGTTACAACTTAATAAGGTAAATGTTGCTCCAGAAATCGAACAATCTAGAAGCCGATGTTGCCAGTAAATTACCTCTGTACGGAGTTCAAAAAGCATGTTCTTTTTGACGGAATGCACAAGTGAATCACACGAAGCAAAGTCGGAAACATTTCAACTAATTCGGAATTTGATCGTCAATTTTTTTACTTTGCATTAATTTTATCACGCAGGTACTCAGTACATCTCGTTTCCAGGCTATTCTTTTCTATATGCATTCCAGTCAGAATATACTGATTAGAATACCCATCATCATGATCAGTATTTAAATTGTATGGCAGGTTAATACTGCTAACAATATTCTTCTTTGTGCTATATTAATTACCTCACACCCCCTGATAGTATCTCGGTTCATACCCACGTCTTAATTTGTCCTATTCTCATTGATATCCTGGTCTTCCTTTGCGGGATTTTCTCTTAATTTTTGTTTCCTTCTACTATTACTATGTTTCTGACTAATCCATTTTGCCTCAATCTGTGCGTCCATTCGTAGTTCTTCTTTACCGTAGTGGTCCTTTTTCCTCTTCTTAATCTTCTACATGCTACTTACTTGTTCTTTACTTCGTTTGTCCATTTAATCTTCTTAAGAATTATCCTTTTCAGCACCACGTTTCGGAGGCTTCTTCTAATTTTTGCATTGTCTACTTTTCCAATGTTCCACGTATCTGATCCGTGGAGTGCAATCATGCTCAATACAAACATTAGATTATGGTTCTCGTAGAAAGTTTCTAGTATTTTTTTTTACTTTTCCATCAAGTTTAGGATATTTTCTTATTTATATTTATTTATATTTTGCGATAGATATTTGGTACCTTTTTCAACACTTGCGTGTGTTTAACCATCGCGGCAAACTATCTGCAATTTTCATCAGTGGAAGAGCGATTTCCCGAGCTGCAATCTTCAATTCACATTTACTACCTATCGGCATGCCATTGAGAGTACTACCTAAGCTATTGGACGCCTATCTTATAAATTAAAACAAACAAAAAACTTCTTTGATCTATCTCGGTGTTGACGCGTGAACCCATATATTAATCTCGATTGCCATGGCAGCGCGGTGCTCAAATGACAGATGTCGAATCCCAGAATGGACGAGGAGTACGCGCGAAAGACTGGCGGACATTAAAAATGTCGAACCCCGGCCAAAATCCCTTGGAATGCACATAGGGGAACATCCCCTTTCTCCTCCATCCCCCCGAAATAGGCCTCGACCAGTTGAGAGAGAAGGAGAGGAGGGGTGGTGGTAAATTTCCAAAATAAGGTCACGGGGTCAACTCTGGTGCGGCAACTGAAAACCCCCAATTTGGGCGAGACGACGGCGCTCTGGCCCACAGGGTACACGGGGGGAAAGGGGGGATCTGATTCCATCGGTGGCTGGATGGAAAACTATCCATCTTTCTCCAGGATAGGGGCACAGGAGGTCGGGGTTGGAAAAGGTGACAGGACAGTCATCGCCTAGTCCTATGCCGGACACAACCGAAAGGTCAAGGGTCACGGCACGCGGCGGAGAGTAGTTCCGAAGTGGTTTTTATCCATACATTATTTTATTCAAAGGGACCGTGGCGTTAATTGGGGGATCTGGTGCATTCGCGTTGAGTCCAGACAGGCGCGCTCACGTCAGAATTCAAGGCGAACGAAGATGACAATGATGCCGTACGAGAACATCGAACAAAAACCGCTTTCCTCAGATTATTTGTATCGTCTTAATAATGCGATAAGGTCCTCGGCTGAATGAGAATAAATAGAGGGGGATGAGATTGGCCAATGTTTGCGACTAACAATCAACAAGAAGCAATGACGTTATTGTTCGCCAAAAATCACGTCGACAGAGAGCAAATATTGGCCAACAATCACGTCGCGTGGCAACACCCATTGGCCGTCGGTAACCCATCTGCCTCATCTCGTTCTTATTTGTACCCTCCGTGAAAAAATATCCCTCGTTGCTCAAGCGACTCTGAAAAAATCCCGATTAGCCACCATTGGCTAGTCATGAGGATTTCAACAGGGCAATCAATGGGGAAGTTTTTTACGCAGCGCCGGTGACCGTAGAGTCGGGATCCCTCTGGTGTTGTCTCTTCACAGACTTATGGTGCCTTTCGTCTATATGCTAGTCATGGCTGTCGTTTGGAGAGAGGGGGGAGGGGTAATAGAAGGTGTTAAGGAGAAAGTGGACACAGGGGTGGATTCATAGGGCATATTGGCATAACTGGAATGTTGAAGACAGTGATATACTATAAGGATGAGTAAGCTAAGACAGGGTTGCGGAAAAGGGAATAGGGATGTTGGACGAAACAAAGTGAGGATAGAAGAACGTCTATTTAAACTGTTAGAGGTTATTTTATTGTAAAGTTTTAGGGTATATATTTAGCGTTGCCCTGTGTGTATGTGAGAGTCTTTTTTTAACAGAATCAACAGTTAAATGCAATACTCAATACAACCATTTCAAAGTGCAAAAAAATGATTTTCCATGGCCGGGATTCAAACTCGGATCAATGCAAATAATTTTTACACTTTCAAATTGTTCAATTTCCCATAAAAAAAGGCTAAAACAGGATTAGTGGACGACTGTAAATTTGTATTTTTCCCATTATTATTTTTTTTATTATTCCCTCCAAAAACTCTAAAACTAATCGAAGCTTAGGACTTTTTTTAACCAAGGTTTAAGTTGATCATAAAATATATATCACAAGCATAAGTTAATCTATACTTTTCCAATGGATTAAAAAAAAATTCTTTCGTTTTTTAAGCATTTAAATTACGTTCAAATTACGTAACAGGCAACAAAAATATTTTTATGCGTGTATCCTTATAATATCTTACAGAGCGAGCACAAAATATAACAAATTGTCCAGATCGCAGGGATTTTAAAAATATTTTCGTCATGCTCATTCGAAAGGAAGATATATTTTTGCAATATTAGCCACTGGGATCATTATTGCTTACGTCAGCAATGAATCGTCCAATGATTGGTGAACTGTGACTATCCAATCCGAATGGAACCAACTATGACCCTAATTATTCCAAATAATCAGATTTTCCTGTAGTATTTCTGTAATAATAGATTCTTTTCTCCAAAGCGTAAATTATTTCTGCTGACTTTGGTCAACTAGGAATCACTCCAGTAGCTAAGCTAGGCCGGGAATCACTCAATGAAGCGAAGGTTAAATTACAGATTAAATCTCTAGCATAAATTAGCAGGACATCTCTTTAGAAATCATGTTGAAAAATGTATTACTACCCCAATTGTAGAAGGGTAGGCTAGATCATGTCAATGAAGTTAAAGAGATTACGTTTAGAGCAGATAGATATAAGATGCCATTTTTCTCACCTTATAAAAATGAATCAGAATAATGTTGCCCTACCGCGCTATTGGGGAAAAGAAAAGTATTTTTCATTTTTTATAGTAAGCATTCTTATACGCTGTCATTATCATCTCATTTAACCTTTATTTTACTCTCCATCCTGTTACTAACATATTCTTTGTTACCGTGGTCTTCAACTATTGAATTTACTGACATATTTATGCATTGCTGCTAAAAGTTAAGATAAACTTATATATTTGATGTTGCATGCCTGTTGTTGGCGTGACCCTAGGCGTGGCTTGTAGGAGATCAGGTGAGCATGGAAAAATATTGTAGTTCTTTGTCCACCTTATGCAGATAGTAATTATTTCATTATAGTAAAGCATATAAAGTATTTAATGCGTGTAATACGTACGTATTAAGCTGGTACCTTATGCTGGAATTATTTCTGGATCATATGATGACATTGATATGTATAACCAGATTATATTAATATTTTATCATGAGCGTTAAATGCACCCAATAAAACGCAAAACGAACGGTTAACTAGTTTTTACATTTTTTGTGGAAGTGCGCTTTAGAGATTTCTAATGTTCCATGCTCTTTTTAAGAAAAATATCGATAATTCCTTAAGGATACGCCCAAAACCTATCATTTACGGCAACACTGCTGCCGCCGTAGGTTTTTAATTCATTGGGCATAAGACACGGACGATTAGACGACTTTTCCCTACTAAAGTATCGATATTCGATACGCGAATGCTGCATCGATACAAGAGTTGCACATCGATTAACGTATCGCTCCTTCCTGCCCCGCGGTCGCGCGTGGGGGGGATGGGTCGGGGAAGGAAGTGGGCAGAAGGGGAATGAGAGGGTAGAGTAGGGGAAGGGATGGGAGGGGGAGGTGGAGGGGGTAGGTAATCCTGCACATCCCTTCGTCGCACGAGCGAGCGACCCGTCAGTCGAGCACAGGCGCCGGCGCCGAGCTACGGCGACGAGTTGTAGGGCACTCGCGAAGCGACATACCATCAAGAAACAGGGAGAGAGAGGAAACACCCCACACACACATACACACACTTAGCGCGAGAACACACGACGACGTAACCAAGGCGGCGGGATCACCCCGGGCGACCGATAAACAAAATAAAGAGAACGGGATTCGCACCGCGGGAGGATTCGAGAGAGGAGTGATAGTCGACGCTTTGAGAGGACGCTTTGTACCCCCAGTGCGACTGCCTTCGTCACCGTCATCCACCCACCTTCTATCCTACCACGTAAGGGAGCAACTACAACATACGTCTGTCTTCCCTTCCTTTGCCGGCGGGCCGCAAAGGAAGAGGACGCGGGACAAGTGACAGTCGATTCGCGCATCGCCAGCGGAAGGTCGTGAGTGTTTTCCCACCCTCCCCCGGGCAAGGTCTTGAGTCATTTTAACTAAAAACACCTTGACCGCGCGAAAAAACAAAACAGAAAAACAAGTTGAACAGGATCAAATACGTGGGAAAGGTGAAGGGGTTGAGAAGGAAAGAAGAGGGCGGTAACTGACACTGGGAAGAAGAGGACATGGAGGGCTCTTAAAGAAAGGAAAGGAAAGAAAGTTTTTCCTTCCCGCAGTCGGGAAGGAGAAACAAAAAAGAATCGGGAGCCGCGGAGTAGATCGGTGCGTAGTGTGTTTGGCTCCGTAGTCGAGTGAAGGTCGGCGTACGAATCGGTGAGGTCAACAGGAAAACGTGTTTGAACAAAACACAAGTAGTTAGGAGCAATTCACGTTTATTCGATTATGCAAAAAAAGAGCAGGTCTCTCGAAAATTTCGCGATTCTCATAAAATAACACCGAATTCTTACCTTAACGATTGACTCGTTCAAGTAGCGTACAAATCGAAGTGCAAAGATATTGTAGGTGGTACTCAAGTCGCTTGAGATAGTCCCCCCGTATTTTTTTTAAATCAAAGACACTTCTAATTTAATTTCCTTCTTTCGTGCTCAGGGAAACCCAAATAAAAACAGCCAACAGGCAAAATTGTCGTTTGTTTGTTTTTCACCTCGACAACATCTGGTCACGTGTGTGGTGGTCGATCTCAAAATTTCACCTGCAAAATTATGCATTATAATTTTCACGTCTGCATCTTCTAGTGACAGACGCGTTTTTCTTAACTCGTTTAGTTTTTATATCTATGGGTGAATAAATAAAAATACGAGCTAGGAGACATTATTCCAAGTCAGGAGAGAGAGAGAGTTTTTTAAAATTTTTTTCCCCGCTTCCTGCTGGACTTCTCAGGACGTGCGTCCGGTTTGTCTGCCGGTTGATTCGCCGGGAATCACCAATCTCCTCCCCGGCTTCCCCCTTCAGGCAGCCACACGCGAAGTCCGCCTAGCGAGTCGTCGGCAAAGAACTGCCGGAAGTTTCGGGGAACGTTCTCTCGGCGATCGCGGGCGACGTCGGCGCCAGAAAATCCATCGCCGCGCCGCAGAAGGTTTGATAGGACAGACTTGTTCGGTATGGGAGGTTCGTTCAAAAAAACACCAGGACAGATATAAGAAGAGAAAAATCACGAAACACGCGATCCGAGGAGGGGAAGAGAGTCTATCATACTTTATTTCTTCCGTGAATAACATAATACCGCGTGCACGCGTGACGCAACAGAAGAAGCGACGGACGGAGGGAAAATCAGCGCATATTCGTCTTTCTCTTCGCCGAGGGCGTCACGACTTTCTTCCCAAGGAGACGGCCGTGATTAGCGAAGAGACTTGGACGTGACGAGGAGGAGGCGAGAGGGAGGAAGGAGTGACACATTCGGTGAGTACGCACCCTGAAAATCACTAGAGTCACTATCTGGGAAAGGAAGGGGAGAGGGGGGTGTTATGTTTATCAAATCCTTCGTAATCCCCCATTCATGCGTTACCAAAAAAATATCACGGGCACAATTCTCTTAATTTGTGATTTGTTCAAAATGCGGACATGGCTGTGCGGGGATTTTTGTGAAGCTACTAAACTATGGAGAATTGAATTTGAAATTAGGATTCAATAAACTAGAGCAGGTTAACGTATCTCGCTAGTGTTTTGGTCCAAAATGGTCAAAGTAGTAGTAGGGACATAAGGATAAGAATTGCACTAAACAAAGAAGCTTTCACACAAAGAGGAGGGAATTTAATAAGATGGACGTTGAGTAAGGATATTAAGAAAAGGCTCGTCACAACTTTGCTATGGGGCGTAGTTTTGTTTGGCTAGGAATAATAGTCACTGAAGCAGGATGATAAGAGTAGATTGGAGGCTATTGTAGAAATGTAGGTGTGTAGAAAGACGGAAAAGGCGAAGAAGTGGGCAGAAAGGAAACCCAATGAGGAGGTGGTGTTTATGGTGTGAGGGGAGGAGAGGGAATTGTTGGGAGAAATCATAAGGAGGTCGGATAAAGATTGATGAAAAGCATATTGTTTGTGATTGGAATGTTGAAGACTGTGATAGAGGGGAGAATGTTAGGCAAACGAGGAATGGGAAAGAATAGGATAGGAATGTTGGACGGAATGAAGGGAGAAAGGAGGCATGCGGAGTTGAAGAAGTATTTATTCAGGTGTGTGTGGTCTCAGTTTGTGTCTTTTTAGGAGAGGTCAAAACATTTTTCGTTGGTCTACCATTTACACTGGTCATCCGACACCAAATCAAACTACAGGATGCAAACAGTGGCGAAATATGTTTTATTAATGCGCAAAATGCTAAAACGTTTTTGCGGGATTTGGTAGTTCGTATTGTTGATATCTTTAGTTCTGATGATTTTCCTGTCTCCTCTAATTTGAAAAAATTCCTCAAAAGCAAAGCATGACCGAAATCTTTCGTAACTCCCAATCTTGAATGTTACGGGACGTGATCGAAACTCTTCAATTACAGTGTGCATGCCGGGTGTTGAATCACCCCCTGCCACACACCTCGCCGGTGGCTTGCTAGGGTAACTTGCAGATGTAGAATTAATCACGACGCATCGACCCGAGGGCAAGTGAAGGTTTATTATAGTTTTACTTTTGAAGGGGAATTCGAGCGATTTTTTTATGACGTGTTCGACTGGAAATTTTCCGTCAATCTGGAGCGCCATTTTCTACAATTATGACAGACTCCAGCATTAAATGACTGCTTTACAATAGAATTCATATTTATTCCCACGCAAATTCATTATTTAGTTTACCTTTTCTCTTATTCCAAAATAGTAAATAAATAGCGTTTCGACATACATATCTATAGAATGAGGGAGATCATGGTCCATATGTATATTCCTTTGGTTTGGAACGACCCTACAGAGACCATTCATTCATTCACCTGGATAAAAAAGGTGAGATTAAAATATAACTTTTGAATTCGTAAGATTAATTAATTAATCATTTGTTTAATACCATAAAATCTTAATTTTATTAGCATAAATAAAAGCTTCGCGTACGGTGCAGAAACATAGGATTTGAAGCAAGATGATTGGCATAAAATGGAGGCTTTTGAAATGTTGCTATGGAGAAGGTTAAGTGGATAATAGAAAGGATAACAAACGAGGATGTGGTCATAAAGGTGAGAGAAGATTGTTGGGAGAGATCATAAGTAGACAGTTTACTGCAGTTGTTGTAGTTACATTGTTGTTTTGGATGTCAGAGTGTCTTGTTAGGGGATAGGGTATTGTTACGGGATAGGGTATTGTTACGGGATAGGGTATTGTAAGGGGATAGGGTATTGTTAGGAGAAATACATGCTGAAAAGGTGGACACAGAGAATTTTGATTGTTGATGGATGCTGTAGACTGATTTTTTTAAAACATTAATATTGCATAGTACCCTGCAAGCAACCACTAGGATGTGTGGCGGGGTACCATGGAAGTAGATCTAGGATTAGATAAATCCCATGAACACCCATCTTGACCCTGAGGGAATCGGTTTAATGCATTTTTTTGTGTTTTTTAGTATCCTGCAACCCCCGTTAGGGTGCGTGGCAGGGTATGAATACATACCAGACAAATTTCGAACCAAATATGACCACTATCGCGGTTGGATAATGTTATTCTAATCCCTTATCGCTATTGGAAAAAATGATATCTTAAATATAAAGGTTCTACATTTAATCTCTCTGATTTTTAAGTGTTACCCTGACATCAAACCTTTCCTGTTATACACATATTAGGGTAATATGCGGGAGGGTCAACCTTAAATAAGCTACTATTCAGACGAACTTGAATATGTTGGCGATGGTGCCTCCCTTATTTTATCTTGTTGATCGAACCCTTCAATTTGTGGAAATAATAATTCCTTCGGTGTCGAATGAATTATTGGAATATACGAGTGTGTATGTGTGTATGCGCGCTCCGTGGTGTTCAAAAATCGATGTACCCTGAGGTTCCAACGCCGGCAGGCGTGCCATAGGTCCGCCACGCCCCTGATCCTGGCAAAGGGACGACCCTTTCCCTCCTTTGGGCGTTCCTGTTCATTTGTTGGGTCTCCAAGAGGACGAGCGAGGCGAAAAACGGGAGGAAATTAAACTCTCCCGGGGGAATTGGGGCGGCTGGATTTAGCAATGAGATGGGGGTGCGTTCCCATTCACTGTTGGCATTTAAGAGACCTCGTGAATTTAATTTACGACAAACCCAGAGTACATTGTCGCATACTGAGATCACTTAAAAATAATGGACTCCAAAATTTAGAATTGTTAACTTAATAACGAACGATATCACTCACCCCGATGGGCGAAAACCAAAACCCATCACATCATTGTAACCAAAATTTTAAAAATAGTAGATTTCGCAAAATTGCTCCGATTGGTTGATACATCTGCGTATGGCGCATGTGGGTCGTGACGTTAATAAACTATAATATGCTTCCTTTGTAGTTATTTCCTTACACTGAATTTTGAAACTGTGTTACAGTAATCTTTTCTAGTTATACATATTTGTGAGTTGATAGGATTATTTTAAAATTGCGATTGAAAAACTGGAATAAATCTTTTGAAAATGTCATTTTAGGTTTGATTGATTTAGGCGAAAGATTGCAATATTGGATCGATGAATGAAAAATAGATTTTTGTCAAATATTTACCATTTCCATACCCATAATATTTGACAGAAATCCAAAAGAGGAATGGAAAGTGGATGAGGAGAAGAGAAGGCTTCTAGCTTTTTTTGAGTTGTTAACAATGGAGTACTTCATCGAAAGCTTTTTATTAATCCAATTGAAACCGCATCCACTGTAACATTGCTTTATTCCAAACCAAAGATATCATTAAAAATAAACACAAGTTGTATTTCGCAAGATCTACCTTTTCGGAAACCGTGCTGATTTTTCATCAATAACTCCTGACCATAGAGGCACCTCACGGTCGAACTAGCAGTTTTATGTTCCATAACCTTGCACGAAATAGATGCGAGGGAAATAGGTCTGTAATTGCTCGGTTCCTCCTTGTCTCAGTTTTTAAATATTGACCTTGCGTTAGCTGTTTTCCAATCACTGGGAACCTTGTGATCTACCAGCGACTTCTTAGCAATAGTATTTTTGAGGGGAGGCGACCGACAGCTGAGGTCATTTGCGCCATTAGGGATGGACTTGAAAGAATGAAGGGTGGAGAGAAACCCGGCGTCGGTATTAGCCTACTCCTATCGAAAAGCGCGAAGGGGTCCGCAGCTTATCGTCCCATTCGACGGACGGCGTACTCACTCAAAGCGCTCTCCCCAAGTAGGGATCGGGATACCACTGAAAAATGTATGCCGCCGTAAAAATATATGAACCCAGGCCCTTTTGGATGGGAAGCCAATAAGTTAGCCACCGCATCATTCCAATCCCAGCGCGACTTCTTAAATATGGTTTACAGACACAGTGCAATTTCCGACGCTACTTCCTTAAATATACGAACGGGTATTCGCTCGGGCGCCATAGAATAAACGCTCTATTCCAGTGTATGAAATTTTAATTTTGGGCATGTTTAGGCGGGAACAAAAGGCTTGTTGGACGGAGTGAAGGGTGGGAGGAACTATACGAAACTGATTAAGGGTTTATTGATATAGTAATATTTGGTGTAGGATGTCAGATAGTGTCTTATTGAGCGAGACCAAGAATTTAGGGTTGTTGTATTTGTGTCTATCTGAAAGCTACATTGAAACGGTGAAATACTAGTCAGGTGGGCTGAAATTAAATAGGCACATTCTGATACCAGATAAAATACTGAATGCTATTACTGAAGGAATGAATTATAGGGGAAGACCAAGGGTATCCCGCGAGAGGCAGATAATGGAAAATGTTTGGGTTAGGGTCAATGAGAGGATGACAAGATTTTTAGGGGACCGAAGGGTTTTGAAGAGCTGTTAAAAACTAATCCTTGGATTGATAACCCCTTATGATGGCCGTAAAGTAAAAAAAGTAAAAAATAAAATATTTTTTTTTGATAAGTCAACAGTTTGTAATGCGCATTCAATATTGCAATTTTTTGTAAAACCAACAATGAGAAATTAAGAATCAGTTTTCCACGCAGTTCCAATTCAATTCCAACGTGTCGCTTCTTTTTATCGTGTCTCTCGCGGACGGATCGCGGGACCCCCAGGGTACAAATTAACACCAGTTGCGCGCCAAACCTATGTAGTTCCCCCACTCCCCAGCCAGGGGCGTTCGTTCGTTCGATCTCCGCGAGACGGGAGATCGCGAGAAAAAAATCCCTTCCGCGATCGCTCGGATGGTACGGCACGTGATGCGTGCGTGCGTGCGAGAGCATCAATATTTCCTCGATGGCGCGTCGCCATGACATCCGCTGGTGCGCGTGGGTGGAAGGGAATTCACTCCAAGGAGAACGCGGAGAGTTTGGTTATCTCTCCCATCTTGTGCTCCCACTCTCTGACGTAATTCATGAATAAATATTGAAAAGGAAAGGTAGTAATATGATAAGAACGGCCCGTTTCGATGAAAAAGACATTATAAAATTAAAATAAACGACACTCTCTTCTTAGACGGACCTCCGATCGAAAGAATCCGATATGGATGTCGGATACAAGCAAAAAAAGAAATGTTTTTTTTTAAAGTGTCTTCGTAATTAATGCCGAGAGAACCCCTTTCGTTGAGGATTTCAAAGAATGTCGTGCGATTAAAATAATACACATTTTTCCGTAAAAGTATTCACAAAATATGATAAAAAATATGGCCAGAGGCGTTACGATTAAACAAAAAATGTTGAAGAAAGACAAGACTTGAATATTTCAATGGCCCAATCACCTTCGCACAGCATAATTATTTTTTAATTTCAATTTTATAATTACATAGCACCCAATTAGCCATGGCCAGGGTGAGGGGCATCAGGTGGTGGTTACAGGTTAAACTACGTTTGACGAAAACACTTTTCCCCTTAGATCGGTCGGACAACGTTGTTCTGGTCTCTTACCGTTTATGGAAAAAAGACATCTTAACGTATCCCTGACGTAATCCCTCTACCGTACTGCGATGGGGCTAATGATATAATTTTGCTTAACATCATCACTAAAGGGATATCCTTTCAATTTATGCATTTTGTAATTAAACCTTCGCTCCCTGAGTGATTCCCAGCCAAGTTACTCTGATATTTTAGACACTCTACAAATAAAAATATACGCTTCAGGCGTTATATGGTGAAATATCATAACTAATTTAAAATTGGCATGTATCGTTCGAAGGGAAAAGTGACATCTTAAATCTAAATGATCCATACTTGATATCTCTAATTTTATTGACAATGTCTCTCCTACCTTAGTACGATTGTGCTGACACCACTGATCTAATTAAGGGGCTACCGTAGAACGATGGGTTGATCTGCGGCGTGGGAGGTTCTCCCATGGCAGGCCATCTCCTTGTCTCTCTGTTTACAGCCATTCCCTTTTCATTCCTTCGTATCATCCTCCAATCTTAACCATGTACAACATGGTACTACTAACTCTCCCTCCCTTCTTCTCCTCACTTCCCCTCCATCCCTCCAGCTAAGTCAACTCAACAGGCGCTCCTTCCTCCTAATACCCTATTATTACCCTATAACCTTCCTTTACCCCATTATCTTTTACCTATTGTCTCTCTCCAATTCCTTCATTCTTTACTCTATCCTCCCTCTACTCTCCAATTCCTTCCATAATTAACGCCCTCTCCTGGGTGAAACATATACGAGGAATATATGAACAAGCCAACGAAAAATTAGGATTGTTTAAGAAGATTACTAGGTAAATGTGATGAAAAATGTTCAAGAGAAATGTTATCATTCAATGGTAAGGCCTGATTTAGAATATAGTACTAGTATTAATGGGATCCTCACGAAGTTTGATAGATTTCTGAATTGGATCGCGCATAGCATAGATAGGAGCTAGATTGGTCAATCGTTTTTATGATAAACTTATCGTATCCAAAATATTAGAGCAGGTAGGCTGGGAATCACTCACGGAGGGAAGATTGAATTACGATGAAATCTCGTTCATGTGAATATGCAGGATGTCTCTTTATCATGATGTTGAAAATGTATTACGTATTACCCCCATCGAACTACGGTAAGAGAGATCATGTAAATAAAATTAGATTAAGTGTAGAACAGATATATATATATATATATATATATATATATATATATATATATATATATATATGATATAATTTTTTTTCCACTGAACGATTAGGGATCAGAATAACATTTTCCGACTGTGGTAGGGGTAAAAAGATTCAGTTAAAAATTAGTCTGGGGTGTATTCACCCTCTACCACACACTATAGCGGTGAGTCGCGGTGTTCTGAAAAATACTAATTGCTATCCTCCTCCAGATCCACATTTCGAAGGCCTATCTACTCTCTTCACTTCATCTCTACGAATAGTCCATGTATCTGATCCGTTCATCATCACACTTCAGATGTAACATCTAAAAACTTGGTCTCCCCCACAACCACGGCCAGATGGTGACCCGCGGGGGGGAGGGGGTTCCTTGAGTAGTCTTAATCAAGCAATGCACTCCAAGAGCTTGGCTGTCACGGTCAATTTAGCGTGCGAGAGTGAAGGGATAATTTGGACGAGTGGGTCATTTGTCGCAATAATGATAATTTCGGGAAATTGGGGTGTGGCGGAGAGGGGGGGGTGAAGGGAGGGGGAGAGGGAGAGGGGAGGGAGGTGACCTGAGAGCACGCTAGACTGTCCCGGGGGAGTTGTTCTCGAATACAGTGGGCATTATTCCTGTTGGGCACAGATAGAATCAGGTAATATTTTCTCACCTATCCGCAGCGATAGGTTGAATGGCCGTTTGATGAAGGAAAGCATACAAGTGGGGAGATTTGTCCTTAAGATGTCGGCTATCCCTCTTCTTTCCCTCGGGCGGTCTAAACTAATAATGCGATGTGATCATACGTCATCAGCCGTGGTTGGCAGGTCAATGGAGACCTCCTCTTCGCCAAGTTTTCCCTTCCTGTGCCATCCTCTGAATTTCACACGATCTCGGACATACCCATCACCCTCTTCCACATCGTCCGTCATCCTCAGACTAACTCCTCTTAACATTTTTATACGCTTCTAAGTTTGTCATCACAACATTTTACGCATCACTTTCCTCTACGCTGTCCATTCATGTTTCAAATTGAATCGGTTGCCACCAAGACAATTAGCGTTACTTGTTGGTAACCTAACATTTTAAGGTTTTGGATGGAAACAGACTGAAAACATATACATTCCTTAGCCTCACCTAACAAGACACAACCCAACTCCTACTCTATAACAAAGTCCCTCTTCATCTCCGTATACCCTCTTCCTCCCTTCAATTCATTCAATATCACTATCCTGTTCATTCCCTTTCCTCGTTAGCCCAACATTCTCCCCTCTATTACAGTCTTCAACATCCCACTGCCGATCAATACGCTCTCTGCATGAATCTTTCTCCTGTCTTTCTAGAACTTCCCCTAATAATCCCCTCTCCTCGCCCACTATACCAAGTACTTCCTCATTTGCTTTCCTTTCGCTCCATTTCAGCTTCTCCACAGCCACATTTCAAAAGCCTCCAATCTGCGTCTCTCCTCCTGCTTCAGTAACCACTTTTCCGCGCCGTACTGAGCGTATAGCTAAGCTCCATGCCAAAGTTTTTACGAATCTTTTCTTAACATCTGTACTCAACGTCCCTCTCATCAATTCCCTCTTCCATGTGAAACCTTATTTACCTAACGCAATTCTTCTCCTTATGTCCGTACTTCTTGGGCCACCTAGGGGTAAACCTCTTCCGAGACACGTTGACTATTCCATGTTATCTAGTTTCGTCCTCTTTTATTAACGATCGACTTTGTATTTCTCCTCTTTGTAAATTTCATTACTTTTCCTAGGTAATGGTGCAGTCAAGCCTGTGAAACCTTTACCACATATGCATTTTACATTTAGCTAACAATATTTAAAAAAAAGCCATAGACACAGTAAGGAACCCAAAGGTCGGTTTGGTAGGTGAAAGTACATTACACCCAGGGCTATAAGCCGCATACGGCGTATGCCATTCGCACATCAGGGTAGGGAGGCCAGTTCCTTTCTCTGCGCCGATTATGCTTTCCCAGATAGATCCAGTACCCGAAAAATCACACAGCTAGCGTATGGCAGAGGGTGCCCAGAGAGGTTTTACCGGGAATCGAACCCGGGATTCCGATCGCGTAGCCCAACCTTTCACATCTTGAATACCGTGACTCCTACTAACAATATAAAAAACACCATAAACACAGTAATCAACCCGAAGGTCGGTTTAGTAGGTGATGGTAGAGATCACCCACTACTAAGCCCTATACGGCGTGTGAAAATTCACACATCAGGGTAGGGGGGGCAGTTCCTTTCCCTGTGCCGGTTATGGTTCCCCAGGAAGACCTGGTACCCGAAAAATCACTTCAGCTTGGGTGGAGCTGCAGGTGCCCAGAGTGCCTTGCCCGGGAATCGAACCCGGGACCCTCCGGTCAGCAGTACAATGTTCTACGCACTGGACTACCGCGACCCATACTAACAATATTATAACATGAAAATAAAAAATGCATGATCGCTCTTTGTTGAACTGGTCCATTACAATCGCCAAATTAAGGGGCACACGAGTTATCAGAAACCTATTAATGACCAAGGTGGAATCATCAAAGGAATAGCGGGGTGAAGCCGTCACAATTAAGGGAAGGTAAAAAAGCAACATCCATTTTTAAAAAAAACCAGTATTTCAATATTCAGTTATTGGGTAAAACATCGTTTCAAAATTGAAGGACACCATATTGTGACCTCAAATAGTAGAAAATTATAATAATTGCTCATAGCTCGATTTCCGATTCCATCGTATCACTCACAAAACAACCAACTTTCTCGATCACTGTTATTTTTGGTCCATCAAGTAAATCCAAAAGTGTTCTTTAATTTATGTCCGGGTTCATCTTGCACTTTGACGTATTTCCCCAAAGAACCGCTGGGAGGACGCCATATTCCACACCGTAATGGCGGCCGATACTCAAATTGATGAAATGCATATCGATTTCGCAGTCTCGTCATTTCGCAATCAATCTCACAATGACCCGACGAATGATTGATGCTCTGCCTCAGCTGCCGAGCCGATTTCGACCCCCGCAAACCAATTATTCAGGATTCATATTCAGGATTGGGGAGGAATGGTTGAACTCCTTGAAGTAGAGTTAGGTTTTGTATGGAGCGAAAAAAGTGTCTCGCAAGCAAGATTTTGACGTCAATTGGAGGCTTTTGAGAGATGTGGGTATTAAAAAGATAGAAAATGTTAAATGGAAAGAAAGGGAAACAGACAACAGAGTACTTAGGTATGTTACAAAGGTTGGAGAGAAGGTTTTGGGTGAGATTAGAAAAGGGTGCAGGATATATTGATGCAGGGAACATTTTGATCGACAATGGGATGCTGAAGATTGCGTATGATGAAGTTTCAACAATCCCACACGGATCAAATGCGCCCCATCCGAGTTTCCGCGTCTGATTCGTCAAATGTTTTGTCGAGATGGCCAATGAGGCAAGAGACGAACGCGTGGGAATGCGCGAATCCCGAAATAAATTTTAAAATGAGGTACAAAACATTTGCGTGGCAGTCCCACGATTTTCCTCTCTACCCACGAGATATATCCGTCACGGAATTCTGGGAGCGTTCCGAACGCCAACTATCGGTCTGGAATCGAAAATGCATCACGCTTGACTCGCCGCCTGTTGAATGATTGCTCAAACGAAAAGGGATGTCGCGTGTAGTGGTTCTTTTGTTTCTATCCCTCTCGATAGTAATTCAGGTTGGCAATTGCGCCATCCCAAATCTGATTGGACGTAAAGACTACATTCCGATCATTTAGCATGTGCAACTGCAGAAACAGAATCATTCTACGGAAGGAATGCTAAACCATGACAACCTTAAATTTCATTTTTTGATGAAATAAAACAATGTAAAAAATCGCCGTTTGGCATCCTGTAAAATATTTAAAAAAGTGAATAAACGAGCACATACATACGTGTGTGTGTATATATATACATATGTATATACATGTATATACATGTATGTATATATATATATATATATATATATATATATATATATATATATATATATATATACACTCATACATACATACATATATGCGTGTTCATCATATTTATAATTTAATTCTAGTGTTCCCAATATATTGTGGACATGACGTACTTTCAGATTAAATGACAAATAAGAAAGAAAATTACCAACACCCAACGTGAGGTGAGAGCAATATATTGAGAATTTGTGGGGATTGATTTGGAGAAACTCCGAAAGACTATACCCTCCAATGATTGGGATATTGGAACGTATACTTATTATCTCATTTTACGCATGAAACAGTAAGAGTTTTCATACTAATTATTTGTTATGTAGAGGTAGAGTGTATCCGAAATTTTGGCCTAATATGAAATAATTCTCGAAGATACCCGACGATCCCATGGGGTTTTTCATTACGGTCCACTTTATCTCTGCGTATTACCATTACTGCAATGGGAAAGATTCAATAAGTAAAAAAGACATTTTAACGTACACCCCGAGGTTTCCTTCAAATTCTTAGATTATCGAATCCATTTTTTCGGAATGGAGAGTAGACAGAGAAATCACCGGTTGAGCTCAATTTCAGTAAAATCCATAGATGGCTCCACCGCACAGGGCACATGGTTCCTATCGCTGCCGCCAGAGTGAGAAGCGTTTTCGATAGTTAAAATGGCGTCGTTTAGTGCACATTAGCAGCGGGTACTCATCCGTTTTCTTCTCTCTGCGTCGTATAACACCTAAATTTGCAGTTAGTCGTTCAAATTAAGTAAGGGGCATGCGATGTCACGCTGTTATGTGCATTTGTGTGTGCGATAATGTGTTTTCGTCAGTGCATGATAGTTCAAAGAAGAAGTCTTTCACATGACAGGAAACCGAGGAGACTCAGTTACGAACTTACCGTTTTCCACTTAAGAGCTGAACATTAAATAAATTCAAGGAAAATGATTATATTTTAAAGAAAATAGACATATCTGTCCAGCAGCCGAAACGTAAAATTGATAATTATCTTCAGAAGAATAATAATCATGATATCTTAGAATTCTCTGTATAAATAACCGGTAATTCCTCCTTGTTACATGATTAAAAATGATATTATCACAGCGTAAATTGCATATTAAGTTAGGAAAAAAGCCCAGTCACATCTATATCACCGGGAAACGAAACCGTGACTTCGGGATTGGCTGACGAAATTAAATACTACCTTTGCTACACGTCGAATTTTATAGTAATCTTAAGAGGAAATTCATGAACAAAGATTGGAATTCAGCATTAGTATCGGAACCCTCATAATATAACGTTGGCTAAGGATGTTACAAATCTCGATTTGGTGAAAATCCTCCTAAATGGATTTTGCATATCGTTTTAGCGAAACGATACATCTTAATAGCAAATGAAAAAAATAAACGAATTTGTTCCAATACAAGCTCGAGCTATATGTAAGCACAAGTGAAAGGTCAGAGGTTTTGCAATTTTGAAAACTCTAGCTTAACACTTTGCTGGCATGGGATCTCCATTAACAATACTCGAAATAGAATTTAATAGTTAACAATTGAATGGAATTGCGCATTTGACAGTTCAAGATACTTGCGCTTATGTAAACATATGCAGCGTAGCTACAGTCACAGAGTCTGGTGCTATACACGCACAGGTCGATTTTACGCCGCATCTGACAGTCAGGTTGCGAAATCCCACTTGGGGTCTCACATGCCTAGTGGGGTAGAGCATACCCCGGGCGATATCCTATGCCCTGTAAAATCCCACGGGGATTTCCACAAATCCCGAGGTATCTCAAATATCCCCTGTGGTCTCATACCCCACGGGGTCTCACACTGGCACGAATGTGCACAAGTGTTTTACTCATGTGCAATTATATGTTTATTTTTATTTCTAAATACATATTTATGCATAAAAGGCTGGTTTCCAACAGCCCCTAACAAACGCCCTTGCGGCAGCTTGCGGGGTTTTTGATAGCTCCCCTTATCACTGTACACGTCTTCCTTAAGTGTTCCCCTATCTAAATCAAACTGATCCTCGTTTATGCATCTCTTATCTCTAAAACAGAGATATCATTATCTCAAGAATATTCTGGAACCCGGTATCCTCTTCTCCATCGTATTTCCTTTCTTTTTCTAGTATATCTCGCCACCTCTCGTCACCATAGAGTTAGTTCTTCCACATACTATTTCAAGAACACTTCCTTTCATCATCCCTGTAATCATTCCATTCTATCTTCTCTGTCTTATCAGGCCGTAATTGCCTTATTCATCTTCCGAAATGTGCAGTTTTTACGCGGGTACCGCAAGGCAACCACACAGCTATAAAATTCTACAAGGGTTAGGAAACCATTGTATTACCTAGATAAAAAAAACATTCTTACTCGGATAGGCAAAAAACTAGGTGATAAAAATCTTATAGTGACGGAATAGGAATGAAAATAAGGACTTTGGTATCAACCATTTTTGCATCTAGATCCAATCGCGTTGACTTTAAGAATTCGAGGTAAAAACAAGAGCTTTTGAATCTGTAAAAAAAAAATCATCTGCAATTTCCCCACGCTTCATTTAAGATTTACGGAAGGTTTAAAAAAATTCCAAAAATATCTAATTTGATTATCAGAGACTTATGATACTATTTTTTTTCTAAACAATTCCTTTTCGTTCATTTATGCTTGAACCATTTTATCGCACCATTGGTGCTTCTGAGTAGTAACCATGACGACGAATTCAACGTTACCCTGACGACGGTCGCGTCTCGCGGATGGAACCAACAAAGGAGGTTGACCCCGGCTTGTAAACCTTCAGGGGGAGGGGTTATGGTGTGTGTGTATGTGTGTGCTGGCTTATGACCTCCGTGAGATGCGGGTGCCATAATTCCAGGACACCACGCAGGTGGGGTACCATCATGGCGCCTTCGCGTGCGGCGTTTCCTCCGTTGCCCGTCACGATGACTCCCACAACAACAGCGTACACCTGGCGAGTTTGCAATACATCGACCTTAATGCGTTTTTCCCTTTTGATGACACACCAACAGTTTTTCCTACGTCTTAATGATGTGGGGGCAACAGCAACTGTTCTGCTCGAAGCGCACTCATTTAAGTGGAAAAATACGCGAATTAATATCAGACTGGATGTGCATCTTAAAGTCTTAACTTTCGATTGTCGTCATCCTGCCGATGGCATGCGCGAAACGCCGTGTACACGCGACTGTCTACTGTTAGATTCCAACTGACAGAACCGTGAGCTCAGAAATCGCGCTGCCATGGTTACCTTTTCCAAGGAGATTATCATGGTCACCTTCGTAGTATATCACAGTTTCTTAAATCTTTATAGACACACTAAATTAGTTAGACAGCAGTACATTTTCCAAGGTAGGCTTTCAGTGGACCTATGGACCATACTTTTTTGTTTCTAACTCTCGTCTAACACGATACTAAACAACCTAAAATAACGGTTCACCTACCAACTTTCAACTCTACACATTTATACTCCTCTCTTCATTCCAGCCAACATACCTGGCCTTTTCCTCACTATACAAAACTAATCCCTCTCTAGATGTCTTCGGATACGTATTATCTCTCAATATGCCCTGTATCCATACATCCATGCTTCTTTGAAATTTCTTCATATTACTTACCAGGAATCAGAGAAAAAGTCCATGTGTTTGGTTTCTCTGTAATCTTTTCATTTAATAAGAGAGATGGTCAACAGTTATCGTCTTTCATTTTTCAGATCGTGTCATTTGATAGAATACTTCCTGTTGTGAACCGGGACATGAAGATGTTTTTTTTAGTATTTCAATCTTAGGATTGGTTTACTGCAGCCAATAACTTTCTATTTGAATGCAAGACAAGGCTGCATATTCTAGGGAGACTACTTTGGTGGTTTCCCGTTGCCTTCCACATCGCAGTACTGCGGCCAATATGGTGCATTCCACTCTCGCCCGCAGCTGTGGCACTTGATGCCGGGCCGACCCACTCGACCTGCACCACCAGTGCCTAATGGTGAAACTGCTGCCTTTCACCATGGGTTTAGGGGTCTATTTTGTTCTCCTCGTTCCGAAGTACTACTCTTGTGGTTTTTCTTTAATGTGTTTGTCACGTTCCGAGAAACCGTAAACAATTTTTTTCAAAGCCGAAAACTTTCCACCGGTCTCGAACGGGCAACCTTCGGCTCCGCAGGCAGATACAATACCTCTGGTCTACCCTCTCTAGGGTTACTAGGGTCTTCATGTTTGAACTCCCTAGGTTTTACCCACAAGATTATATATTGTGCTTATTTCTTTTATTATATAAATGGCTTTGCCATTTTTTATATTATACAGGTATTTCATTTTATTATTATTATATTTATGTACTTGACGAAGAATTAAATGGAAGAAGGGACATTATGGCCCCAATTTCGCTCGAATAAAGACGTTTATCGATCTATCTGTTTGGAGATCAACATTTATTTGGCGACCATTGCCATATATACAGTATTTACCAAGTGTACAAGTATGAAATACGGATTTTTTTCCAAAAAAATCTGAAGAATGATAAAAAGAGCTTTATTCAAAGCATGCTCCATTACTTGTAGTTGGTCATTTTTCCCATCATTCCCAACGCTCAATTGCTCTGCGAGTCGTTTTTGTGTTGGTGAATCGTCTTCGTCCAAACAATGCTTGCAATTCCACATCTTCGTACCTTTTTTTGGCTGCTTTCCGTGTTCCTTGTCTGCAATATCGAAGTCACCACTTTTTAATAAGCCAAAACCATCGTTTACACGTATCTTGCGATGAAGCATATAGCTCACCATTTTAGCAACTCGGAGTAATCGGTATGATTTCACAGCAGTTTTATTCAAATGAAAATAAAAGATGTATACTGACCACGAATGCTCTTTGTTTGGTATAAATTTCGACATTATAAAAAGAGCAACACTATTATATGTAAAAGTTTTTTCCAACTTATCATTTGTGCGGGTCTGACGCGTTTTGTTGATGTCACAAAAAATGGCATAAGTGCCGAATCTTTATAACATAAGCCGCATTGGTACGCCATCTGTCGTCTGAAATCCGCATTTCAAACTTGTACTCCCGGTACATTTGCTTAGTGATTATCGCCCATTGTCGCCGTGTCTATGAGTCTTTTGCTCCTAACAATCCCACTCAGTCTGTTAATTAGTTGCAGACATTGTTGCGTAACTCAAATGGGAGTCGACTTGTCTGCACTATACTCTGTTTTTCATTCAACTTTCTTTACGTCTCTCATACAATCCACTTTAGTTTCGTATGCGATACTTGTGAATATAATATTATACTCATCAAAAAACCCTTCACCCCTTAATAATTACCCCATTTCATTCTTACTTTAAGACGAATAGGTGTATTTTTTCATTTTCTCGGGGTTTAACTACCATCGTTTATAATAATTACGCGTTGGAACAATGATTAACACTTTTTGAAGAATCATAGTGCCCAGGATAATGACTTGGAGTACTCATATATAAATCTTCCGTTCCTTTTGGTCACACATCTCTCGCTAAAAGAAAATACATCAACCTCTCTGTACGTACATTCATAAGCCTAAGTACCCATTTCGTAAAGCATGATCCTCTGCCACCACACGTTTCCACGTCAAAGTACTGAGGCGTTATTTACGAGAATCAGCGGAATATTTTTCCCTGAAATGTTTATTTAGAAAAAAAAATGGTTAAGTACTCTTTTGAGCCAGTAGAGGTTGAAAAGAACCGCGCACTCAGAGATGCAATTTATTACGCCAGGGAATCGGAAATGAAGCTATTTCATTTTATGTCGTACGTTAAGGGGGCCTTTTTTAATGCTCACCCTTCCCTACCCATTCCGCACCCTATCCCTCATTAAAAAATGATTACGCGGGAAGGAAACAGATTACGGAAACGATATTAAGGGCATTATGGCCGGCTTAATATCGAAAGGAACGCCCAGTGCTGTTGAAAGAGATTGCAGCAACATTTCACTTCATGCTCGCAACACGGCTTGTTTAAATCGAATAACGAAACAATCGATTAAAATACTCTTAAGTATCGAACGCAATAGTGATACATTTTGAAAAAAAATAATAGAATCCACATTCACGCATCGATATTTCGATGCATTATCTCATTCTGACTGCCTTATAATGGCTTAGAAATTTAGTGTATCGCATGGTGCTTGCGATGAAGATTCTGCGGCATTATATATTTAGGAATATATTAAAACAGTATTTTAAAAAATCGAGGTCGTCACATGATTAATCTGGTAGAATAATCAAATGTATCGATGTAAATATTGTATGTATATTGTATCGATACAATACTGAAAGAAATTACAGTGGTTGAATGCACCTCGGGAAACTTCAATTGTTCCGTGAATTCGAGTTATTTTCGATGAATTTCCGCTATACTCCTCCTTAATCATGGCGCATATACGTAAAAAATTGTTTGTTTAGCCAAATGAATTACGAATTTAAATCGTGCGTGCACAATTAAAGTCGAAAATGGCTCGATCCTGGTTCCAAGCGAGGACGAAGTCTTGTCAGCACTTAACACCATTCAATAATTAATTCGCGTTAATCTACAGCTTATTTCATTTCATAATTACGCGTAATGAAATTGACTGCTTTCTCATCGAAATTACCGATCGTCCGAGTCGTTTTACATCTTTTATCGGCATGGCGTCGCGGTGCGTAGGATAATAAATATTTACGTTTCCTTGGAAACCTTCGCGTAAATATTTGCGTTTCCTCGGAGGGGGGGGGGGCTGCGTGCTTATAAATAATAAGCTCGAAATCGGGGACCCTTCTTAGAAAAGCTTAATTAATATTATCGACGCCTAGGGCCGACCATTGAATAAAAGCAAGAATCGCTTATATACAGATATTCAATTATAGTAATGGAGATTCTCACTTCGGCGAGCGGAAGATAATAGGATGGAGAATAAATACCTACTCGGGAAAAGTATTCATCTATTTCAATTTTTAATCTTTTCGATTCGGCTGTGACTGATTTGGCTTAAAGCCGACATTGAAGTAGATTGCAATCATCATACGAAATGGGTTCAAGTTGTCAGTTATACTATTTTTGTCAAGGAATTGGGAGTTGATAGAAAGATGCAATCAATCCCAAAGTACGTGTACAATCTTTATAAATACAACTCATAGGTGGCAGCACAGCACATTGCAAAAGGTTCGTATAAGTAGCTACCGCCAGAGTGAGATGCGTTTCCTATAATTAAAATGGCGTTGTTGAGTGCGTAAGAACAGCATACTTGTAACGAATCTTCTTTTTTTGTACACCTTTGGCATGGTTTACCACCCAAAACCCAAATGAAAAAAATTAACCCAATACACTCCCCTCCCCAAACCAAACCGCCCAAAATGCCCTAATTTTATCACCACTTTCTTCCCTGGAACACACAAAATTAAACATTTAATCCGTGACCTCTTCCCCATTATTAACAACACTCAGTCCACATCACTTTTATTCCCACATTGTCCCTCTGTTTCGTTTAAACGCCCGTCGAACTTGCGAGACATCTTCAAGTCCACAAAACCAACTGCGAGCACCCCCGTCTCTCCCCCACCCCTATCTGCACCATGCAACCGCCCACCCTGCAAATGCTGTCATCTTCTAAGACCCCCCCCTCCCTCAGTACCAACTCCCAACCGCTCGCCACCTGTACCTCAAAAAATATTATATATCGCCTCTCCTGTAATTTCTGCCCTGACTTCTACGTGGGCGAATGCACGACCGCACTCTCCCTCCGCATGAATAACCACCGATATTCAACCAAATCTCCCACATTTCTTAATTATCCCATTCCTACTCATACTGCTTCCCACAATCAATCTTTTGACGACTGCTTCTCCGTTTCGGCGATTGAAATCCTCCCCAAATCTGCTAGTATAATAGAGGTGAGAACCCGTGAGATGGCGCACATCTGGGTGGCCCAATCATTTGAACCCCCCGGGCTGAACCAAGCCCACTGAATGCATCATATGGCTGCCTACATATCCCCCCCACCCCCTTGTTCATTTCCTATTGGTCCCTTTACCTCTCCTTCCCCCACCTCTCCCCCACACATCCTCTCCGCTCTTCCCCGAGAACGCCATTCTGAAAACGACAGTCGTGCTGTCGAAACGTCAAATAACATATTGTGAGTGTCCTTTATATATATATATATATATATATATATATATATATATATATATATATATATATATATATATATATATATATATATATATATATATATAAAATATATATTATATATATATATATAAAATATATATTATATATATATATTATATATATAACCATAAACACAGTAATCAACCCGAAGGTCGGTTTAGTAGGTGATGGTAGAGATCACCCAGTACTAAGCCCTATACGGCAAGTGAAAATGCACACATCAGGGTAGGGGGGCCAGTTCCTTTCCCTGTGCCGGTTATGGTTTCCCAGGAAGACCTGGTACCCGAAAAATCATCCCACTGGACTACCGCGACCCACATATATATATATATATATATATATATATATATATATATATATATATATATATATATATATATACACACATATATACATATATATACATATGTATACATATATATATATATGTATATATATGTATATGTATATATATATGTATATATATATATGTATATATATATATGTATATATATATGTATGTGTATATATATACATATATATATGTATATATATATGTATATATATATATAAATATATATATAAATATATATATATATATATATATATATATATATATATATATATATATATATATATATATATATATATATATATACATATTTGGGTCGCGGTAGTCCAGTGGGTTGATTTTTCGGGTACCAGGTCTTCCTGGGAAACCATAACCGGTATATATATATATATATATATATATATATATATATATATATATTTATATATATATATTTATTTATATATCTCAGCTTAGTAACTTGCTAACCACCACTTCGGCGTTTGGCAGGGGATGACAACGCACCAGACTATTTTTGACCATAAATATTTTTCCAACCTATCATGGTTGGGCTTAGTCCTCCGTTTTATTTCGCCGCTATGTATCACTCCACTCTTGGTGTCGGAGTAATGCCGTGGTAAATGCTCTTGGTTTTCATTCCGTCTCCCCAAATGGTTGTGGAATTTCCTTCCCTCGCAACCCTGGCTGGGCAGGGGTCACGGTTGCAAGGGGGGACTACTTTCTTCCACTTCAAACTCCTCCTCCTTTTCACAGTCGTAAGGAGGTTTAGGCCCCCGAGATTCTTACGTAAGTGGTTTCGGGCGAAACTGTGCTTTTCGCAGTTGGAAAGAAAATAAGGGAGTGGTCACCCTAAGAGAGCCTCAGGGACACCCGTCTTTGGAATGGGAATGAATGCCCATCTTCGTCCAGGACAAGAGGACGGTCCATTAAGCCTCCGATTTCAATATGCAGTGGGTCAGAGTAGGATTTTGATGAATGTTTTCCATTGTCCTCATCGGCCTTGTGACCTCGTTGGGGTATCCGATTCGGGTTAATATTCACAGATATCTCCTTCACTGAGGCAAGTTGGTTGAATTTCGATTTGTTTTGATGTCAATTATGTATGACTGGAAATGCATTATTTACTTAAGGACGATGATAGATTAGAATAATTGCCAACAACGGAACTAATGAAAAAGTTTTTATGCTAAGTATTTTCATCTTTGATCACCTTTTTCCCTGAGGCTTATTTTGTTATTCGGAAATAATTGGTAATTTTATATTTTTCACCGTTCTTGTCCTGGGTTACGTGTAAGGGAATTAAGGCAGTTTATTTATTTGGATTTAATATCTCTAACGTCAGAGGGTTTGTATTTGAAAGAAGTTACTTTTTGGATTCATTTTTTCAATTATAATGGATAACTCGTTCACTGAAATTGAACCCCAAATAAAAAATACCAAACTGACATAAAGCAGTATCGCACTCGGCATATCTGATCGCCCTTTTGAGTTTTGCTGCAAGCCGTAGAGGAAATGAAAGGTGAAAATGTTGAAAGGTAGAGTGGAATCTTCAGACAGGAGATAAAGACAGGCAGGAACTGAGAAAAATAATGAAGAAAGAAGTAAGAAGTCCATACTTTACTTAGAAAAAAATACTCTGAAGAAATTATGCTCTAATAATAAATACTCTGGATTGACTGCTTTACATTATTATCGTGAAAGTACTAACCCCTTACCGTATAAAAGTCCTTTTCTGTACCCTGAATTACTATTTCCAATTCCTAAGGTTTCCAAATGACTACTGGATCATCAGTATTTTAAGCCATACCTTCGTATATTAATTCAAACGATACCGTTACTTCGTTATGAACTCGATTCTTCATAATGACACCCAAACTTTCCATTGTTCCACAACATTTTATTGTTACAACTGAGGGTTCAAAATTTTAACACCATTCTCAATTCAACGCATTAACAATTAACAGAGTTTTGTAACCTCTGACCATTACGCTTGAGACGTGGAAACGGGACTATAAAATAGTGAGCAACAATGGAAAGTTTGTTTCCATGATGACATGTAAACGATCCATTTAGTGACACCCGGGCGAATTATTACAACGAATAAGTTTAACCTTTACTAATGTGAAATAGATTCTGATTTGATGTAATACATAGTCACGAAAGACAGTATTTACCTACATTTCTTGAGCAAAATGTAGTCAAGTCCGAAACATATTTAAGAAGACCCTCAGCATGCATTCGTCACAGCGATTCCTCAGGAGAATAATCCTCGCCACGGGAATGCTTTTTTTGTGCATTAAAACATAAAAAGCAAGCATAAAAACTATTTCGAAAGTATTTAAAAATGGATTTTGGCAGAAATGCATTAAGATAAGACAATGGGCGTTAATGTCAGGAACAACCGGTTTGTATATCCAAATAGTAATTAATTTTTTTTTCGCTCGTTACTTTTGAGAGAGCGATATTATTACCATGGTAGGTTACCGTCTGAGGTATGTTTTGGACCAACAAACGGACTAGCCACCACTAAATAATCCTCTCTAGAAAATACACAGCGTGGCACAATTAACTTCAACAAAAGACCCTTCATTTCGTCCCATTACACAGGCCAGTATCTCAATTATTTACATCGTTTGCCTACCGTTCTTTCCTCCATATGTGTATGTATGTATATATAATTATATATATGTATATATTTATATATATATATAAATATATATATAAATATATATATAAATATATATATATATACATATATATACATATATATATATATATACATATATATATACATATATATATATATATATATATATATATATATATATATATATATATATATGTACCGTTCTTCCCTCTATATGTGTATGTATGTATATATATATAATTATATATATATATGTATTTATATATATAAACCATAAGCACAGTAATCAACCCGAAGGTCGGTTTAGTAGGTGATGGTAGAGTTCACCCAGTACTAAGCCCTATACGGCGTGTGAAATTCACACATCAGGGTAGGGGGGCCAGTTCCTTTCCCAGGAAGACCTGGTACCCGAAAAATCACTTTTAGCTCGGGTGGAGCTGCAGGTGCCCAGAGTGCCTTGCCCGGGAATCGAACCCGGGACCCTCCGGTCAGCAGTACAACGCTCTACCCACTGGTATATATATATATATATATATATATATATATATATATATATATATATATGGGTCGCGGTAGTCCAGTGGGTATATATATATATATATGTATGGATATATATATATATATATATATATATATATATATATATATATATATATATATATATATATATATATATATATATATATATATATATATATATATATATATATATATATATATATCCATACACATACATTCGTATATCACGGTCTTCAATATTCCGTCGCCAATCAAATCATATTTCTGTATCCGTCTTTCCTGCCTCCTTTGGATTTCTCCCAAAAATCCTCCCCTGAAATCACTTCCTCGTTTGTTTTCCTTTCTGTCCATTTCAACGCATCATGCAGCCCCGTTCCTTCATAATAAAATTTCAATAAACAAAAAAAATAAGTCCACCGTGGCTGCCTTTAAAATTGAAGTTAAGAATTTATTACTCCTCAAATGTTACTTCATTATTGATGAATTGTTAGTGGGCAAATAGTAATTATAATGGTGTTTTTTGTGTGATGTTGTGTTCTTTTTAGTAATATTTTTGTCTATTATTAATATTTTATTTCTTTTCTTGCCCTGCTGACCATGTCCTACTTCATGTACTTGGCCAACAGAACAATAAAGTTATTATTATTACCTTCTCCATGCTTCTCCACGCCCACATCTCTCAAAAGTCTACAATAGACGCCTATCATCCTGCTTCATTACCATATTTTCGCGCTGCACACAGCCACGCTCCATATCAAAGTTTTAACGAGCCTCATCTAAACATCCCTAATGAACACGTCTGCCATCAATTTGAGCCTCCTTGTGAAAGCTACTTTGTCTAACGCAATGCTTCTCCTTACGTCCCTACTACTTTGACCGTGTTGGTCCAAAACACTTCTAAGATACATAGCCTATTCCACCCCTTATAGTTTTTGCCCTCCTATTGATATATCTAGCTTAGCTTTCCCTTCCTAGAAAACCGTATAACCTATGGTTTATTCACATTTATTCTCGTCCCATACCTATTGCACTAACTTTCCAATACACACGGAATTGATTTCAGTCCTGTGACCGACTGATAAACTAAAACTTGGTCATTAGGAAATATAATTCATTTCATGGGTACCTCTCCTCCTTTGCGAAAGTATCTTTGCCTATCGCAATTAATTTTCTTACTTTAACCTTTTTGGTCCATAATAATTCAAAATTGGTAAACTTTTAAAATTGCTCCAGTTTTCGTCGTCCTATTTTAATATTTAACCTATCGATGCCCTCTCACCATACCTAACACTTCCTTGTTTGTTTTCCCTTTAAGTCCTCCGAACCTTATCTATTCTTCTCTATGCACACATCTCTCAGCCTACGCCCATAATCTTGCCTGAAAAATCATGTTTCCGCGCGCCGTACAAAGCCACGCCAAAGTTTTCCGTAATCTTTTCTAAACATTTTTTCACGTAAAAAAAATCTCACTGTACTTCCAGCTGAAATCCTTCAAGTTCTGTTGATGAGGCAAATGTTATCATCGCCACATGGTTCAAGTCGCTCCATTGGGTTTCAATTTTTTTCTCGCTTGTTCCCTCACGCAGGCGGGAAACCTTAGTATTTTCTTCCCTCGCCCACAAGTTGCCGGCTGTGAGAAAAAAAAGTCGCCGTAATGAGCGTTTGAATAAGCAGGGAGGGAAAGAAGCAGAATGAGAAAGTCTAAAATGGAACAACTCCTGTCCATCCAAATCGATAGCAGGGATAAAAAAATATCTGGTGAGCTAGAACAATGGAAGGCAAGAGAGAGAGAAGGCGTAGTGCGGAGGCTTAAATTCGCCCGACTACGGCACCAAGGGTGAAAAACGAAATGCGCAATAAAAATAGAACAAGCTATTTTTTTTTTTTAACTTTGCGCGAGTCTTTTGTTTCGATGAATTGGGATGACTCCGCCGTGAACACCTCGCGTGTTAAGAAAAAAAAACAAGAGAAGAGACATATCCGTCGTGGAACACGTACAGGAAAAAAAAGAGCAAGCGATTGCCGATTACGGTAGGAGTAAGGAAAGGAAGGAGGGGAGAGGGAATTTTTATTTTTACAAATGCGAGCCACCGTTTCCCAGGGTGAAAGTGAGTGTAAACAAAAGAGTGAGGTTGGAAGGGAAGGAAAACGCGATGTTCGTCGCGGCGTTGTCTTGGACGTCCGAGTAAATGGCGGATTCAAACATGGCGGCTTTATTGGAAAAATTAGCATTTACATTTTTACGGATATTGGTCTCGGGTAAAAACAATAATTTCAAACAAGTGAAATAAACTGAGCTAAACTGTCAAACTATTGAAGTCAATAAGGATCAGATGCTGCACTGCTCAAGGTTCTTCACCAAATCGGGCGAGTGAAAATCTCCAACGCCAACTAGAGTAGTTTGAAGACTGGATGGATGAGTGGAAACTGCAGGCAAACATAAAAAAATGCGAACAGAAGACCTTCTTGAGAAGACCCATGGTTAAGAAAGGGCCCTCATCAATCCACCCGGGGAGAGAATGTATTCCAAGCAGAGACAAAGCGAAATACCTGGGGGTTTACTTCGACAAAAATCTTAGCTGGACGCACCATACATACTTATATCTTACGCCATCGGAAAAACTAAGGTCGCCGCGAAAGCCCTATGGTCTCTCCTGCGAACCTCGACTCCCTTATCACACAGCACGCGACGCCTAATTTTCCTCTCCATGCTGCGACCGCTCCTTACCTACGCCGGACCCAACTGGGAATCATACGGCCACATCTAAACTATAAAAGCTTCACTCGGCAGAACACCGGTTACGTAGAAATACGCTTGGAGCCACGTGGTTCATCAGAAACTCTGGCATCAGAAAATAATTAAATATTACTCCCCAAATGGACAAAGTTTTAAAAATGGGCAAAGCAACTGAAACATCACTAAACGCGACAAAGAATCCCCTGCTCGAAAACCCCTGGAGTTATGACGCGAGTGTACTCACCACCCACCGAAATCCAAAGACCAAAAGCAGCCTATTACAACTCCCACACTCCACGCCCAACATAACACAAAATTTAAATAACTTAAATTTAAAAAAAATAATATAAAAGAATCCCAACCAGTAAGAGACAAACTGTAAATAGCCGTTGGCTGGAGGCAGTAAACATCGAGTCTTAACGACTAAGAAATTCACTCCGCTCCCCTGGGGAAGGAGGAATCGAGCAGATCACAAATGCAAAAATATTTCTTTGGCTACGACTTGATTCACGGATCATCGACTTGCAAGGCCGATGCTCTTTTCCAACACAGCTATCGAGGAAACATGACTGCAATGAAATCCGCGGGGGGTTTATGCAGCCCCAATCTTTTGCCAGGAGATGTTTTTCAATATCTGGGCAATTCCAGGAATCCAAGATCCAGATGAGGGATTGCTCTATTGTTTTGAGTTTCCATGGAGGGTCAGAGGTATACTAAGATGGATACACTATACCTGTAGCATTTATCAAAGGGAGTGTTGTGTTCGGAGGCGTGTTTGAACAATATATATATATATATATGTACACATATATATAAATTAATACATACATATATACAATATATACATAAAAAAACAGAAAAATATGTATATATATACATATATATGTATATATATATACATATATATATTTATATTTACATATATGCATATATTGGCCAATGGCGCTCGTTTCCTTGTTCTGGCTATGCGTGCCACGAAACGCTCTGTTCCTATCCTTTATGACGTTGTATGATTGATTTCCCAACTATCGAGTTACAAGTTGTATTGGGATAATTTGTATTTCAATGCACAAAATTCATACCGATGAAAGGACCGATAATCTATTGAAACAGAAACCCCAATTTAAAGTGAATAGATATATTTGCGAAACACATTTTAGTCAAGAAGGCTTTCAGATGCCCATATATCAGCGAATCACGAAACACTCCGGCGTTGGATTGACATTTGGAAAAAAACGCCATTCCACAAATCCCTCCTCCATCCAGCGCAGGGCTAAGTTAATCCGACATTATTCTCGATTCACCGAGCCACTCCTAGGGTATTAATTTGGAAATTGGATCCCTAACCCTAGGAGCCATCTTTTCTATCGTGATCATTGCTCCACACAAAATACCGAAATACCGACTATTCCTGGCGGTGACGTATTAACCATATATTTCTAGATACATCTAAAAGCGTACTTTTGTGTGTAACCCTAATGAACTAAGTTAAATATGCGGTCAATGGTAACTTATGGATGGTAATGTCAAAAACGCACTTCACTGATAATTAGGAAACAGGATACTAATTATTTAGATGGCTAAATGTTCTGATGATTGAAGTGCCGCATCAGGTAACAAATGAAGGCTGACCATTGTTGCGATTTCTATCATTGTTGTGAAAACGCTCATGGCAAAATAAATATAATTCTAAAATATTTTTGCTCTATATTTCAAACTGATTATAATGAATAATCAAAAATTACGTAGGTTCTTACACAATATTCTCACCGGTTAATAATTTTGAATAGGTCATTATGCTTAATTGGCCCGTGTTCCCAATGTAATTTCGTGAAACCAAATGGGTTTAGCAAATATTCATTTGAATAAGTAAGTGTTCCGTTTCCACGTTAATCAAATACGTGGTCCGTCAATATTCCGACAAAGTAAACACGGCGTTTAATACGTATCCAATAAAATGAATCTCTTTAACATTGGATCTGCCGGTCGAGATAGATCAAATGTTATAGTGGATGCAGAGGGAAATAAATTGATGACATTACGAAATCGTCATTACAACTTCAAAGCACTCCCTTTTGCTTCAATAGCACTGTCAGTTTAAATTTGTATCCGTAGTCATTCTACGGGGAACATTTAACTTCTAATTCTTCCATTTTTTTCGCAAAAACTGTTTTTCTCACAATAGAAATTTGAAGTTCCTCTTACTTCTCGGTGAGTTTTCTATTCAGACTTTTTCCATTGTCATAATGTCGACACCATGATTTCATTTGCGCCAAAAATGCTTCTCAGAAGGGAAGGGGTCCTTTCACTGGAAAAACCGGCTGCTTTGTCCTAAGGATTACGGATATCTCTGTAAACCACGGCAACGTCGGAAAATAAATGTATATTACAATTAACTACGGAGTTAATGTTGTTAACTAATATAAGGAATAAACTTGGTCCGATAACACTTCCCTGGGGGACACCCGAAGTAACTTCTACTGAATTTGAGCTAACTCCATCTGTGAATACTCCATGTACCCAAACATTCTAAGAGCCTTTAATCAAGTCCAGGGTATTTTTATCTATGCCTTTGGTACTTTGTCGAAGGCTTTCTTAAAATCTAGAGGCGCCGTCCGTCGGATGGGACGTTAAGTTGCGGACCCCTTGGCGCCTTTCGTAAAGAGTATGCTAAGGCCGACGCCGGGTTTCTCTCCATCCTTCATCCTTTCCTGTCCATCCCCTATGGCGCAAATGACCTCAGCTGTCGGTCGCCTCCCATAAATACTAATACTAAAACATCGTAAGCGAACGGAATTTTGAAACTGACGCTTAATATTGGAGTGAAGAATAGACAAATTAAGATTGTTGACTTGCTTTCCGATACATCACCCCCTTTTAATGCGTCGGGATATCGCTGGTACCCTTCCGTGTTTTCGCTGGAGGATGAAAATGGTTGTCCACGCGACGCGTCGGTGGTCGCGCGGAGGGTGTCGGCGTAGACCGTCGGCCGAAGATTGAGGATGCGCAACCCAGTCCCCATTAATTTTCCTTAATCAACGGTTAGCCGAAGGGGATGACCAAGCTCTGGTTATCAAGTTAATCAGAGGACTATATCTTTGCTGGGCGCATTAAAGATGCAGTGAGATACGTATGGAGAAGTAGTATTGGTATCTAGTAGTTTGAGGGGGGGGAGGCGACCGACTGCTGAGGTTATTTGCGCCATAGGGGATGGATGGGAAAGGAAGGGTGGAAAGAAACCTGGCGTCGGCATTAGCCTACTCTTTACAAAAGGCGCCAAGAGGTCCGCAGCTTAACGTCCCATCCGACGGACGGCGTACTCACTCAAAGTGCCCTCCACAAAGCATCTCAAGTACGGATTGAGATACCTCTGAAAAATATTCAACACTGCCTGTATTTGAACCCGGGCCCTCTGGGTGGGAAGCTAAGCCAGTGCGTTAGCCCCCGCGCCATCTTGATCCCATTTTCATCTAAATCTACTCCTTAAAATCTAGAAAAACCGCGTCCACTGAAACATTTCTCTCGCCCAAACTAAGGATATCATGAGCAAAAAGCAAAAGTTGTTTCTCGAATAATCCACCCTTTAAGGTGTCGGCAGAATACAAATAATAAAAATATTCCACTCTATTTCGGAATAATGAAATTTTCAGATAATTGAATACGATTCGAGAAAGATTTAAGTCGAGGTATTCAGTAAGTCTGAAGAGTCGACATGCTGGAATATTTTCGTTTTTTTTTTAAAGGATGCTTTTCATGAATTCCAGAGTAATCTGAATGATTTAGACTCATTTAGGAGGAGAGAAGAAATAGTTTCAACATTTTTTTTGATAATTTAATCCAAAACTCTTTCCTGAATTATGGATACCATAATTTTTGGCAAATTTTTGAAAGAGAAAAGACGCATAAAATTGAAATATGAATACAGTTGGGACAAGGAATAACAGAAATACTTCTGGAAAACGAGCTTTTCATTCTTTCCTCGCTTCAGATTTTGCTTCAGCAATTTCATCGCTCGGATGCTTTCCTTGTGGCGCCATTTCGAATTCCAGCTTTACTGGTAAAATGTATTATAACGGCTGAGCAGGTATTTCATATTAGAGATCAAACGTGAGGTGAAGGGTGTACCAAACCCCTCTTACAAAGGGGCGGAGGCTGCTCCAGATTCCACAAAATGTTTTGGGACAATGGACAATAAACTGTAATTTTGAGGCAGACCCAGTGAAGATAATTTTATTCCAACGATAGATGGCACTTAAAGTTTGAGAATATTCTTAACCAGTAACATTGTACATATTAAAAAAATACTCACAAAAATGGTATGATTTTTGGCATAGAGTTTGAAGATATTAACGAAAAGAATGAAATGACATTCGATTGACAACGATACATAATAACTTGATAAAAATAGAATAATATTCTTAATGAATAAATTTTAACGAAAAAAATATAAAAGAGAAATACAATGGAATTATGCCTATGTTTTCAAGTGTCTCAGATCAATGGATCTATGATTTGAATCCATATTTCATTGAATAAACAGGAATGAATTTTCCTAAAACATATTTCCATAAATATTTGTTAACCTTTCTAAACTCTCCCAAACTGTGCTACATATTAACAGCCATGCTCAACGGTCCTGTCATCAATTCGCTCCTTGTGAAATTTTCTTTGACTATAGCATTTCTTCTCCTTATGACCCTACTACTTTGACCATTTTGGTCCAAGACACTGCTGAGGATCGTAAACTGTTCCATCTGCTCTACTTTTTTTTCCTTCCTATTTTTAACGTTCAACCAAGTCTTTCTCTCTATCAAAATCGAGTAACCTTTGTTTTATTTATATCGATTTTCATCCCATATCTAAAGAACTGACTTTCCAATGCACTCAGAAATGCTTGCAACCCCTTATCCCACTGACTTTATAAATTATCCATCAACTCTCATTCGTACTCCGTTGAAATAATATGTACATATACTGTGTGGGTCGTGGTAGTCTAGGAGGTAGAGCACATCCTTGGGCCATTACTCTTCCTAATTTACGTAAACGATCTACCAAACAATTTACATTCCCAAATAAGACTCTTTGCTGATGACTGCATTATATACAGACGGATAGAGCATGTAAATGACCACGTAATATTACAAAATGACATCGATTGCCTTGGTGACTGGGTTACAAATAATAATAAGGGTATTAATATAAGTAAGAGTAAGCATATAAAATTTTCAAATAAAAAGAATGCAGAAAAGGAAATTTACACCCTCTTTGGAGAAAGAATCCCATGTACCAGTTAATGCAAATATTTAGGCATTTATTTAACTAGGGATTTTGGGCGGGGAGTGCAAGTAGATAATTTGACACGGAAGGCATTTAAAGTATTGCATTGGGTATTGAGAAATTTTAAAGGAAGTAGCATAGCTACAAAAGAAAAAGCATATAAGGCACTGGTTATCCCTATCCTAGAATACTCCTCCATAGTATGGGATCCATATGAGGTGGGGCATATTAAAAAGATAGAAAAAGTTCAAAGAAAGGCAGCAAGATATGTACTCTGAAGGTACAAAAGAACAGATAGTGTCACAGAAATGTTAGATATACTGAAATGGGAGAGTTCGAAAAATAGCAGAAAAAGGAGTAGGTTAGGCGCGATGTATAGAATTGTTAAAAAGGATGAAGTGTGGGAAGGTTTATGGAAAGAGATATGAAAGCCTAACTTTAAGGGAAAAAACGATCATAGCCTCAAAATAAAAATAAGGACTCAAAAAACAAATAAGAAAAATACTCTTTTTTAAATAGAACTATAATTGATTGGAACCAGCTGCCTGGAGGTCTGTTTGAGCCGTTTCCATCCAATTTTAGAAGTTTTAAGTTGAAATGTAAAACAGCCACTGGGTAATAAACTTCATTGTAGTCATGAAAATATTGTTTGTATGTGATGTGGACGGCATATTGTATATGATGTGGAAGTTTGTTTGTATGTGATGTGGAAGTGTCATTGTATGTAAAAATATTTTGTCTCTTCTGTTTTTATGTGTTCGTATGTAATTTTCGTTGTCAGAGTTATCTTTGACCTAACCTGACCGTTGCCACCAGGAAATTTACCTAATTGCAACGTAATTGTGTAAATAAATAAAACATCCAAAAACTGCACAGTGACATCCAAAAACATTCTTCCTCAGCAGGCATTCTTTATGAATAGAAGGCATTGTTGGCTACACCGGAAACTATGTCGAGTCCATATTTGTATCCTACGGCACGCCTCTGGCACGCCCTAGACTGATGGAATTCGTCCGGTGTACAAGAACAGCGTGTGATCACCCGTTCACTTTGCTTGGTTTGACACCCAAATTGAAAAGTTGTAGTTCAAATTGAGTGAAAAACATATGGTGTTATGTTATTTTATGGATGTGCATATAATATGCGTGGCTAAGCAAAGAAAGCCTAACGTCGTTCATATGGCAAGGAACGAAAAAAGCCTCGGCCACCGATCAGACGGTTTTCCTAGTTGGCAGAAAAAAAGCCCTAAATTGAAGCGCTCTCTTTCATCGCGTCTTTGTTATAAATATTCATAAATATACATGGAGGTTATGTCAAGATACTATAGTAGTGTCAACTTTTATGGTGCAAGTAGTAAGTACGAAAAAATAAGGAGACCTTAGAACTTGAAAATATTTCGTTAAGTTCAGAGTTTAAGAGGACGCCTCGGTAGCTTAAGTGGCTAAAGCACTCGACCGGATATTGAGGGATCTGGGTTCGAGTCCCAGTCAAGGCGAATGATTTTTACGCTCTGAAATAGTTGCATTGAAATGCACATTAGCGGATGACTCCGTTAAAAGTTACTGTTGCGGCATCTCCCGCAGTTTCTTTGGAATTTATCCACTTTGTGTCTACCAGGCCATTGGTGTTTCGGATGCAAGCTCTTTTCTTTTGATTCGCGTGTCCAGTTTCCTTAAATAGCATAACACGGTGTAAGGGACACTCGGATAAGTGAAGCCGGTTGCCTACCGCGATGGCAGACTAATTCGATTAAAAAGAGAGAAAAGGAGTCGGGTAAAAATCAATCTAATCGATGCTGACGCCTTTAGCCGCCCGAAAATGGCTTCCGCGATCAATGCCGACTCCCCCTATTATCTTAATTTCTTGCAAATAATGATGTGTGATTATAATTACGCGTTCTCTAAATTTTGATTACATTTTGAATGAAATGGTCGCCGTGTTTCAACGTTTCAGCGGAGAAAATTAAATGGGCGTACATGTCAAAGCTTATGCTCATATATTGATTAAATGTGGCTATTTTCATCTAAATGGCTTATGTCCTTTCGTCTGCTAGATTTGAATGCAAGTTAATAATTACCAGAGGGCGTTGCTTATGAATAGTACGTATAAGGGATCCTCGTGAAGTTGGATCGATTGCCGAATTAGATCACGGGCAGCGTAGAAAAGTCAGGTTTGTAAAACCTTGTTATGATAAACTGAGTAGCGTATCAAAATTATTAGAAGACCAAGGCTGGGAATCACTCAATGGAGCAAAGGTTGAATTACAGATGAAATCTCTTGCATATTAATTGGGTGGGTGTCTTTTTAGCAGTGGTAATATTAAAAATGTATTATTACCCCCATCGTACTAGGGTAAAAGAGATCATGTCAATTAAAATGAGAGATATTAAGAGTAGAACAGATTTACAATATAATTTAAATAAAATCTTCCCATCTAGTATTTCCATTCTATTCACCTCCCGCTTCCCTCATCTTATATTCCAACATTTTCCCCCATCTGTATCTCAATCTTCAGCATTCCTTTCTCACTCAATATGCCTTGACTCTATTTCCCCTCCTCAACATTTCCAGATGATGATAAATATATTAATTTGCCCAGAAATCGGATAACTAATTGAATGATTAATTTTTATATGGAAAAAATATTCTTTTTTATCGTACCTCTAACATTATATAATGGCGGACTCAACCTAGGACTTTGGTCCAAACCATTTCAGAGACAAAGTCTTCCCCCTGCTCTAGTTTATCAGCTCCTAATTAAACTTTTAACCTAGCCCAACTCCTTCTGGAAAATTATGTGATCTATTCCTAATTTTGCATTGATTCTCGTTCCATATCTATTGAAATGACCTTCCAATTCAATCAGCAATGCTTGAAACCCCTTGACTGACTCATAAACTAGAATTTGGTCATCAGGAAATCTGACTGATTTTATGCATTCCCTGCCGACTTTCATTCCTATCTACAGGTCTTCCTATGCCTCTTAGATCACTTCCACCACAAATACATGGAACAGCACTGTTGGTAATAGACAACCCTGTCTGAAACCTATTTCTAACACTACCCATCCTGACTCTCCGTTCTCCAATCTTTATTAAAGATGTCTAAGACGTTTACAAGCTGCAAAGTAGCCTCCTGTGTCTTCAATCTATTCCTAGTTTCCGCTCATTAGTTTTTCCCAGAAGTACTTGGTATGGTGGGCGAAGAGAGGGGTTTGTTGGGAGAAATCCTATGGAGGCAGGAAAAGTGGATGAAGGGGGTGTTGACCCGCAGTGGGATGTTGAAGACTGTAGTTGAGGGGGAGAATGTTGGGCAAACGAGGAAAGGGAAGGAACAGGATAAGGATGTTGGACGGGATGAAGGGAGGAAGAAAGTACTCAGAGATGAAGAGGGACCTGATATAGAGTAGGATGATGGATTTTGTGTTTTGTTGGGAGTAATAAAATATTTGTTTGGTAGTCGTGTCCATCCAAAAACCTACCTCAACCGGTAGATTACCTTAAAAAAAATTCCCAATTCACTCTATGAAACGCCTTTTCGAAATCTACGTAGAGACAAATACGTCCTGGTTGTATTCTATATTCCTTTATAGTAATGAATTCAATACAGCAATGGGTTCACACCATCATAAGATGTAATGCAAGAAAACGTTATCTTAATTCTGAAGTTAGGGCAAACTTCTATCCTCTGCAATAACTTATTGTCTTCTCAGTTAAGTTTTTTAGTCAGCATCTACTTTTTTCTCTGTCCATCAATGAGATCACTCCATCTATTCCATTGTCTTTTTTTTTGAACTCGAAATTAGTGACCTACTATTATCGTCGTGTTACACGATGCTTATTTCAGCTCTGAAAACAGGATACTTAAAATTTTGACTTCAATTCGATTTTTAGAATTTTCTTAAAACCTTAAAGAAATACGGTACTTGTTTTATCTCTGCAAATCTCGCATCGAACTACCAATCACAGTTGAGAAGGGTTGATTATATAGATAACGGATTGTTGCGCCTAAATCAAAAACATTATTTTCGTAGAAATCCATTCTTTCTCCATTAAAATCCAATTTGTTGTCCAAATCACTCTTATTCGTCTTGGCGATTGTAATATTTTGGTAATAAACGATGAACCTAATATTGTAGCAATTTCCTCGTCATAAATATGAATGGAATTCCGACATGACGACTTTTAAATTATTTATTTGAATTCAAGCGTAAAAGCACAGCCATCATCGGAGAAATCAAAACGAAGTGCTTGCGCATGCGCATAAATGGAAAGTTGGAAGTAAGAGTTGGATATTGCGTGCAAAAGATTCAGAAGAGATTTCACTACGAGTTCGAAATGAAAATATTGAACATCCTGATTTCAGTAACTGAAATGAAAATCACTTAAAACGGGCTTGGCGCTTTTAATAATCGAAATGGTTTTCGATGGAATGTTGGATATAGTCCCAATAGTTGTTGTACCGAAAAATATTTACTTTCCTCTGCTGTCGATTGAGTTAAGCTGTTTTCATTCGTATGTTGCTCTCTGCCTCGTGAACTGTTTACATTGGTAACGAGGGATTGAACGTGACTGGAGGACTTTAAAATACGTTCTTTCACGTGATGGGACCACTTGAACGACTTCGACTTTAAAAATATGAGAAATCTAAGAACTTGAGCTTCTCTGCCTCGTAAATTCATTAAATAAAAGGAAAACTCCTATAGACGTAATTAGTTACGGCTATAAAAACTTATTACGGCTGAAGTAGTTTAAATTTTATTTTGTTAAACAGATGAGTCTGAAAAAATTACTTTTCCTGCATTTAAAGTTCTTAAGTCGAAATATAAAACGGGTCCGTCCCACCGAATTTGATCTTTTCCGAGTTGAGTTGCGTTTCTTGTGTTATGTTCTTAAATTCAGCGTGTATCCACTCCCTAAGGAGAATCTTGGATATAAGTTGGCACCCGATGCCATAACTGGGGTGTGGGGGAGGGAAGATATGTGGTATTAGGTCATGTGGACAGAAGAGATTCTTGCGCCGATGGTCGATATCCCATCTCAAAGGCCCCTTCGGTTAGCGTCTCGCATATTTTTATTTTGCATTGGAATCAGCGCGGGAGGACCTAATCTCAAAACCTTAGATGAAGGATACGGAGGAAAACAACCCCTTTTGTGACGAAGTAAAAAGAGGAAGGAAGCAAAAAGAGCATCACCTCACCTCACGTGCACGTTCAACTGTATTCAATTAACTTTTTTTGCAGTGATTTGAATCGGGGCTCGTCCAAAGATAGATTACCTGAGACCTTTTTCGGCTTTTTTAATGACGAAAATCTAAAAAAAACTCAGAAGAACACGTCAATTATTCCAGAATTTTTATTGCCATCCTACCTCAAGAAAGAAGGAGAGTCAAAGAAAATAACGTTGCATAATCCCTGCATATGTAATTGTAACCAATACTTCTGTGGAAGGAGGTTTTCTACACGTCTATCAATGCGACATTCAAGTGAGAACGTTAATGCAAAGTATACATTTTATTAAGGACTGCTGTTGATTAATTAATTTTTATTTACATTTTTTATTTTTATTATTTGTTAAGCGACCGTTCAAGGTTTGTTTTGCGGACTGTACAAAATTGTACTTCGCTACATTTCATAGTCTTGCCTAAAACAAGACACCCTCTGATATCCAAAACAGCATTATAACTACAACAACTACAATATGTAGCCTCCTCAGAATTTTTCTAAACAATCCTTCCATTCATCCCCCCCCAAAATACCCAGCACTTCCTCATTTGTTTTCCTCTCTGTCAACTTCACCTTCTACATTCTTTTCCACGCCCACATTTGATAAAAGACTACGATCTACGCCTATCATCCTTCTTCGGTGACCATATTTCCACGCCATACATAACTAAGTTTCTCATCAAAGTTTTAACGAAGATATCAAAATTCGAGGGGTTAAACTAGAATGAATCGTTCGTATATCTGGGAGGTAGTATAAATAAATCGGAAAAAAATGTTCCACCGACATTAACTAAGCCATATATCTAAGTATTTCATTATAAAGAAGAGACAAGTACTCAAACCATGAGGTAGCAAGAAAGGAAGCAGTTCTTTGAAACGTTCGTATGGAACGTGGCACTCCACGGATCAGAAACATAAGAGAATTGAATGGGAAGATAGCCCAATGGAAGACCAAGAGATAGGTGAAAATAAGACAAACTAAGAAGAACTTTAGAAGAGAGAAGATATCAGGGGACGAGAGGGGAATCACAACTCTGAATAGTGGAGAAATGGAAGGTTGCAGTGGACCCATTTTAGGATTGAAATACTGTTTATGATGACGTTTAAACAGCAATAAAGATTTCATACTTTTACCAGCATGGGAGCAACAATATACAATGCCTGCACTTAAGCCCAATAATGGGAACGGTAATAATGACGGGGTAACACGCCCAACAACGAGCCTAGTAATTAGCAGAAGAGACACCATTGAACTAGCGGTTCCGCGATGATTCACTCTCTGATTAGGGAGTGAGGTAACGAGGGCGATTACTCGTGAATCGAGGCCCACACCGCCGTGGGCATCAGAGACCGGCCATACCCCGGCCGCGGTCGAGGGAGGCCTCAAATTCCCCTCCCCCCACCCCCACATCCCTCTCCCAGCCTCTCGGGGCGTCTGCGAATCCCCGGGAGGTGACCAAGGACAGCATCCCCTTTAAAAGAGAGTCAACGGATAATGGGATGAGGGCACTACTTTAACGCGTCCTCTTGCTAAGAAGAATAGCTAACCCCAGGCTTTCTCTTTTGGAAAAACGACCTCCCTCGAGGGAAAAGAATTTCGACAATTGCGAGTGCTGTTTGAGGGCAAGGGGACAACAATAGGTGCAACACATCACCATGCATTTTTACTAGTGTGACCATTTTCATACGTTCTCCTTTTTCGTTTGAATCGACCAATGCCTCCCAGAAAGCAAAGTACTCTCCTAATGTGTGTTGCACGGGCTTTCTTGGAAAAAAACTTTTGTTTCATAAAAATCGATGCTTATTATTATAATGGACGCATTAGAATCGCCTCTTAAAAGAAGATTGACGTGAGTACACACGTTTTGCCGCTAGGTATACAAATTGTAGTCCTTTTAACGTAAATGACGTAAATCTAAATCCACGAAACAACGCAAGCGCCTCATTGGGATATCCAGGTGAAACTTGCAAGCGCCCCCACCACGATTTTATATTTATATATACATTCAAACTCGAAATCCCGCCATATAGCGAACAAATATTCATTCACATGGAAATAGATATAAGGGAAAGGGACAGGAACACATATAAAAGACGAAAACAAGAGAGGTGGGGAAGGTGGAATCGAACAAATCTCAAGTGTAAAAAATCTCCTTGACCGGGACTTGAACACCGGATATTTCCACCTGCCGGGCGAATATCCTAACCACTTGAGCTATCGAGGAAACGTAATTTACACCGCGATCGGTGGGTGTTATATGTCACCAAGTGCCCCGATTCTTTGGCCAAGAGATGGCGCTAGGGGGGCTGTTTCAGCCACCAAAGGAGAAATAGACAACAAGAGGAAAGAGACAGTGGGTTAGCAATCATACAATATCATAAGGGATAAGAACAGTGCGTTTCATGGCACGCATAGCCAGAGTAATTACAGACCTATATCTCTCACTTCTACCTGTTGCAAAATCTTAGAGCACATAATTGTCAGTTCAATAATGAGACACCTTGACAATATTAACTTTTTAAGTGACAATCAACACGGATTCAGGAAAACCCGTTCCTGCGAAACCCAATTAGGATTATTTACACATGATTTACTTTTATCTGGTGAGAGAGGTAGGCAAGTGGATGCCATCTTCTTAGATTTTCAAAAGGCATTTGATAAGATCCCACATGGTAAACTCATTCATAAATTAAAGGTCGCGGGTATAAACAAGGGCGCCATAAGTTGGGTTAAAGATTTTCTTTCAGACCGGGAACAGAGGGTAGTCCTTGATGGCGCTAGTTCCGACAGCGTTCGAGTCACGTCGGGGGTACCTCAGGGAAGTGTGATCGGGCCGTTGCTTTTCTTGATATTTGTTTACGATTTGAACCGCGAAGTGAAAAGTAAAATTAGGATGTCCGCGGATGACACGGTGATCTATCGGGAGATATCTGAGGATGAGGATCGTTTTATTCTAGAGCAGGATTTAGATTGCATTACTAAATGGTGTTCTAACTGGGGATTGACTCTAAATTATAATAAATGTTCAGTGGTAAATTTCTTTAAAAGATCAACGGGATTTGCTTACAAATTAGCTGGAGGTGACCTAGCAGTAGTTGATACGGTAAAATACCTAGGTGTCACATTCACCAAAGACTTAACTTGGGGGACTCACATACGTAAAGTCTGCGGTCAAGCATATAAAAAATTGGGATTCATTAGACGCATTGTCAGCAAAAGTGACTCGAAGGTCAAGGAAAGCGAGTGAAAAAGGTCTCATTCGGGAAATTGAGAAGGTTCAACGCCGGGCAGCCCGTTTTGTAAAAAATTCCTACGATAAAACGCAAAGCGTCACCGAAATGCTCATGGATTTGGGGTGGGAATCATTGGCTGAGAGACGATTCAATGCAAGATTGAAATTATTAAATAAATTTAGATCCGCATGTTTCACCGCCGAGGTCTCGCAAATTATTCGTACTCCTACATACATTGGTCGCTCGGATCATGCATATAAAATTCGGGAAATAGATGCCAGAACTAGCCGACTCAAGGACTCCTTCTTCCCACGGACAATACGGGATAGCAACTGCAGGGTTATAGATAGCAAAAATTCCACTTGCCACCCTCAGCGTCTAAAAAATAATTAGTTGTATTTAAATGCATGCTCTTCCACTAACCTTATGTGTTTTGTTATAATAACCCAGTCTTTCCGAATGACCTCATTCGTGTTCTGTTCATCTGTTTTTAAGTTTCCCTTTCAGACCCTCGTCCCTCTCCGCGGGGGGAAATTCCTGCTACCTGCAACGTTGGGTCGCATTTCATCATCGAATGTCCCCCTCGAACGTACTCCATATATATATATGGAGTACGTACGAGAGGGACATTCGATGATATTTTCTTGTTTTTTAAGCAGAAATGACATCGGCTATACACAATGTCACTGCGTGAGCAGCACATTATATCTCTTCATTGATTAAAGTATTTCATGGTTACCATTAATTTTTATTGTACTTTATTTACAATGCACGTCACAATTTGGAGTTGTAACGATTAAATTATACTATAGCCGTTGGTTGCGCTTAAAACCGTTAATGGCGTACTCTAATTAATAAGGCTTTTCCACGTGCACATACTAACTAAGAGGTAAAGCACATCAATTGAATTTATGTTAATAATCCATTATTAAATTTAAGGTACATTTTGTGTTCAATTTTAAGTCCACTGAATGCAGTTTAGCAGGAAATTTGTAACGACCAATAGGCTTAATAATTAATTGTAATTTAATCCAATTAACACGAGGCATATTCTAAACATAAGGACCGTTTTCTCTCGTATTAAAATATTGGCGGGTCAAAAAAAATTGTAATCATGCAGTGCCATCTATTGATTGTTTCTGAAGCCATTGAAGTCATTGTTTTGATTCCGTAGTCTTTTGTCCGTCGGTGAATGCAGATAACAATGTCCGAGAAAACCGTTGCTCCCGCGAGTTGAGAAGTGCGTGCGTGCTGCGATTCGATTTGTGCGTGCTAAAGGACCATCAGCAGACTATCAAATTCATCGGGAGTTGTGCCTAGATCATGGACCTACAGCATTGATTGAAGGAAATGTTAGATGTGTGGTGTGGAGGCTTCAAACTGATCAACGATTGACAACTGGTGTTCTCGCTGATTAATTAGCGCTCTGACTCATTTGAGGCACCATTATTTACACGATCACTCCAGGAAAAGCTCGGATTTCACATATTGTGTGCAAGATGGGCCCCGAAAATACCTACCGACCAACACAAAGAGCAAAGAATGATGAGTGAACGAGCGTTTTTGGGGCACTATAGACAAGACGTAGATAACTTGACCTTTCACCTAGCGACTATATCCTCGTCTTGCAATCAAGTAGCCAGTGACTTCTACATCTACATCTACATAATACCCCGCAAGCCGCCGCAAGGGCGTGTGGCGGGGGGTGTTAGGTCACCAACCGTAAAAACGAAAAATACCACATGCAAAAAACAACACGGAAAATTACACCCCAGCAGCGCACACACTCATGCAAAACTCCCTCCATCCAATACTCATGCAAACACATACACTGCAAAACAACAAAAAACTGCACCCCAGGATACAGCACGAAAGCCATCCTAAAACACGCAAGCCAGGACACAACAAGCAAGAATGTGAAACATCACTACCACATGAAAATGCACCACAAAACACTCTACCCCCCAAAGAGACAGTAAAAGGAAGGGAATGCGACCCAACGTTGCAGGTAGCAGGAATTTTCCCCCGCCGGGAGGGAAGAGGGACTGAAAGGGAAACTTAAAAACAGATGAACAGAACACGAATGATGTCATGCGGAAAGAATGGGTTATTATAACAAAACACATAAGGTTAGTGGAGGAGCATGCATTTAAGTAGAACTAATTATTTTTTAGACACTGAGGGTGGCAAGTGGAATTTTTACTATCTATAACCCTACAGTTGCTATCCCGTATTGTCCGTGGGAAGAAGGAGTCCTTGAGTCGGCTAGTCCTGGCATCTATTTCCCGAATTTTATATACATGATCCAAGCGACCAATGTATGTAGGAGTACGAATAATCTGCGAGACCTCGGTGCTGAAACATGCGGATCTGAATTTATTTAATAATTTCAGTCTTGCATTGAATCGTCTCTCTTCTAATGATTCCCACCCCAAATCCATGAGCATTTCGGTAATGACGGGCAAAGTTCGGACTTGGTGGGCAATGGTTTGAAGACGACGAGGAACTCAAAGAACGCCGTTTACAAATGTTTCAATTCCCAGGTGAACTTACATGGTGAGGGATTAAATAAGCTGCTTGCAGAATAACTAAAAGTGCTTAGAAATGAATGGAAATTATGTAACATAGTGAAGTATGGTCGTAGGAAACTAAAGCCGTCAATAAAAAACTTTTTCTAACAAAAATTTATTTAGTATGGCCAAACGGCCCCCTTCTTTTGAAATATTCTTCGCAAATTAATAAAACGACCCACCAATCTCAAAAATCTTCTGAGATCCACCAACCCTTTGGCGCCCCTCCCTGGCAAATTTCCTAATATTTCCCATACTTACAACCGCCCCCAATGTAAAACTTGTTTACTTATTAGATCTACTCCCTTCTCCCCACATCTCCTCATTTCCCCCTCACCTCGTTCCCACGATAATTACCTCTGAAAAAACATTATTTATCTTTTGTCATGCAATCATTGCACTTCATTTTACATAGGCAAATGCATTACCCCCTCATCCATTCGAATGAACAATCACTGCTACTCCTGCAATTCTGCCTCACTCTTCTTCTCTTCCTATCCCTTCACACATTTACGCAAATCTTTCACAAATTCCCACAGCCTTTCATTCGACCAGTGTTTTGCTCTTAGCATCCTAGAATCCCTACCCGATTCAGCCACCAATATAGAGGTCATAACTCGAGAATCCGCGTAAATATTAGCTTTCCGATCTTTCAAAATTCCCACCCTTAACCGCCATCTTTAATTTCCCTCCCAGCATTCCCTGCTCCATACCTCCCCTCCCCGCTCATACCCCTTTCCCCTCTCCGGCATATTTTCAGTCTTACTTGAAGAAGGCCTCGGAGAAGGCCGAAAGCTCGAACGATTTACCGTGTGAGTGTCCTTTTAAGTGTTATCTATGTTATTTGTGTTCTATTGTGCCGTCCAAATGTTAAAAATAACACTTTTGTGAAAGTAACACCGACGTGAATAATAATGTATAAGAAGTTAGCTCTAGTGGACAAAGGCAAAAACACACACAAAAAGAAAAGAAACTCACCACGTTCCGAATTTTCGGTGGTCAACACCACCTTTCTCAAGGAAGAGAAGGACAGAACTGAGGAAAAGAAGGGGTTGGAACGATGGATGGAAGGGGAAGGTGGGGAGAGGTTTCTGAAGGGAAGAGTTTGGGGGGGAAGCGTTAGAAGGAGGATTGTTAGAAGGGTGGGGAAAATATGAAAGGTGATGAGGGTGGAGGGAGGGTGAAAATATGTGCATATCAGGGTAATGAATACCTAATATTAATACCTGGGCAATTCCAGGAATTTAGGTGCCAGATAAAGGATTGCTATATTGCTTTGAGTTTCAGTGGAGGATCAGAGGGTGGGAGGAATGCTAAGATGGTTACACTATAGCATTCATCAAAGGGAGTGTTGTGTTCGGAGGCGTGTTTGGAGATAGGGAGCATAGCAATCAGGGAAAAATTCTTGCATGAGGCCCGGTGGTTATAAATTCTAATATTAAGGATTGTAGTACACTGTCCAATATAAAACGGCACTTCAGCAGGTAAACTACATTGCTAGATAAGCAAGTTGAGAAGGGTTTTTGTGGGAGAGAATTAAAAAGCGGGTGGGAGAGGGATGGGATTCTAGTTTTGAAATTAGGACATGTTTTGCATCTAGGTTTTTTTAGGGAATGGGAGTGGTTTTGGGACGGGGCGGGGATTTAACCATTCCCCAATCTACTCCTTAAACCCCATATGACATTTATATACATATACAAATCACTACACACCTTCCTCCCATCAGAGGTTAAAAGTGAAAGGGTAAAAGTGAAGGTTTGAACTCTGAAATTTACATTTATCGGACGTAGAGGTAGCGATAAATTTCAAATCGTACTCAATTTGACTTTTGACCGAGGGAAAAAAGCACGAAAATGTTTCGTGACTCATATCAGGGCCCATGAATGAAATAAAGTGAGCTTTCAAGTATCTGCCGCTGCGATTACAAACCCTAAGTTTATCGAAATTTTGAGCGGAAGTTGATTAATTGGATTTTAAGGAGGAAGATTTCTACGAAACAGATTTATTATTTATAAAAAAAACTGATGACGATAAAAATCAAATCAGAAACTGAATCGTAAATAACGCTTTATTTTTTTTGCCTAACTACCTTTTATATTTAGCCTCCATTAATTTTAACCATGATTAACTGGAATTCCTGTAAAAAATACCCTTTCCATGATCTCGACTCCATATTACTCCGAGGAAATTTAGTGCGATATCACTATACATCGAAACCACGTCGATATTATTTTCATACCTACCAGCAGGTGCGGATAACTTTTAAGTAATCGTAAAATACGTTATTACAATAATTTGAACGATATTTTCCATTGGTACGTTACTGTCTATATTTTGGTTTGGGTGATATAGTTGAAATTGATATAATACGATCGAAATTACTTCACCATACAATGTCGTTATCACTCGATTTTCCGTCAACTCGACCGTTCTTGTGATCGCACTTTTCATATTCTTGAAAATATTTTCGATGTCGATGTTTCGTCATCACGTCTATGTTTACTTCAATTGAACTTTCGATATTGGTAATCGAACAAACTAAACCTCCCTCCATTCAATGTTATTAATTAATCCATAATCTCTTCCCCTCCCTCCCCCTCCCCTACCTAACATTTTCTCCTCGACATGTTTTCAACATCCGATTAGCATTATAGAATCAGTGTGATATGAAAACGATAAGGATCAATGGAAACAAAACGAAGGCTTACCTTATTATTCCAGTTTTCGACTAATTTCTTTTTGGAAAAGATTCATCATTTAACACAATTATTCTCTCCTACTTCCACGTACATACGACTTCACCTTCAAGACCTCTCCTGGGTGAAACATACACGGGGAATATATGGACAATCTAACAAAAAATTGGGATTTATCAGAAGAGTAATTGGTAAATGTGATGAAAAGCCAATTTTTGTTCTTCCACAAATGCGGGCGTTTGCGGCGGATTGCATCGCGAAAAATTGTACTTAACGTGCTATTAATATTCCTTATTTACCGTTCTACCCTGAGGCAAAAACTCATGATGCACCACGCCCCTGCAATTGAAGAAAACTGCAAGCATATATATATATATATATATATATATATATATATATATATATATATATATATATATATATATATATATATACACATACACACACACACGAGGTCTGTCCAAAAAGTATCGCGAATTTTGAGTTTCCGAGCCTTACGTATATTTGATTTTCCATTTTTTTGTGGCGTTATGTATTGTACTTACGTCCCTCCCTTATGCCAAAACGTTCGGCATTTAACTCAGCCGAGTCCCAGCATTAAACGCTTGACATTACTCAGCCGAGTCCCAGCGGATGGAGGGAACAATTTTCTTCAATTTTGCCGGTTTTCTGGGCTCCCGGAAATTCGATGCCGATCGGTAAACAAGGAAATAATGGGTGGGTGTAATAACAGTTCTGTGTATTTGTTTTATTTTAATTTTGACGTGCATATATTGAAGACTTTGGAAAAATTGAGATAATTCTGAGTTGATAGCGCAGCAATAGTAACTATATTAGAGTTCCTGATAAACAATAGGGGGTATATCAGGAAATGCATTTTCTCAAAGTGTATATTTAAATATCGAGAAATGTGAAATCATACCTTGACAAACTTGCCAAAAATTCGATTTATTTGTTCCATTCATGGAATGAGAGCTGTTTCTCTACCAATTTAAACTTTTTGTTTTGCTTGGCTCTATTAGCTCCCAGTTATATATCTATAGCAAAGATGTCAACAAATCTGAAATTCCTAATAAACAAGATGGCGTGTTTCAGGGACGACATTTTCTGTCTCTTTTTCGCCTGTTTCTCTATTAATGAAACCTTTTCTTTTTATTTGATCTTAATATCTCCCTATTACATCCATTTTGTAATTATTAGTGCATAGAATATGCCTTCTCGGAAACAAGCCATCTTGTTTATCTTGAACTCAGTCAAAGTTACCATTGTATTTGGGAATAAGTTGCTTCATTAATAATTATTCGATGGCTGATTTTCTACGCGTAAATCAAGTAAAGTAACACAAGGATTTTTTCTTCAAATTATTCCATAATTCTCTCCTCCAGTTTTCACCGACCCATTTTGTTTTTTTTGGGTCGTATTAGTATTCCTTCCCGTCGTCTCCTATCCCAATTTTCACTCTTTTATTCAGGAGACGTGAATTCAGTTGAAAGGCACTTCAAAAAAAGGGCCAAAATGTAGCAGGGGGACGCCCTTTTATCACGAGGAGACTTTTTGTGTTGGAACCAATGAGGTAGAAAGGTTTCAAAAAAAAAAATAAAACTTTCCTTAATTTAGACTGAAAGACGACGGGAAGATTTCTTAATTTTTCGTCTTCGATGAATACAAGTTAAGACATTCGTTTGTAAAAAGGTTTGGTGAAGGAAACCATGAAGCCGTGAAGTCACGTCGTTCTAGATTCTCCTCAAGGTTGCCAAAAAAAAAGATTGGATTTTTCAAAATATCCTGGAGTAGAAAAGTGTTCTTTCAGCATGGAATAAGGGTTTCTCGGACAGTTTAATCACGCTCACCTTATGTAAACTTAAGTGGAAACACTTGACTGTGGCCAGGGTATCTTGAACGAAGATTCTTTACCAATACATACTCCAGCAATAAGATTTCTCTTTCATAAGATCTGTCCAAAAAAAGATGAGACTGTTTGAATAAATACCCTTTATTTACCCTTTATTCATGCTTATCGCTTTCAAAATGCAGCCCTTGGCAACCAATACAACGCTACCAACGTTTTTTCTAGCATTTAAATGCCGTCTGGAACACTTCTAAGAAATAGAAAAAAGTTCACTGGAGCAAGATCTGGAGGCTGGGGGATCACCGGGGATTATGTTCCTGGGCAAAGTCTCGGTAACAATCAATACTTTATGCACCGGTGCGTTTTCTTGTAAAAAGCTACAAGACTTGTTTTTCCACATTTTTGGTCTCTTCAACCTGAATTTCCTGTCAAAATCGTAAAACTCCATCCAACTTTAACGTTAACTTCCTTGGAAATCTCCCTGAGTGTTAATCTACAATTTACACGCACTAAACAATTCAAACTGTTGACGCGTGCGTCGTTTAATGACGTCAATGGTCTCCCACTTCTCGGTTTTTCGTCGGTCGAGGTTTGTCCAGACTGGAAGCGGTTGCACTAACAAAAATGCTATGCCCGACTCGTGTAGAATTGCCCATTGCCGAACGCCTCTTGAATCATAACACAAGTATCAATTGCCCTTAAGTTCCCGAGGTTAAAACAAAGTTCAATAAACACGCGCTGCTTCTCTAACGCCTTCATTCTCACCGACACAAGAATTTGTACAGCAAGCTTGTTCAAGCTCAGACAAGAATCGCTGTTGTGCGGAGACCAGTCGGGATAGGGCCACGGGCAAGGCAGTAATTGTACTTCAAACAGACTCCACTAGAAGGCGACTTATTATTGAATTTGATCCATCAATGACCAATCTCCAGAAATATCAGTTTCATCTTTTTTTGTACAGACCTTGTACTTATTGACGAGGTTCACGCTACTCTGGTGATCTAGGAGAATAAGACGATCGTCTTTAACGTTTCCGACCTCAACATGAAGACTGCAGCAAGCTTAGAGAAGCATTTGAGCGGAGAAGTTATTTGCGCATGCGTCGAAAGGAACACACCAAACTTTCAGCCATTTTGGACACTCGATCGTTGTTTGACAATCGTTCGTGTTAGTCTTTTTGACTGTTTTTTGTGAAAATGGAAAAAATAATGAGTATTTAATTGCCATTAAGTACTTGTTTTTAAAAGACAATAGCCCTACGCAATTCATAAACAAGTTGAACGCTGTGTGCAGGGAATCGTATTTAAGTTTATGGTAGAATTACGATAATGATTGACGTAATTTAATCCGATACTTTTACCCGTCGGCAAGATTCGCATAAAGCGGAAAGAATGAGCCCTCGACTCGAGTCTATTATGCCGTTGAAATAGGAAATTCAACCTCCAACTCAGGCCATGACGGATAAATGTAAAACTTCAGCAGGAGTATGTATGTAGTGTTTGAAGTATAGAGAAGGTAAATCTGAAAATTTACTCTCTCTTTGGATAAAGAATCCCAAGTAACAGCAATTGCAAATGATTAGGCTTTCAACTACCTATAACTGGGGAACTTGAGTGAGGAATTCAGTTGCGACGCGGTAGGCAGTTACAGTACTTCATTGGGCATTGAGATATGTAAAAGGAAGTAGCGTAGTCATAAAAGAAAGATCTGATAAGGTCCTGTTTCGTCCTATACTGGAATACTTTTCCCAATATGGGTTCCATACAAAATGGAACATATTAAAATGACGTACAACGTACGGTGGATAGTTATGTACTTCGTTAGCATAGACGTTTCGATAGCGTAGTGGACATGTCGAGTATTCTGGAATAGAAGAGTTTGCAAAATAGAAGAAAGAAGAATAAGCTAGGTGTGACGTATTGTAATAGGTTCAAATTACGACGCGTGGGAAGATGGAACCATGGAAATGAACTATGGTTACGCAACAATGGGGATAGGTCCACGCAACAATGCCCTCGGGGACTACATGTTCTCCTTTCCTACATCACCTCCAATTACCTCCGAAAACTTACATTTTCCTTCTCCACGAACTACACGGCCTCGATGGTCCACAAGAGATTTCAGTTTCTCAATCTTACAGTGTTCATATTCCCTTGACATGCAAAAATACGTCGTACGCTCAGTCCTTCGTGGAATTTTAAGAAGATATTCGAGTGAATTTAGGGATTTGTTCTAAAGAGCTGGATTGAGCCTTTTGCCATTATGACACAGCGTTATAATTGCCCATAACGATATTTCATTTGAAGATGATTAATTAAAAAGAGGGATGACGCCAAACACAGATCAGATTGCATTAATGAATTAATAATTATTATAACTAAATAAGAAATCGATAGGAAACAAAAGTGAATAATCCGTTTCAAAATTATTGATTTGGAGTAAGAATCGTCAAAGATATTAATGTTTAATCAATTTTTTAAATCTTTTATTCATACTTATTGGAAAAACGTTACGCAAAACGAAAATATTATCCAGCAATCCAAAATTAAAGTAAAGCTAACTAATTATCATAATCTAATGTTTAACTTAAAAAAACCATCCTTTGGCTAAATTTCAGCTTTGCTTATCAACAAATTTTCGTCGAGACCCATTTATCAAGCGACTGGATAAATAAGTTTCATCCATTTTGCTTAATTTACTGGGTAAATTACATTCATCCACATTATTAACTTGTTTATTTTTAGAAAAAAATGACCTCGTTATGAGTAAAACTCTTTTTCTATTTACAAAATCTTTTTTTCTTTTTATTTGGTTATGAACGCTCCCAGTAAATTAACGGCAAAAATACCAACAAATTTAGAATTTTCAAATAACGGAGATGGCGTGTTTCCGAAACTCCATTTTGTAGAGTCACAATAAAAAAATGGATTCCCAAACACACGCCACATCATTTTTGAAGAGTATTGCCATCTTAATGTTGAGTTCGGAAACTTTTCAGACAACTCATGTTGATAGCAATCGCCTATGGAATACTTTTCTCATGGTAATCCTTATGCTTCCGAAACGTCTATCTGATATATCCATGCTGCTTCCGGGAATTACCGTCGCGTAGGTGATTTGATAAACAACTGGATAGACGCCTCCACGAATGGGGGCGAAACAAATGTTGGGGTATGGATTCATTTTTCTCATATGTTACCCCTCAATCATACACATTTTCTTGAAAAGCGGATTATATTTTATTCGTTATATAACTTATTGTACACTTCCATTTTTATATATGTCTAATAGGCAAAGAGGAAAACAAACGAGAAAGTACTAGGCATGAACAGAGGAGGGGAGATTGTCGCGAGAAACCCAAAGAAGGTAGAAGAAATTATGATGGGCCCCTTATTTACCTGTATACCACCGTGTCGTCCCCAAATAATCTGAGGTTGCTACTAACGTGTGAGCTTAAGTCATTAATGTATATTAAGAATACAAGCGGCCCTATCACACTTCCTTGGGGGACGCCCGAAGTTACATCTAAATCTGTTGGGTACAACCCATCGATGACTAATATTTGTTTGCGACTTGAGAAGAAGTGTCTATTCCAATTTATTATTTTCTCAATGATACCGTTGCATTTAAGTTTGTGTAACAATTTATTGTGCGGGACTTTATCGAAGGCTTTCTTGAAATCCAGAAATACTGCATCAACTTGTGTGTTGTTTTCTCCTGATCTAAGTACGTCGTGAATGAAAATACTCAAATATGTTTCACAAGATCTGCTCTTCCTAAATCAGTGTTGGTTGTGGCTTAGTATTATCCTATCAATCACAAATCTCATGAAGTTATTGACAATAATGTGTTATGATATTTTTCAATAGATCGATGCTACAGAAATGGGTCGGTAATTGGTTGGTTTATCCCTATTGCCGCCTTCATAGATGAAAGTTATATGGGCTAGCTTCCAGTCGCGAGGTATCGAGCCTTCTTCCATCGGTTTTAGAAAAACAATGTCTAAAAAGGGAGCATTATCTTCAGCTAATTTAGGTATTCAGGTATTCATATTTAATTCAGGTATTTCTTCCGGACCTCGAGCTTCGTAGATTTCCACCGGGCTGGAATTTTGGCGCTATCGCCTTAATCGCCCATGTTGGATTGGAAGTACGTATGTCTCATTAGCGATGATTTTGAGAATATACTATTAGCCCTATTTTAATACGAGAAGAGAGATCACGTAAATAAAATAAGAGAGACTAAGTTTACAAGCGATAGCTGTAAAATGTCATTTTTCCCATTAAATAAGATGGAACAGAAAGGCATTATCCGATCGCGCTAGGGGAAAAGTATTTTATTTTTTCGTTAGTGTATATACACAAACATTATATATATATGCATATATACATACATATGCACACACACGACATACGTAAACACACATGTCAACACACACACTTGAAAATATCCTCTTAATCTGTACCTATGTTTTAATAGTGATTTTAATGTGTACAATGTATTTATTTTTTATTTTATATGACTAAAATTTTGGGATAGCTATTTGTACCCATTATTAACCTATAGGTGATCATTAATAAACCGTATTCATATTTTCTATTAAATCGACGTTTTCTGTTTTGAATGTCTTCAACACATTTCATGTTTTCTTTTCAGGTAAGTGTCCTACGGTGGAAGGAGGAGTATAGCTGATGGCCGTATCGGAAGATTAATGGTTCGTGTCTCGCAATTTATTATTACTGTTTGAGATTCATCTTTGGCAGGGTCGAAGCGTAATTAACCTATCTCTAGTTAAAATGTAATGGCTAATTTTCCATTGCATTATTACGTTCGTGGACTAATGTGTAACAGTCTATATTAGCAGTGTTTGTCGTCCACCAACAAAATTGGCACCGAGCGGTTGGTTGGCTGTTGATCCGAACTTTTAACTGTAGATCGTCATTATAACAATCTCATAGCTCTGAATCTGTTTGTACCTATGAACTTACAGGTTACTTTTAGATTTAAAATGATAGATTTCCTATTTTTTTATTAACAAGGATGCAGTTGACTCCAACTTTACCTGCGATTATCATATGATTTTAAAATGACTATATTCCCGTATTCGTACTTATCTAGTTGTTATCTTCGGCTGATTCCTTCAATATTTTAGCAGGTATTTCTTCCGGACCTGGGATTTTGTTGGCTTTAATACCACGGAGCTGATTTGCTGTTCCTTTCTTGGCCAGTGTAATGTCACTCTTGTGTTCTCCGAGTGGGTGTGGAAGGGGACTACATTTTAACTACATTCTAAGGAGCATGTTTTTGTCCGTTGATAGAATATTTTTTTGCATGCGTGTAAGTTGAAAGAGTTTTTGCAAGAATGTATACGCCACTTTGGGTATATGTTTGCATAAGTGTGTTGATTTTGCATGTGGTTTTGTTCTCTTTTACGGGTTGTGCCTCAACACCCCCCGCCACACTCCCATGCGGCGGCTAGCGGTGTATTACGTAGATGTAGATGAAGAAAGATTTATAGAGAGAGCGTTTTAATTGGTGATTGAGAGTTGATGAAGACTGCGTTATAAATAGGTGAACATGGAATGGGTAGGGATAGGATAGGCGCATGTCGGACATAATGAAGGAAGGTAGGAAGCATGGGGAATTGAAGAGCTATTTATCGAAGTGTAAGGTGTCAATTTGTGTCTTGTAAGGTGAGTTTAAGAAATCTGAACGGTAGGCCATTAAAAGAAATCTTCACAATCTTCGTCTTATACAATTTAATACATCTCTTACAAATCCTTATTGTACACCACTTTAATGATCTCAAACGAAAAAAAATCACAAATCTCTTTCGGCAATATCTTCCAGACAGCCTTGAACGCCTCTTTCGCCGATGTTGGAGACGGTTCAGGCACCAGATTTATCGTAAGAGACGACCAAACGACCGGAATCCGTCACTCTCCTTCTGTTTAATATGCATAATTTCTCTCGCAAACATTCTAATGCTGAAAACAGTTTTACTATTTCCTTATTAGCGTCTTCGCAAGAGGCGCCACGGGTTGTCCAAATATTAGCATTCGCCGCTTCGCCATAATAAACACCGGGAAATGCCGGGACTAATGAGCCTAAATGGGACCGCCATAGCAGATGCGCAGGGCGTAAATCTCCAGAGTCCAAACTAACTAAATCCCCCATATGCCAGGAGTGGGAAAACTTAGGGGTCGTTCCCTGCACCCTAGGAAACCCTAGCGGATTCCGCTCGTCTTGAATTATTAGGCGCTCATACCTTTTAGAAGAAAAAAAGTCGACATCCCCCCCTAACCTCAAGAAATCTTGCAAATCCAAAGTTCTGTTGCTCAAACCTATTCCACCTCTCTCATTTTTTTTCTTTTGCCTTAAAAACAAAAAAAAAGAAAGTCCCAAGCAAGAGAGCAACTAAGGTTTGATAAGTGGCGTTGCCACGACAACGGGCGCCAGGTAGTTTGTCGTCCCGTTGCTAGGGTCCGGAGCATTTGTAAGGATGCCATCGGGAGTAATGGAACTGCGACGGAGGCTCGCGGTGATTCCCACTCCACTCCTCGCTGCCTCCGTCTCCTCTGTCTCCTTGATTGATTCACTGTCGCCAAAGAACCTGCCCCCCATCTTTTTTTTATCAAGGATATTGTAGCATAAGTGAGTCATTTTTTCCACTTCCCCCTTACCCCCTTAATTTTTTCGACCGAAACGAGAGACTCAGAGAGCGTACCCGGAAATTCGTTCCCATGTCGGCGACTTGGGCGATATTCGAGGCAACAAATCGACTTAATTTTACGAAGGGTTGACGCTCAAACGAGTGCAATTTATTCAAGACTGCAGAATGAGCAAATCCAAAGAGATACCTGCAGTGCAGTGTATCTTTCAAGTGTGGAAATAGGATTCTTGTGGAAATTACATCGACGCACGGAGTGAAAAACTCGGACAATGCCAACAAACTCAGCTGCGCAACAAGCCGAAACGTGGCTTTTTTTTAGGTGACCTATAGTGTAGCTCTTCTAGATATAATAATTCCTATAAATTCGTCTAAAATCTAAACATGTGATCCTGTTCAATCATACATGGCCATATGTATATATATATATATATATATATATATATATATATATATACATATATATATATATATATATATAGATGATTTCGCCGACGTAACACGGAAGGGTTGAATAATAAATTGGACAGCAACACACAATATAGAAACACATAAAAAGATCACTCACACGTTATTTCTTGATCATTTCGACGGAATTCTGCTCCGTCTTCATCGGAAGATATAGAAGTAATGTTCTTACTTCTATAATTAGAAGATATAGAAGTAATTATAGAAGTAAGAACATTACTTCTATATCTTTCGATGAAGACGGAGCAGAATTTGTCGAAGTGATCAAGAAATAACGTGTGAGTAATCTTTTTATGTGTTTCTATATTGTTTGTTGTTCGAAAAGTGAAGAGTCAGGCGTGATGTTGTGGAATCGAGACATAATGAAAACTTCGTTGCAATTTTCCACAGTTAAAACTTTATTGCCGACCATGGTTTCGATACACTGTATCATCATCAGGTCTACCACCTGATGGTGATACAGTGTATCGAAACCATGGTCGGCAATAAAGTTTTAACTGTGGAAAATTGCAACGAAGTTTTCATTTTGTTTGTTGTTGTCCAATTTACACACACACATATATATATATATATATATATATATATATATATATATATATATATATATATATACATATACATATATACTACCTTGATCAAAACGTTCCCGGAATAAACACCGTGTGGCGCTCCCATCGTTCCGATTTGAGTTCTGTTTTTTTTGTTAAATTGGTACATCTGTTGTTGATATTCCCTTTAAATCTTAGTGTCATAACTTGACATTTGCAAAAGTTACGTAGCCAAGAGTACATCTATCTCTGTGTGTGTTGGCGATTTTTTACAATTGCAGAAATGGATTTAAATTTGCAACAACGAACTTGTATTAAATTTTGCGTAAAAAACGGATTTAGTGGCGCACGGACGTTGGAAATGTTGGAAAAGTGTTTCGGCAACGATTCTCTAAAAAAAACGGTCGTTTACCAGTGGCACGAGCGGTTCAGAAGTGGTCGTGAGTCAATCGAAGATGATGAACGCAGTGGCAGACCATCGACATCGAAAGTCGGTGAAAAAATTGATAAAGTAAAAGAAATGTTGGTCAATAACCGCAAATTAACCATCAGAGAAATAGCGGAGGACTTGAACATTGCCTATGGATCCGCCCAAGACATTGTGGTTAATGATTTGGGTTTCCGTCGTGTAGCAGCAAAGTTGGTGCCAAAAGACCTCAATTTCATGCAAAAGAGAGACCGTGTTGACGTCGCAAAAGACATGATTTGCGAGACTGAATCCGATCCCACATTCATCAAAAGGATCATTACTGGAGACGAGACGTGGGTTTATGAGTACGACACGCAATCCAGACATCAGGCAAGTGAATGGCGTTCACCAAATGAGCCGAGACCAAAAAAACCACGTCGTTTTCAGTCAAAAAAGAAGGCAATGCTGACGGTTTTCATGGATTACAACGGTGTAGTGCATCATGAATTTTTGCCAGAAGGCCAGACAGTAAACAAAGAGTATTATTTGGGCGTTATGAGACGTTTGCGTGAAGCAATTCGCCGAAAGAGACCAGAAATGTGGGCAGAAAACTCGTGGATTTTGCACCATGATAACGCACCATCGCACAGTGCTATCATTATTCGTAATTTTTTGACGAAAAATGCAACAAATACCATCCAACAGCCACCGAATTCACCTGATTTGGCTCCCTGTGACTTCTTTCTGTTCAATCGAGTTAAAAAACCATTACGGGGAACGCGTTTTAGCAGCCGAGAGGAAGTAATGGAAAAATCGCAGGAAGCACTGATGGACATACCGAAAACCGAATATAAAAAATGTTTCGAGGATTGGATCAAGCGCTGGCATAAGTGTGTTGCAGTCGATGGGGATTACTTTGAAGGGGACAATATAGATTTAGATGAATAAACTTGTATTTTTAATTTTCTGAATAAATTCCGGGAAATATTTGATCAAGGTAGTATATATACATATATATATATACATATATATATATATATATATATATATATATATATATATATATATATATATATATATATATATATATATATATATATACATATACATATATACATATACATATATATACGAGGGTCATCCGGAAAGTAGTACCCGTTCGTGAAATAAAGACACAAAAGTAAATATTAACAAACATAAAAAATTTTATTTGAAAGAGGATACTTTAAACTACTTCTCAACATAATCTCCAAGCAAATTAAGGCATTTGTCATAACGTGTGACAAGTTTCTGTATTCCTGCTGCATAGTCCTTCGCCGCCAGCTCATTGAGATACGCGAGGGACCCATCTTGCACAAATTTTTGCATAATGCAGATGGTGTTTAACAATTTCATGAACAATTGTTCGAGAAACATTGGGAAAATGCTCACAGATGTCATCAATTGTGACGCGCCGATCGTTCCTCACGAATTCGTCAACTGAGCTCACCAGTTGGTCTGTAATGACAGACGGTCTCTCCGAACGCTCATCGTCGTGTGTGTTCCCCCTCCCCATGTTGAAGTTGCGACACCACCGCCGAACAGACGACTCGTCCATTACATTGTCTCCATACACCTCCTTTAATTGGCGATGAATATCACATGGGCGAACGTTTCTTGCATTGAGGAATTTAATCACTGCCCTCACTTCACAACTGGCGGCGTTCTCAATTTTTTTAAACATTGTAAACAATCACAGAAACAACACAGGCAATGCTAGCGTCACGCAACTTGGCTCAGAGAAGGCAGACAAGCCACTGAAGCTATCTGACCTCGTCCAGCGGCTACTCGCGTCGTCAGCACTTCATGCGGCACGAACGGGTACTACTTTCCGGATGACCCTCGTGTGTGTGTGTATATATATATATATATATATATATATATATATATATATATATATATATATATATATATATATAATCTCCGAAATTTTCGCATTGATGTTATGCAATCAATTTAAATTGTTATTTCTCCCCCTGCCTCTATGCCTTTTCCGCGTTTACTTTGTTTATTTTTGTCAATTTTAAGCCAAATCCATGATGCAATAAAAGTGTATCGAAAATAATCAAGAGTGTAAACACAGATGGATCAGGCAAATTATTAGAGAAGGGCACAAAATTTAAGGTTCAATTAATAATGGGAGGCTCTAGGTATTCTCGTCAGTTCCTTAGAGCGGCAGTCAACGGGGAAACTGGTTTACGATGATACCCTGTCCAAAGCTTCGTTTGGGGACGGGACGTTCTGAATGTGCTGACGCCTGGATATTGTCTCAGGAGATATACGCAGAGAGACAAGGGCTAGAGGACTGGAGTCGGAAAGCGACTCTTGCTGGACAGAGTGCGAGGGACGAGCCATCGCCATGTCCCTTGTCTTCCTTCCCGGGAAGGCAGGAGACGAAAGTATACTCTTGCAAGACGAGGCGGAGGGGGAGATCAAGTGCTATGCTAGACAACCACTAAAGCATCGATTTTAGGCCGCTGATTCCGGCAAGAGAGTTGCATGTACGATAAGTGACGTTTCCGAACGAAACACGCCCAAGCGCAGTCGCCGTGTGCGTAGGTAAGGTCCACCATCATTAATTTGATTTCTATCCTTTTTTCGTTTGTTTATTGTAACTGTCGACGCGAAGATAGTTTGGTGAGACAGAAAAAGAAGAAATTAGGTTGTTTAGCGAAGGAAATATGAGGTAGTACTAGGAATAGTCGAGGAAGAAAGCTACCTATGAGGATGTCATAATGAAAAGGATAACTATTTTGACGTATTCTGAGGCAAGATCGTTTACAAAAGACGATAATGAAAGGACAACTAAGGCTCTTTCACCCGACAGAATGACCATTTGGCAAGAAACAGCGTAGAAGACGTCTTGAATAGTATAAACGGAATTCCCAAGCGATTAAAAATCGAAACTTGATTTACAACTTGGACGAGGTCGTAACATACGGGGGTAGGCTGACAACACAATGCACACATGCTTGTAGACTTCAAACAAGATGGCCTTCGGAAGCACTCCTGGTGGCATGAGGAAGTAACATTCCCCCTCCAAATGCATGAGCAGGTGTGAGGTTGTTTCATTCATCCAGTATATTTCGAGAAGCCGAAGTATGGAGACCTGCTCTAGTGCTATTTCAACGCGAGTTAAACAGCGTGCTGTTATCGAAATTTTAACTGCTGAAAAAGTGAATCCTACTGAGGTTCATCGTCATTTAAAGGCTGTTTATTTTGACTACACTGTTGATAAGTCTACCATAAATCAATGGGTAGTAAAATTTCGTGGTTGCGAGCCTAGAAAAGCCATAATTGTTGATGAAACACGCAGCGGACGTCCGACCACTGCCACAGACAATAAACATCGCAAACTCGTCGAAGATTTAATTCAAAAAGACCGACGAATCACTCAAAAGCGTATTGCAAACCATATTGGAATATCCAAGGAACGTGTCGGCTTCATTATTAAACAATTGGGATACCGTAAAATCTGTGCACGATGGGTACCACACCGTCTCACAGACGAGAACAAACAAAACCCTCCCTATTCCCCAGACCTTGCACCATTCAATTTTTATTTTTTTATTCAACTCAAGAGACATCTCAAGGGTAATCATTACACCTCGGAAGATGAGGTGAAGGCATAAATTCGATAATAGCACGCTGTTTAAATCGCGTTGGAATAGCACTAGAACACGTCTCCATACTTCCGCTTCTCAAATACACTGGATGAACGTAACGCCCTCTAACCTGTGCATAAGTATTGAGGGGGAATGTTACTTCCACATGCCACCAGGAGTGCTTCTTAAAGGTCATTTTATTTGTGGTCTACAAGCATGTTTGCATTAGTTTTCACCCTACCTCCTACCCTAATTGAAGAAACTTTGATGTGAACACTTACTTCTATGGCACTCACAAACAACGTGGCAACAAGCGTCAAATGAACACCATTTGTAATTATTTCAATGCAAAATGGGAAATAACTTTTGTATGTTCCCTAAAAAGGGATATAGAGCTTCGAGGAGAACAAAAAAATCGCGTAACGACATTTTGGAGACAAGTTTGCTCTTGTTTCAAAATTGCTGGATAGCTCGACGGCAGTAACAAATGTCAAATCGTTTGTTTATTTTTGAGATTCTCTGCGGTATGCAAACAACGATTAGAAAATGAACATTATTCGTTCTAATAGCTGGGAATTACTACGCGCGTAGCTCAGACTTGAGATAAAATAGATTAAATATATTGAATGGCCTAATCCATGTTCAGGAAATTTCCGTGCTGAATTATGAATGTGAGCTCTGATTGGAAAAAAATGGACCGTTCAAAAGTCTAATCAATTTGAATACGGCTGAGGTCATGACGTCGGTTACATTGAAAGTTTCTCGTACGAAACTTGATTGCGTCAAAGATTTCCCACGTGAAAATTATACTTTACCTATAGACAAGAGGTTCCCAGACATTTTAATAAGCGGGGAACATAAGTACATACATGTGTAAAGTAATGGCAGATCTAATTTTAAAAAACGTGATTTTTTTAAACTATAATTTTTTGACCATTTGGTTATCCGAAGCGTAAATAAAAGTTGGCGGCGTATCTGGAATAGTATTACAAATGTTTTCGCGAGCTATTAGCAATAAAGGATTTTCTCGTAAAAGTTTAGTTTGATGGAAGACTGCATACGATATAAAACGCTTTCATGGACTAGATAAGACCTTTTCTCGGGCCGATTCTTTGCCCGCAAGCCTTAATTCAAGGACACATAACTTTAAGGGGAAGAATTATAAATGGAAAAATTGGTGAAATTAAGAAAAAAATGGAATATTAATAAAAATTACCTGATCATTAATGAAGTTATTAGATAGAGGTGTTAACAGGAAAGCGTTGAGAATTAGGTTTAACAAGGGACAAAGGATATAAAAAACAAAAGGATTGTGACCAAGTGGGGAGGGATTGGCGGAGCCTTACAGAACCACTTCGAACCAATCCCTGAACGACAAAGGAGTTTTGCAAGTCACCGAAAAGGATTTTGCTTCCGTTAATAACCTATCAAAAACAACGCAAATCCTTCGTTCGTTTACTCACAGGAAGAGTTCCTTGTTGATCTTCTTCATCGGATGGTGGCAGAGGACAATGGGGGGGAGAGGGGGAATGGGTGCCTGGAGAAGTTAAGCTGGAAATTAAGTTTGTCATAATGCCCGTCCATATAATGGGGACTCACTTAAAACAACACGAATTGATTGGGGGAAAAAGAATTGACCAATCCCAACAAGTCTCTCATAAGTGATTTGAAAAAAATGGTACCTCTTCAAACAACCGTACAAACACCATGATAATTCTCAAATGAAGTTCTTCAATAATCCATTGCCTTCAAGTCCTTTGCTTTTTTATCAAGATGGAAATAAAAAAATTAGGCATTACTAAAAAAGGACTCGGAAGATGTGTCGAAAAGGTAAAAGAGAAATGTTGCCCCTCGCTAGTTTCGAGGCCTCATTTGGAATATTTACAGCATTGGATCGGCACGAAGTTGGATTAATTGCCGAATTGGATCGCGTGCAGTGTAGAGGAGCTAAATTTGTAAAATTTTGCTATGATAAATGGAGTAGCGTATCCAAAATAGTAGAGACGTCAGGTTGGGAATCACTCATGGAGAGAAGTTTGAATTGAAGGTTAAGTCTGTTGCGTATGACATTAAAGACGTCTCTTTAGCAATGATGTTGAAAATGTATCATTAGCTTCATCGTACTACGGTAGACGACATAATGCTAATAAAGTTAGATAGATTAAGCGTAGAACAGATAGAATTAAGATGTCATTTTTCCAACGAACGATAAGGGATCAGAATAAAATTGTTCTACCGCGGTAGGGTTATGTTTGGGTAAAATTATTCTGGTTTGTATTTCACCTCAAAATTTTTCACATGGACATTAAGGTATCAGAATGTAATCAGATAATTTTCTCCAACGGCGGTAGAATGTTGGTTAAAATATTTGGGCTAAAATTTGTCTGGTATCTGGGTCTGGTGTAATCATCCCCTGCCACACACCCTAGTCATGGCTAACCTAATATATAGCTAGCTTAATATAATGTGTATATAGGGATATATACAATAAAATTAATAGATATAAGGGAAAGGTTTAGAAACATATCAAATACAACATCATGAATGGTGGGGAAGGCGGGATCGAGCAGATCACAAGCGTAAAAAAGTATTTTTGACCGGGTGGTTGCGGCTTGTTGTCTACTAGATTCCTCCTTCCCCACCAGTCTTGTGTTCGTCTTTTATATGTTTCTAACCCTTTTCATCTAATCTCTATCTATGTAAATGAATATGTGTTTGGTATGTGGCTGGTTTTCGTGTTTGAATGAGTGGGTGTGCATAGTCAGAAATATCCATTTCACATATTAACCTTACTCTAAAAATCTCAAACCTGGTGATATTTTTTTAAGGTTATCATTTAATCGTATTGTGGTAATACTTTTGCTTTCAATTCTTCTCCTTAAATTTTTTTTTCTTTCTTATTATCAATCAGTAATTTGGTTCTTATTGATTTAACTCCACACACACGTATGCATATATATATATATATATATATATATATATATATATATATATATATATATATATACTCATATATACAGAAACATATATAAGGAAAAGGGATAGGAACACGTATAAAGGACGAACACAATAGAGGTGGGGAAGGCGGAATCGAACGGATCACAAGAGTAAAAATATTTCCTCAACCGGGACTCGAACACCGGATCTTTCCACTTGCCGGGCGGATGCTCTTAACCACTTGAGCTATCGAGGATATGTAATTTACCCTGAGATCCGTGGGTCTTATATGTCGCCAAGCGCCCCGATTCTTTAGCCAAGAGATGGCGTCAGGGGGCTGTTTCACCCACCAAAGGAGAAATAGACAATACACAAGAGGAAAGGTCAGTGGTTAGAATTCATACAACATCATACAGGAAAGAAACAGTGCGTTTCGTGGCACGCATAGCCAGAAGAAAGAGATGAGCCACATTGGCCAAATACACATTCAAACACGAAATCCCGCCAAACGGCGAATAAATACTCATATATACAGAAACATGTATAAGGAAAAGGGATAGGAACACGTATAAAGGACGAAAACAATAGAGGTGGGGAAGGCGGAATCGAACGGATCACAAGAGTAAAAATATTTCCTCAACCGGGACTCGAACACCGGATCTTTCCACTTCCCGGGCGGATGCTCTTAACCACTTGAGCTATGATATAAATTATTTTATTCGGTTCAGAATATTACAGAGTTTGTTAGCATTATGCATAATATCAGGTCACAGATTATGGGTACATCATGTTTTTCTTTAGTATAAGTGTATACATGGATACATATATGATACATATACCACATACATATCCACTTGTACATACATACGCACACATGCATATCCACACGCACATACATAAGCATATGCATACAGACGCATACTCGTGAATTTGACCATTAACATTTAGAAAGAAAAAAAAGAAAGGAAGACAAGGTCCACAGATATTAGGAGGGAGATTTTAACTAGCAATGGAAAATTATGTATTGTAAGAAATTATCAATGGCAGGGTTGAAATTATCCATTCAATCAGTCATTCAGCAAAAAAAAAACTCTCCAACGATGGACGAAGTGTGTCCGGCACCGGGTGGCTACCGGACATCACTTCCCAGAGTTCTGATCGTGGCTAGCGTCGCTCCGGTCGCGACTCGACCCCGGGCGACGAGTGCTTCGCCGTTTCCCGGGACGCCTCGTCCAACGGGTCGACGAGCGAGGACGCGGCATTTCGCCACATCCCTCCCCCCCGGCCTCGTCCGAAGAGGAAGAGCCAGCCGTGGTCTCCACGAAGACCGGGTAACTCGGCAGCGTTCCACAGGGGGCCTTCTTCGAAGGAGCACCGCTGGGGGCCGCCAAGGGGCAGGACGCACCCTCGGGGAGGGTCGGAGTGGCGGACTGGGGCTCATCTGCGGAAGGGTTGTGGTCGGGAAAAATCAGGGGAGATAGTTGCTTGTGGTCCGTATCTTGAGAAGCGCTGGGAAGATCGTCGACACATTGACTGTCCTTAATGGGGAAAGAAGATGGGGTATGTGGGATTTTTGACTTTGGGAAACTTGTATGCGGGTCGACTTCCGGGGTCGGTGACGCTTCCTTTACAGTCAATGATAAAGGGGTCGAGGGATGAGCTGTTGGGGACTGGAAAACATCGCAATCAGATGCATCCTCCTCACCTGTCACCAGAGGTTCTTGGGGTGTTTGAAACCCGTGATGCAAGGATTGCGTAGCGAGGGCGTCGATGGCGTGAGCGGGGGGAGGGGGGGCGAAAGACCATCCCTCCTCATTTGACGAGCTCACGGAGACGGGGGCTGGACGTTGTGTGATATTAGGCGAGGTGGTAGGTATGTGAACCATTTGTAGAACGGTATTCGAGACCAGGAGCTTGGGTTTGTCTGTCCTCTTCTTTTTCGGTTCCCTTTCCTCCGTTGACGATTTTCGCTCCCGCTGACATTTCCCTCCAATTGAAGGGAGATGCGGGGGACCAACGGGAGCAGCCGGGACCGCACCCTCGATGAGTAGAAGCGACCGCGCTCTCTCCTCCACAGCCACTTCGGGCTCGTCCATCTCCACGGCGGCGTTAGGGTTGGAGGGCATCGTCATTGCCTCCACATAGCTCTTACCTCCCTGGTTCCGAGGGCAGGTCTTGCGCTCGTGGCCTTCTTGATTACAGCGGGCGCAAGTGCGGCGCTGACCCTCATAGATGATGATGGCCCGGTTGCCGCCGATGAGGAGGTACGAGGGGATATTTCTCTCGACCGTCATCCGCACAACCCTGGTGCCAGTAAGCACCCGCGCCATATTTTCTCCCTCCCACCTATTCTCCCACGAGCGATGTATTTTACCAAAGCGTTGGAGCTCGCCTGTTATGTCTTCCAATGGGGTCTCCACGGGGAGACAAAGAACCCTGACATTACACGGGCTGCCGGAAGTCTCGTCAATTGTTATTGTCGTCCTCTGGTCACTTAAAGACGGAAACGGTAGTTTCCGCGGAGTATTGTCTAAAATCCTAGTCATTGTAGCTTCGGTTGCCAACTTCAGGAATATCAAATGGCGATTGTATCCAAATTGGATCGCCACTATCTCTTCGGGTGTGAGGCCCAGCGACTCTAACGTGAAGAGGTGGACCTCCAACGGGGTAGGGGGCTTCGCCATCTCGTCAACTTGCAAGGCGAGCGTGTTTAAACGGCGCACAGCCATTTGAAGAAATCAAATTCAGCACACTAGCATGAAGAAGGAAAGCGCAACAAAAAAAAACGAGCACTTTAAAGGGAAATAAAACACTCACGAACGCTCCCTCCCCGCCACACGCACCCGGCGGTAGCAAACAAAAGGAGCCTAAGCTCTACACCAGGAGTCAAGGTCAGTCTTGATCCACTAAACAAAACAAAAGTACGGCCTTCCCGGCGGAAGAAGTCGAGAGTCAAACTGCGCGCTTCTTGATGAACTAGGCGGTCAACCGCCGCTCGAAACAAAACACGATCGGAACCTCGATTTCCGAGAGAGTCCGGCAGTGCCGCTCTCCAAACCCCGGCGACCGAAGCCTCGGACGCCGGCGATTTTAGACACTCGGTGAACACAGGCACGTCCTGCTATCTAGGCAGCTATCGAGGATATGTAATTTACCCTGAGATCCGTGGGTCTTATATGTCGCCAAGCGCCCCGATTCTTTAGCCAAGAGATGGCGTCAGGGGGCTGTTTCACCCACATTATTTACTAATTATAACTAAAAATACGTCTTATTTTGCCAAAACCGAAATTCTTTTCTTCTTCGGCTGTTGAATGACATTAAAAATGTATCCGCTCAGGTACTTAAATGATATCTGCGGTATGCACCAGTTATCGCCAGTTATTCCTCATCTCCGAGGTTGTCATTTCGTCTAATTGGCTGGTAAGCACGGAAGGAGAATTTCCGAGATCCATCTAATAAGGGGCGCGCAATAAAGCCTGCTGCCTAATGACCCTGGGCCCGCTTTGTAGTAAGAATTAAAAACGAAGGCAGAATGTGAAACCTCAATGGACCCTCGTAGATTCATATCTGTGGGAATTTATTTTGTTATTACGGTGGACTGAAGAGATAATAAACGAGGAAATATTGTTGGAAATTACTTTGTTCAAAATTCGTTAGTTACGTCTGAATTTTCGCAGCTAGTATTAAACTATACGGAATACTAACAAAGAACAAACGGTTTCCATGTCTTGATAGAGGCCCCTCAGTATCTTCTAACACTAAAACTGCATCAAACCTATGGACAGCCCTTTCCATTCTTTTCTCAATAGTAATTGTTCAGCATTAATCCCTTTGCATCACAACTTAATCGATATATATATATATATATATATATATATACATATATATAATATATATAATATATATAATATATATATTATATATATATATATATATATATATATATATATATATATATATGTATATGTATGTATGCATTCTATGCATATGTATGTATGTATATATATATATTTTTTCTTCTAAAAATATATATGTCGCATATATATAAACCGTATCCATATCTCCATAATACACCGCAAGGGTGGGTGGCGGGGGGTGTTAAATCACCACCCGTAAAAGAGGGAACAAAGCCACATGCAAAATCAACACATCCATGCAAACCTAAACCCACAGTGGCGTATACATTCATGCAAAAATACTTTCAACTTACACATATGCAAATACATATACTATCAACTAACAATCAATTTCACCCTAGGATGCAGTAAAAAATGTATCCAATAACTTGCAAGCTAGAATTTGAAAAGTTAGAAGGCGAAATTCCCCACTTGGGTCCCTATACAGGGATAAACGAAGTATGAAAGGGAAACTTAGAAAAAAAAGAAGGTAGAGCAATCAAAACTAAACCCTTTATATATATCGTTGAAACAGAGGGCTCTTCGGTGACCACAACTATGTAAAACATTGATTAAGATAGTCGAATACAAAAACACGAGGAAAGACATTCACATATGTAGTTGTGAAGTTTTGACGGCACGGCCTTCATCTTCAGAATGCTATGCGTAGATATTTTGCGTTTATATATGCATATTAATACACAATAAATGGTCATAAATATATATATATATATATATATATATATATATATATATATATATATTTAACTTTCATTATTTCCTTGTGACCATTTATTTTACCAAATTCCGATTTTACTAATAAAACTTAGTCCGTCTACCAGTACGTCAAACTCATTTCCTAAGGTCTCCGCCGTGCCCACATCTCAAAGATCCTCTAAATCACAGGGTAATGGTCTTGCCTCAAATAGACGTGATGTGCTCTATTATACTGCCTAAAACCTATGCATCAATGTTTCTGTTGGTTTTACTTTCGGTGTAATAGGCGGAAAAGATCATTTGCTTTGAAATAGGGAAGGATAAAGTAAATTCTTGCGTCCGTGTAAGAAATGGTTATCTCACATTTCCCCCGATCGGTAAGACGGTTAATTCCGATTTTCCAAAGAGGGAGAAATGAATTTGGAGATTTCTACAGCACACATTGGAATTCTAAGCCCGTCTTCTAAACATATCGTGGCCGAATTGCCCCGTTCGTTATAAAACCGTTACGATAAAACGAAAAGCGTCACATAAATGCTTTCGGAGTTGGGGTGGGAATCATTAGAACAAAGAAGATTCAATGCTAGGTTGAACTTACTATATAAATTCAGATTCGCATGTTTCAGCACCGAGGTATCGCAAATTATTCGCATTCCAACGTACCCTGGTCGTTTGGATCATGAATTTAAAATTCGGGAAATAAATGCCAGAGTTAGCAGAATATAGGACTCCTTCTTCCCACGGACATTCAGGGACGGGAACTGTAGTGTTATAGATAGCGAAAATTCCACTTGCCACCCTCAGCGTCTAGGGAATAATTAGTTATACTCAAATTCCATGCACTTTCACTAACCTAGTGTGTATTGTTGTCAAAACCCTTGCCGTATGACCGTATGGGACTGCCATTAAATAATGTAGGGCTCGTTACAGTATTGCTAGCTCTGCTTTGTCTGTTTTTAAAATTTCCTTTCCATCCCTGATCTCTCTCCGTACGGGTACCCTCCCGCTAACTGCAGCCTTGTGTCACATTCCCCACTCGTGCCCTTGGGGAGGAGACCGTTGTATGTTTCATGTCCATGTGGAAGTGGACTTCCGCCTTCTTACTTTTCAAATTTTAGCTTGCACGTTATTGGATAAAATTTCCCTACATTCTAAGGTGCATGTGTTTGCTAGTTGATATTATATGTATTTGCATGCGTTAAAGTTGAAAGAGTCTTTGCATTAATTTATACGCCACTATGGGTGCAGGTAAGCTAAAAATATGTTGACTTTGCATGTGGCTTTCTTCCCTTTTACGGGTGGTGACCCAACACCCCCCACCATACACCCTTGTGATGGCTTGCGGGGTATTATGTAGATATGCATATGTTAAATTGATTTGTCACGATCCATACGAGTAATGATTCACTTTTCGCACTATTAGTCATTTAAATCTAGCTTTTAACGTGATGAAAAAAGGTGTACAACTGAACACAGCGTCAGTAAAAACAAACTGAGTTGAAAGGAAAACTCAAAGCTTCACCATTGTCATGGAGAATACACCGGTAAACCAAATAGCGAACGAACTGTGACTTTTCATTTTCATCTCCTTGTGTTTTTGTTCGATTTTCTCTCTCTCTCTCTCTGTCACATTGCGAGATCGAAGTTTATCAGAACGGAAGCAGAAAAACAAAATCCGCCAAGTTTTCTCTTCGATTTAGATACTTGCTCCAAGACAAGCAGTCTTAAAAGTTTACTCCGGAGCGCGGAGTGTGTTTAATTTTTTTTCTCGTTAAATTTTCGTTTTTTCCTATCTCTCTCTCTCTCTCCTTTTCAAAAAGTCTCCGGGAACTCGCCAAGTGCGCAGCTCTTGTGGCGGCGACCGAACTTCCGCGTTGCCAAGGAGGTGCCCTAGTAAACAAGGGTAGGGAGAGGGAGGGAGGGAGCGTAGTCTGACTCTAATTGACTACGTCCGGATTGATCAAGGAGACCTTTCAATCAGCCCACCGGCACACAAAAAATTCCTTTATTTTTATTATCGCTCGGTGGAGGCGCAAATGTTTTCACGTTCATCGTTTTTTTTTTGCGTGGCGGAATAATGTTTTCATTTTTGGGTCGATTGAAAATGAAATTGAAGTTGGAGGGAAATTTTTATATTCTGGTTTGTTGATTAAAGGGAGTTGAACGAAGGTTTTTGTTGGAACGAAATTGGAGAATTTTTGGTACATAAATGGAGGATTGTTGGAATGAAATGCAGGAAATATTTTTTTTTGTAAGTTTTTCTCGTATTTCAGGCGTTGATTCGCCAAGTAGTTAGCACACGTCTGGAATACGATGCAAGGATTTGTGATATTTGAATAAAATGCTAATTCAGGAATGGACATCAGTTTAAGACATAATCAGCAGGATTTATAATAAAAATTACTACATGAAGAGAGTTGAACGAGACGGTTGTGTTGGAGATATTAAAATTGCAAACCTATTGATTCATGAAAGAGAACAGTCAAGACTTACGTGTAAAACTTTCCAAAAAGAAAGGGACGTACTATGAGATTTATTGCGACGCAGATGAAATTTTTATGGCACCAAATTATATAAGCTGACTCGATCTCCTTCGATAAAAAAAGAGATATTGTACACAGTGTCTTACACATACTCATGTAGTCATTCTTCCCTCGATACGATACACGCAAACAAAACGAAATTGTATCCCAAAATATGAATGTTTCTACTTTTCATTTATTGGTTTCTCTAAAATTGCATGAATTTTTTTAGGCATATATTCATGTCTTTGTACCAGTTTTTGTATGTATACGCTACCATACACACAAATGTAGGTATAGTGAAAGCAGCTTAAAAAATAACAATAATATACATGACACCCTGCTAAGCACCGCAACGGTGTGTGGCAGGGGTGATTACACACCAGATTACACTTGACCTAAAATACTGTCCCCCCACTACCGCAGTCGTAAAACGTTATTCTGATCTCTTATCGTGCGTTCCTGGAAATAATTAAATCTTAATGCTATCTGTTCTAGCACACTTAATCTCTCTAGTTTTATTTACATGATATCGCCTTCTGCTGTACGATAGGACAAATAATACATCTTCGCCATCACGTCTAGAGAGATATCCTTTGAAATTATGCAAGAGATACAATCTGTAATTTAATCTTCGCTCCGTGAGTAATTCCCAACTTCATAGCTCATCTAATGATTTTAATACCCTACTAAGTTTATCATAACGACGTTTTACAAACCTAGCTCATCTACGCTGCTCGCAATCCATTTCGGCAATCAACCCAACTTTGCTCTTTAATATTCTTGTCGCAACAATAATTCTAATCATACTAAACATACAGGTAGCGGGAGTATAAGCGTAACTAAGGCCGTGGTACAACCTGACTTCATCACACATTGTTCGAACTGTCCTCGTGCATCCGCGCATAATCATGAAGCCGTTATCACGAATACTTAAATTGTGAAAGACAGTCTTATCATTTACGTCAAGAATGGAAAGTTTCAGGTCGTATTTCTGCCCATAATTAATGTAACCACCTCATTCTAACGACGAATTTCATCGCCATCCTCATCCTGAACGATGTTTACAAACTTATGCGTACCAACAGGGTCGAGCATTAAGGAATCTTAAGGGCACACGCTTCGCTGAGGTCGGCGTCAAGCTCGAGTTTGTTACCCTTTTTTTTCCCTTTCCCTTACCTGTACCCTTTCTCCAAGTACCTGCTCCGGGTCGAAGACCATCAGTACCGAGGACCCTAGGAATGCTGAATTATTGAAATTGCCCATTAACACGAACACGCCTAGGAGCACGGGGGCTAGGTGAACTTGGGGGTTAGGGGGGCTTTTCCGCGGGGGCCAAACAAGGCCGGCGGGGCCGGGGGGGGGGAGGTTGGCTGGTGCCGGAGTGGACCGCAGCCGTGACCTCGCTGACCACAGAGGCGCTTCCTAAGTAAGCCCTGGCATGTATCGCTTCATCTTTGCACGGAGACGAAGCGAGTGGCGCTACGTGACGCAGACCAAAGATCCTAAGGCAAGCATGGGGTCTTGTGTATGCATAATCGGCGCCTCTGGTGGATCCATAGACTGGATCAAAATAATCCATCCATTAGAGTTTATTTCAACGGCTTAAAACACTGATAAATTCGTCCGTTTTGCTAATATCAAATAAATAACATAAACTAAACTACGGAATGAAATGAAACATAGCTGTCCAGTGGTTAGAGAGCTGGTCTATAGATCGTAGAACCCGGATTCCATTTTAGAGTGAAGCTTCTAGATATCATCAGCACTTCACCCAAGCTAAGTGAATTTAAATAGGATACTGGATCTTTCTGCTGAACCAAAAGCGGCACGAGTTATAAGTAACTGGTTTCCTTATCACCCTATTAATGTGAAACTTTCAAAATTTGACACCAAGGGCTCAAGACTTATGCGAACTATATACTTACCTATAAATAAAACTGTCGGGTTGTTGACTGTGATTTTTTCCTTTAATTGGCTCAACTGGGAAAATATAAGATTGGTCAGGGAGGACTTCTAACGATGCGGATTGAAATTAAAGTAGAACTCTTAATGTGGATCTAAAACCTTGTCTTTGAGATAAGAGGTTGAGCGTAGTTTGAAGAACCTTGAGATTTGAGAGTGGAGAAGAACGGAAAAAATTATATCGAGAGATGAAAAGTATAAAGAGGATGTTCTGAATAAGGTGGGAGAAGAGAGGGAGTTGGAATGAGGGAAATCTGAAGAAGGCAGAGGATGTGGACGAAGGATATATTTAGAGAAAGGGAGGTTGGCGGGATTTGAAGAGCCAGATACAAGCTTAGTCTAGAGTCCCTTAATTCGATTGGTGTGACCTTTGGCCGTAGGGAGGAAATAATAGATACTTCGTAGTAATTATCACAACTTTCGCTGTGGATAGCTGCGAGTCTTAGAACTGGGAGGGAGGCGATCGGGGAGAACGGATCACAGGACACTCTGTGATCGTTAATTGTAATATTGAGGACAGGAACAAATTCCCTGCCAGGGACAACCACTGGTGGTGTGTGTATGTGTTCATAAACTTAGGTATCCTTAGCGGAGTCTCTTTAAACCTGTGAAGGATCCCATTTAGGCGGCGTGTGTGTGTCCGTGATGTGTCACTGGCGAGGAAGTAACATTCCCGCAATACTACTGCAGAAGTACATTCTGGTTAAGAGGTTGTGGTTGGTCACTGCCGTGGATTTTCTTATCCTACAAGCCTTCACATAAAATTTAGTTTTCTTTTTTGAGATTAGTGGTGCCAACTTATTACGGCTGTAGGAATTTTCCTTTAATTTGTTATTTTAAGAGCCCGTACTGGTCAGGTTTTTAGTCTTAATATGTATAAATGTATATTATATATATATATATATTATTAATATAAATATAATATACATTATGTATTATATGTATATATATATATATATATATATATATATATATATAAACACACACACACACACACACGAACTATCTGTTTAATAGTGATTCGACTCTCAACTATTGTCCCTCAATTTGAAAAACCAACGAATCACCCTTTTGTCTATTACCATTGTTTCTAATATCCATTCCATTTCCTCACAGGCCACTCACCCCCTATCCCTCCTATTTTTAAGACTTATCACTCCTTGAGTACATCATGCACCCACCGCATCAAGCCTACATTCCGCCTAAGTCTGGCATACCTTGGTTATGTATCCTAATGATGGAGAATGGTATCTTCAAACACAATACTATTTTTGATATCTTAGACAAAGATAATTTTTTTGGACACATATATAGCAATCTGTCGCGAGATATTCTGAATATATTCACAATAAACGTTTTTCCTCTTCCTCTTTGTTCTTCGTTCTACCATCTTGTGCAAATCTTTTCCAAGAAAAAATATCATTAGATTACAGATTTCTGAATTTCCATTCGGATTAACAGTAAGGAATAAGCATAGAAAAGGCTAGTCCTTCAATTCCGACAAGTAATTATATTTGACATGTTCTATCATGAGATTTAAATTCTTCACGGTGAGAAATATTTTACAAAAAGCGCTGCCAAATACCGGACCACGTAAACATCTGTCCATCTCTTGGTCCCCATTACGTACCTGTATATCAGATTGGAGATTGATCCTAATCGTTTTTTTTCAATTCTTTAAGATGTTCACAGTGCATGAAAATGTCAATTGAGCTATTGTTACGACATATTTTGATCTACAGTCACAGGAGTCATTCGGAGGAGGGACGCCGGTAGACCGGTTTGAAGAATAATAATGGGGAACGAATGGTAAATTCCTTCAACGGTGACACACCGAGTGCCCATTTCTTTCCTCTCCAAATTCTTTCCATTTTCCCTCCATTTTTCTCGCGTTCGATTCCGTCTCCATGGTGACCCAAGCCCCATTCAACCGTCGTTCCCGTTCTCAACATAAACAACAAATGCCGCATTCAACCCTATTCAACTGTTCCGAACCCCGTGGCTATAAAGGAAATAACTTCCTCCTCTTAGGAATCATGGTGTGGACGGACAGACAGCCACTGAGGAGAGCTGTCACGCAAAACCGATTACCGCCCAAAACGGGATGTGAATGCCTTCGCCGCAGAGACCTTCTTTCTCTAAACTCTCCCCCCTTCCATCTACTAATTTCTTTCTCCTGCGGAACCCTTTCAACTTAACCCTCGCTTCATATCCTAAATACCCTTTCCCTTCAGTTTTTTCGGAGAAACTCTTCGCTTTCTGCTGTAGTTCGTTAGGGTGGCCGGGTTAATGGTGGAAGAAGTCACTCAAGCACAACTAAGCATGGCATACAAATCTTACTCTGGGTCATTGTATCTGGTTCAACTGCGGTATTATTAATCAAGGGATGTACTGCGTTCTTATTCAGAAGGCGTAATTGCATGCCCTTCACTTATCCCGCCAATGTGCCATTGCTGCAATTAAACATGCACTTGTGTCTGGATTGGGAATTGAAGAAATATGAACTGGTTCGGTTTCAATGAAGTACAATATTAATTTATGAATACATTCATAAAAAAATGACTAGCGCAAATCTTTGTTGTTTTTTTCGATTCATTAAAAATTCTGCTTAATATTATTCCGTTAGAAAGAAATTTAATTAAAGCCAAACTATATTTTTATGACATTTTGCACAACACAATGCATGCCACATTGCGCTAATAAAGTTGACCGATATCTGTCATAAAATAGATTAAATTATTATGATTTTGGTGATCATTTTCCAAATTCATGATAGGGCTTTGTAAATTTCAACGTTTTTCACTCATTACTGATTACTGTCATATTCCATCTATTGGGGATGGTATTAGCGATAAAACAAAAAAATAGACTTAAAATTTTTCCGTAGTTAATCTTCTTGCAATAATTGAGACAACCCCTACATCGGAGTCCCATGAGAGGCTGTCCCTAGGAGCATTAAAAGATTTTTTTGTGACGTCACGGAGAGGAATCCTCCTGCAGAGCTCACGTAAGACAGAGTTCCAAATACTATTGTTGATATACTATCGTTTAAGGCATATTGTGATGGACAGAGAAAAAGTAAAGATAAATGACTCAGCCTAGCCTTAAAAGACACAACCTCACACTAAGCATAGATGATTGATGAAGTCTACGAATCAGAAACATGTTGGACGGCATGTAGGAATTCGGAATTTAACCAGGGTTCATTTCAGTGTCAGGTATGAGGTTGACTTTTGTATATACACACATATCTATAATACATAAACCATTAATACAGTAATCAACCTGAAGGTCGGTTTGGTTGGTATTGGTGGAGTGAACCCAGTACTAAGCCCTATACGGCGTGTGAAAATCACACATCAGGGTAGGGGGGCCAGTTCCTTTCCCTGTGCCGGTTATGGTTTCCCAGGAAGACCTGGTACCCGAAAAATCACTTACCTTGGGTGGAGCAGGTGCCCAGAGTGCCTTGCCCGGGAATCGAACCCGAGACCTTCCGGTCAGCAGTCCAACGCTCTACCCACTGGACTACCGCGACCTACATACATATATATATATATGTATATATATATATATATATATATATATAGATGATTTCGTCGACGTAACACGGAAGTGCCAAATAGTACATTAGACAGTAACAAACAATATAGACACACAAAAAAAGATCACTCACACGTTATTTCTTGATAATTTCGACGGAATTCTGCTCCGTCTTCATCGGAAGATAGAGAAGTTGGCAAGAAGGTTGAGAAGAATGACATATATATATATATATATATATATATATATATATATATATATATATATATATATATATAGGAAAATGCTGAGATGATGTCGATTCGTAGCAAACAATAATGCAGGATTTCACTATTACCAAAATATATTTTAGCCTGGGTTTTGTCGTTGCTTCGTCATATTTAGGTCATTAACTTATTTAGAGTATCGAGGGATGTGGAATGAATCTTATTAAAACCTTCCCAAGAGGTTAGTTTCCCCGCCTTGTGCGTATGGAAAATTCCATTCCTGAAGCATGGCAACTTGTTTATTTTGAATTGTACATTTGTTGGCATCGTTAACATGGATATATTACTTGGAGCGATTAAAATTAAGAAAAAGAAAAGGTTTAAAATAATGGAGAGACAGGTCTAATTCCATAAATGAAACGAAGAAATCGAATTTTTGGGAAGTTTAATTTCACACCCCTCGATAGTTAAAATCAGTACGCATACGAAAAGTCTTTTTTTTCAAACGAGCAACATTATTTATCTGGAACGCTACAATAGTTATTAATATGAAGTTCGAGACATTATCTTTAGCTACGAATCGGGCACGTTCGCCTTTCACAAACATCACGTCTGAATTCAGCAAACTAGGAAATGTTGTTTATAGTCACCATATATAACTTTTTTCTAATATTGAGATCCCCAAAAAAACTTTTAGACTGAGAAAATATCTCCAGAGAAACTTTTTTTTCTAATAAACTCCATTTTGGCCAAAGTCTTAACGAAGATAAAGCAAAAAGCGTCTCGTCGGATTCCTGCCCAACATTAGCTCTATCGTTGGATGAACATAATTAATTATCTGCTACGGACCAAAAGCGCACTTCATCGGTATTATGGTAGGTGGAAAAAATCGTGCTTCGTTAAGGGGAGAATTTTAATTGGAGGGGAGCCGGAGTCCAATATCTGGCCATTTATTTAATCACTAGTCGCGGGGTTGGGTGGGGGGGGGGGGCTCAGGAGAGTCTTCATCACCTGGGCAACGCGTCAAAGAAACCTCCGTTAACCAAAGAGCGGGATGCAAATTGAGATATACGGAGAGAGGAGATTAATCACGTGACATGAATTTTTTCAGGGTTGCAGACGCAAAAAAATGCGCCTCCCCTCTGCGAAATAAATTAATCAGTCCAGAGGAAAAGGCAGTCTCACTCTGGGAGGGAAAAACATTGAAATTCTATTCAAAAGTAGTGCCTATAATTAGATGCGGGAAAATAATGAAAAATAAACTATGTTTTAAAACTTCATTCTTCTACCATTTATCAAACGTTTTTTCCGAAAAAATATGACGATGGACGGAGGTGAAGATGGATATATATGGTTTTCCCAGAAAAAAGTAGCATAAATCTTTGAAAGAAAAATTGCAAATCAGAGTACAAATCACTAATATTTTTCAAAACTTATTTATCAAAGGATCGATCCCAGTGCCTCAGCTAGACGCGTTACGCTTCCTGGAAGGCGTCGATGGGGACTTCGTTCTCAGGCACCTCGTCACGCCCTGGTTATCCAGCGTTCCAAAATGGTTTCCCTCCAAGCTCCTTTTTATCCTTGGGAATAAGAAGAAGTCCAGCGTACAGCACAGCGGGGTTGTAGGGTATCTGGAACAGCGTTGTTCCACATTGTGCTTGGCCAGGTACTCGGTACTTCACGAGGAAGGCGGTATGGTACGGCGGGTTGTCATGGTGAGCAGCCTCCAGTTGGCAAAGATCTCCTTCTTGATGTGATTCACTCCTTTCCGCAGTCTTACGAGGACTTCAATGCCAAAATTACTGTTCTATGCTTGTCCCTGGGGCACAAACGTTAGCAGTAACGCCTAAATCATTCTACTAATCATAAAATGATTATACTGATTCTTGGGCCACAGGCCCTGTAGTTCTTGGGCTAACCCTTAGGAACAACAAGTAGTGGATGTCGGCGGTATGTGTATCTTTAAGGGGGACGTTTTTTTCACAAAAATAAGTTGATATTCCGTTTCTATGCATGATATGAGGATATTACAGACCAGCGGGTGGTGAGTTCGGCTAATCCATAGTCCAGTATTTTAATCATCGATGGAATCTATGGACAACCCAACTATGGATTCAAACGGATGATATTCTGGTTCCTGGAATTTCACGTGTAGTCGATTGTTGGGCCCGAGGAAATAAGGGAATTATTATTCCTATGACTCTCTTAGCGTAAGGATTTCTTGTAATACTATTAGGATTTCAGTGGTATGATATCGTAATAGCGATTATTAGGAGATGAGTTTAGCTATGACCTAAGAAAAATATTAATCGGAATGATTAGTTCAATGATGATGACGTGGTGATATTTATATAGCTTTAGTTCTTACTTTTTTTGAACTATAACTTTTCTTAAAATTATCATTTCTTCGTAAATTCTTAACAAAACTAGAAATGGCCAAAGGTGGATTCAATTTGGATCGGACACCTCTTGTTCTTTAAATTTAAAAGCAATGTGAAACAAAACATGTATTGGTTTGGTGTGTGACTTTTTGGAAATTTTGCCACCATGAGGACTCGTACATTTTCATCACGAGGGCATTTTTGGTGTATCCAATGATTATTCAAACGAAGGGGATGTAAAATGTTGGCTGTGAGTTGGAAAGGTATCAATCATGTAGCCGATAGCGATTTTTTAAAACCCTAAACCGATAATTCGGTCATATAGGTGACCTTCAACGGGAATTAGTATTCTACAACATGGAAAACCTCTGGACCACGGGCTGGTACTTCGATAGTATTGCCTTCACCGTTACCAAATTCTTGGGTTATCATTCTTCACTCACAGTATAAACTTGAGCTGTTCTATCATTGATTTGATATGGACTGATTTATGGTTGTTATATCTGGTTCTAGAGGCAATAAAAGGATGATGTTGGTCTTGAGAAGAAGATTGAAGGAAATAAGTTGGACGGAGAGGAAGACAAACGTTGAGGTTTGAAACAGTTTGGGTATATGACGAGTTTGCCAAAAAGGAAATTTCAAAGAAGAAAGTTAAGGTGGAATTTTAACAAGGCCATGCTTTGAGGGAGAAAGTTGGGAAAGGAGGGCGAGGATAAAAAACGGTGGGTTTTTTGCGTACGGTATGAAGTCAGAGATAAGTTACAAGAAGAAGAAATGAAAAAATAAAAATTGAGTTCCCACGTCATTACTGATCGACAAAACCGAATCGTTTTAAAAACTAGCTACCAATCTTTGGCTACTATTTAATTTTTGAGAATAAAGAGGACGTTACAAACAATGGCGCAATTTGACGAGTGAATGAAACCGCTTTCGTCAGCTAGCGCAGCAACGCCCTACTCAATGTTTTATTTCCCACATGAAACGCATTCTAAGCATTATTTTTTTGGGCTTGCAACGCATCAGATTAATTTCCTTCTGCGGGACCTAAACTCAATTAGGAAAAGCACAAGTTCCCCTTCCTGTTACGTATTGTCTCGGTTTCGATATAAATCTGTACCCTTCAGCTATTTAATCTTTCCGATGGCACCGTCCTCGTGACAAGGGATGCATATCCTTTTTCGAAAATTTGACGCAATGCGAAGTGTATTTTTGGCCAACATTTTGGGGAGATTACTGCGGCCTCCGTTAGAGTGTGGGGATATACTCTAATCGAATGAATTATAAATCAACATACGGATTAAGATAAAATATGAAGAGTGAATTATCATTGCCAAAACTTAGTTGGCATGAATTTCATTAAAAAAGAAAACGAGCGGCAATTTCGCTAATGGACTAGCGATTCGGTAAATAAACATTCAATTACGCCACTGAGAATAATATATAAACTATTTTCCCGGATAAGGCAAAGCGGTATAGTAATACCCACATGTAATACATATGAGTGCTATAGCATATACATAAACATACATACAGGATATATAAACATATATTTCTATATAAATATCTTCGAAATGGAACGCTCTTCGGCGACGCACAAATATATAAAAACACAGATGTAGATTTTTAAACCATAGAAACACAAAGAAAGGACACTCAAATATGTTTTTTGACGTTTCGACGGCTCGGCCGTCGTCTTCAGAACCTCCTGGTCTCCAGAACCAGTATGATTCTGAAGAACGACGGCCGAGCCGTCGAAACAACATATGTGAGTGTCCTTTCTTAGTGTTTATATGGTTTAAAAATCTATAATCTGTGTTCATATGTATTTATATATATATATACATATATATGAATATATATATAAATATATATAAATATATATAAATATATATATATATACATATATATGAATATATATATGAATATATATATAAATATATATATATATATATATATATATACACATTTATAAATTTATTAACATTTATATAAATATATATAAATATATATATATATATAAATATATATATATATATATATATATATATATATATATATATATATATATATATATATACACACATTTATAAATTTATTAACATTTATATAAATATATATATTCATAGAAAACCATAAACACAGTAATCAACCACGAAGGCCGGTTTGGTAGGTGATGGTAGAGCACCCAGGACTAAGCCCGACGGCGTGTGACATTTACACATAAGGGTAGGGGGCCAGTTCCTTTCTCTGTGCTGGTTATGGTTTCCCAGGAAGATCTGTAACCCAAAAAACAACTTAAGCTTGGGTGGAGCTGCAGGTGCCCAGAGTGCCTAGCCGGGGAATCGAACCCGGGACCCTCAGGTCAACGCTCTAACCCCTGGACTACCGCGATCCACAATTATATATATATATATATATATATATATATATATATATATATATATATATTATTATTAAGTAATCTACCGGTTAAGGTAGGTTTTTGGATGGAAACAACTACCAAACAAATATTTTATTACTCCTAACAAAACACAAAATCCATCATCCTACTCTATATCAGGTCCCCCTTCATCTCTGAGTACTTTCTTTCTCCCTTCATCCCGTCCAACATCCCTATCCTGTTCCTTCCCTTTCCTCTTTTGCCCAACATTCTACCCTCTATCACAGTCTTCAACATCCCACTGCCGGTCAACACCCCCTTCATCCACTTTTCCTGCCTCCATAGGATTGCTCCCAACAAACCCCTCTCTTCGCCCACCATACCAAGTACTTTCTCATTTCTTCTGCACACTTCTTCTCTGTCCTCTGTTTTCTTCTCTGTCCATTTCACCTTCTCCATTCTTCTGCACACCCACATTTCAAAAGCCTCCAATCTACGTCTATCCTCCTGCTGCAATGACCACGTTTCCGCACCGTACATAGCTACGCTCCATATCCAAGTTTTACGAGTCTTTTCTTAAGATCCTTACTAAACGTCCCTGTCATCAACTCCCTCCTCCTTGTGAAAGCCTCTTTGCCTAGCGCAATTCTTCTCCTAACGTCCCTACTACTTTGACCGTGTTGGTCCAAAACACTTCCGAGATACGTAAAATGTTCTAATTGCTCTAGTTTTTGCCCTCCTATTGCAATGTTAAGCTTAGCCTTTTCTTTCTAGAAAATGGAATAACCTTTGTTTTATTAATATTGATTCTCACCCCATACCTGTCGCACTGAATTTCCAATTGACTAAGCAATGCTTGCAGCCCCTTGGCTGTCTGACAAACTAAAGCTTGGTCATCAACAAACCTAACTGATTTTACGAATTCCCCGCCCACTTTCATTCCTACCTCCAGTTCTTCCCATGCCTCTTTAATCATTTCCTCTGCATACAGGTTGAACAGCCACCCCCACAGCCTTATTTAGTTTCATCTCCCTTAATGCCCTTTCTATCTCATCGTCTAGTATGCCTGGACCTAAGCTGTCTTCCTCTACGTCATATTCTTTTTCAATGACTAACTTAGTTGGTCTAAGTTCTTTACTACACAGTTCTTCTATATACTCCTTCCATCTCCATTGGATCTTTCCTGTGTCATATATTACCTTACCTGCCTTATCTCTAACTGCTAGCATAGATCTCCCTTTCTTACTTCCCGATAAAGATTTAACTTTGCTGTACAGCGCATCGATTTCACCCTTCCTCTGCAGACTTTCCATATCCTCGCACTGCGTCTTCCACCATGCTTCTTTTGCTTTATTTGTTGCCCGCCTCAATTTATTGTTCAATTATTAGTACTTCATTTTGCCTAATTCTGGATGTACATTCTTCCATTTTCGCCGCTCATCCATCTTTGTAATCATCTAATTCGTGATCCACGGTTTCCTAGTCCTTTTAGCGTTAACGGTTCCAATAGTGTCTTTTGCGGCTTTAGACAACCCTTTTTTGATCATTTCCCATTTTTCTTCGATAGTACTAAGTCCTTTACCATCCTCCATGATTTTCTCTACCGCCTGTTTGTATTCCTTCCTTTTCAACCCATTTAATGCTTCTACATTCCATTTTCTAACTCGCCGCCACTGCCTTATCTTTTTGAAACGGACGCGACATTTCATAACAACTAAATTATGGTCAGAGTCCGCATCCGCTCCCGGGAAGCTGTGGGAATTTATCACACTGTTCCTAAACCTGTGTCTAACCAGGATATAATCTAGCTGATATCTTCCTGAGTCACCTGGCATTTTCCATGTATACCTGCGTCTTTTGTGGTGTCTAAACCAAGTGTTGGTGATGACTAACCCCTGTCTCCTGCAGAACTCAACTGCTTTCTCCCCGCGGTCATTCCTCGTGCCCAAACCGTAGTCCCCCACCTCATCACCATCTCTTCCTTCGCCTACCGTCGCATTCCAATCCCCCATAACTATCAAATGTTTCCCTGCAGGAACACACGCGATCGTGTCCTCTAACTGATCATATATCCTATCGACATCTTCTTCCTTATGGTTGCTCGGTGGCATATATACCTGTATAAAAACTAAGTTCGTCGGTTCTGCTTTTATCTCCACTAGTAGTATTCTATCCGTTACCTGTTCTATGTTGACTACGCTTCTTCCTACCTCTTCATTTAATACTATGGCAACCCCTCGTTGGCTCTCGTCCCCACCACTGTATATTATTCTATACTTATCACTCCAGTAATCCCCGCTATCTTTCCATCTCACCTCGCATAGACCTAAAATATCTATATTTCCCCTTTCCATCTCTCGCTTAACATTCTCCAATTTCCCTATCCTCATCATTGTCCTAACAATCCACGTTCCTATTTTAACTAATTTGGTCTTCTTCTCCTGCGTCTTCTGTCCTGATGCTGCTGGTTTTCCCTTGCAAGGGTTTCGTGGGATGACGACCGCGGAAGCCTTGCCTCCCCCGCTGCCGGGCACGACACACGGCCGATTGGGCCGAGCCCCGTGGTTGCCAGGACTCAAAATATCTCTATCGTCCATCATATTTTTTTTGGGAATGATAATTGAGGTGGTTTCCCGTTGCCATCCTCAATAGTGTTTTTAACGTGACGCCATCACTTACTGGCCGTCCCACTGGGGTCAGACGCCATTGCAGCCGCCTCACTGAGGAACAGACGCTGCGTGGACGACCTTTCGTCCGGCTCCTAACCTTCGACCTATCTGGCATGGGTGACCCTACCAGGAGCAATTATTATTACCCCCGCCAGCACGGCCCTAGGGGTTATCGGAACGCACAATCCCTTCCACCACGTCAAGGTTGTAGTCTTGGGAGGTAAATATACTACCTTGATCAAAAAGTTCCCGGAATAATCACCGTGTGGCGCTCCCATCGTTCCGATTTGAGTTCTGTTTTTTTGTTAAATTGGTACATCTGTTGTTGATATTCCCTTTAAATCTTAGTGTCATAACTTGACATTTGCAAAAGTTACGTAGCCAAGAGTACATCTATCTCTGTGTGTGTTGGCGATTTTTTACAATTGCAGAAATGGATTTAAATTTGCAACAACGAACTTGTATTAAATTTTGCGTAAAAAACGGATTTAGTGGCGCACGGACGTTGGAAATGTTGGAAAAGTGTTTCGGCAACGATTCTCTAAAAAAAACGGTCGTTTACCAGTGGCACGAGCGGTTCAGAAGTGGTCGTGAGTCAATCGAAGATGATGAACGCAGTGGCAGACCATCGACATCGAAAGTCGGTGAAAAAATTGATAAAGTAAAAGAAATGTTGGTCAATAACCGCAAATTAACCATCAGAGAAATAGCGGAGGACTTGAACATTGCCTATGGATCCGCCCAAGACATTGTGGTTAATGATTTGGGTTTCCGTCGTGTAGCAGCAAAGTTGGTGCCAAAAGACCTCAATTTCATGCAAAAAAGAGACCGTGTTGACGTCGCAAAAGACATGATTTGCGAGGCTGAATCCGATCCCACATTCATCAAAAGGATCATTACTGGAGACGAGACGTGGGTTTATGAGTACGACACGCAATCCAGACATCAGGCAAGTGAATGGCGTTCACCAAATGAGCCGAGACCAAAAAAACCACGTCGTTTTCAGTCAAAAAAGAAGGCAATGCTGACGGTTTTCATGGATTACAACGGTGTAGTGCATCATGAATTTTTGCCAGAAGGCCAGACAGTAAACAAAGAGTATTATTTGGGCGTTATGAGACGTTTGCGTGAAGCAATTCGCCGAAAGAGACCAGAAATGTGGGCAGAAAACTCGTGGATTTTGCACCATGATAACGCACCGTCGCACAGTGCTATCATTATTCGTAATTTTTTGACGAAAAATGCAACAAATACCATCCAACAGCCACCGAATTCACCTGATTTGGCTCCCTGTGACTTCTTTCTGTTCAATCGAGTTAAAAAACCATTACGGGGAACGCGTTTTAGCAGCCGAGAGGAAGTAATGGAAAAATCGCATGAAGCACTGATGGACATACCGAAAACCGAATATAAAAAATGTTTCGAGGATTGGATCAAGCGCTGGCATAAGTGTGTTGCAGTCGATGGGGATTACTTTGAAGGGGACAATATAGATTTAGATGAATAAACTTGTATTTTTAATTTTCTGAATAAATTCCGGGAAATTTTTGATCAAGGTAGTATATATAACTCTCAGGAAGATCTGATACTCGAAGAATTATATAGCTTTGGTGGAGCATAGGGTATCCAAAGAAACTTGCCCGAAAATCGAATACCTTCACTCAGTAGTCTAACGCTCTACTCTAGGAATTACCGCGGGCCATTGGAATGAAAAAAATATATATATATGCATATAGGTATATATATATATATATATATATATACATACATATTCTTATTCAAATGGAATATGGCAGAATCGCTCCTTCTTGACCATTCCTGTGTTTGTCTTCTATATGTGTTCCTACCTGTGTACCTTTCCGATACCCATTCCCATGTGAATGAATGTTGTCGCCCATTGGCGGAGTTCTGTGTTTGAATGGGTCAGTGTGTGTGTGTGTATACATAAAAATGTTGAACAAGATCAACTCTGTATTATTTGTGATTCAATTTAATAGGCTTTTTCCTTCTGTTCGTATTCGTAATAAGGTCGCAAGGTTGCCACCCGGCTCATTAGCACCTTTCAAGAAAATATATTTATGACTTAAGAATTGGTAATTACTCTAGTTAATATGTTACTATCATTATACTGTAACGACAAGAAAGAATTTGGAAGTACACAACCTGGGAATAATGCAATTATTATTGGATTTAATGAGTATTCAAGAAAACTTAAGCAACTCAAGGAGTTCTAATTAGCGCATCGCTTTATTAAGAAGATAACGTGCTCCGTATTTTACGACTTTGCTCCTTAAATCCCTTTCAAATATGTGCAAGAGGCCCTTATATATTCCAGTAAAGGTGCCTCACTCATCATTTGAAATTTATCTTTATAATATTTTTCGACATGGAGACCAATTAGCGTCCCCCAATTACCTTTTGTCTGGATAAACGACATCTTTTCCTCGATTGGATCCAAATTGACAACTGTATTGAACAGCAAAATATTAAAAACGGCTTATCTGACACTCAAATGCACTCGTGCAAATTAAGAGGAGTCCTCGACTCGTATTTTGCAAACAAACGCGAAAATATCGATAAACTAACAAAATTATTCACAATGCACTCTTTATCTTTGCTAAAGGAATGGGAAAATAGAATTAAATTTCGTCGCGTCACAAAACAAAATCGATCACAAAGGGCGCAAATCTGCACTTGAAATGGCGGGAAGACATGAGGACAAATCTTTAAAAAAAATTCCAAAGAAACTTGCGAGAGATGCCGCAACAGTAACTTTTAACGGACGAAAAAAATTTCAGAGTTTAATTGGACGCCTCGATAGCTTAAGTGGCTAAAGCACTCGACCGGATATTGAGGGATCTGGGTTCGAATCCCAGGCAAGGCGAATGATTTTTACACTCTGAAAATGATTCATTGACTTTAAAAAAAAGTCTTCGACGTCCAATTAACGTTCTTAATTTTCATCCTATTCATTCCAGGCGTATTTCTGTATCAATTAGGGGTAGGCTCTCGACGAATTTCGTAAAAATTGACGGCGTGGGAGTGTTAAGCATTCCAGGTTGGTGCTTACTTTCAAGAAAATTCAACAGCCGAATAATATAAGAATCGCAACAACTTTCAAGCCTGTTCTATTCGTATAACATATTCCTTGGTTAAATTAGGATACAGTTAAATTCGTATTCTCAATGCTGAAAAATTCTAAAATCGGGAAGAGAAGATATAAGAAATCACATAATCTATCCGCGTTTCTAAGCAACCGAATGTAAAAGGGTATTTTTCATTCTTTTTAGGAATTTGTCAATAATTTACCATTCAAGCAAACTGTGTTAATATGTTACGCATAGTGAAAAATATTAGTAAAAAACTAAAAAAAAGCCAGAGTGACCAGTGCCGACTATCAAGAAATTTCCCCTTTCAGACCTGTAGCCTCACTAGCCAGACCTGAAAGTATTCTAATTGTTGCTCCCACATCAAAGTAGCCATCAAATGGCCATTTTGCAGGTGAAGGTCTACGGTGGCGCTGCGGGTATTTATTGGCCCTAATATCATATTTACAACTAAAGAATTCTCCCGTTAGGAAGCAATGCAAAAAAATTGTATTTGGATATTGTTTTAATACATCTCTTCATTTTATCGGTAAATTTTTCGGTAAAATTGATTTATCACAAATACTGTTTTAATGTCTCAAAATTCTTCAAAGTACATCCTTGAGCTTCGCAACACACTTTTTCCAGCGGCTTTCCCACGACTCGAAGACTCCATGGTAGGCGGAAGGTACTTAAGGGTACGCGTGCAAGCTTCTATGACGACACATTAGAGCCCCATGGTGGCGTCTATTGAGGAAATATTTCATATTTGGGAATAGGTAATAGTCTGCCGGAGCCAAGCAGAGACTGTAAAGGGGTTGGGAAATCGTTGCGATACCATTGAAGAGGGTCTTCGCAGGCAGACGCTCGGCTCTGCTCTTGGGGTCGTACGTCCAAATACCTCCGAGACGAGTCTATCACAGATATTTCGCATTGCCAAATTTTCATTGATAATGGTGTGCACACTGTCATATTATCAATGCCAATAAGATCGGTAACCATGCGTACTCTTAACCGATGGTCCCGAATAGAGCATTTCACGCACACAACAGGAAAACATTGTCAGCAATACTTTTTATAAAAACTTGTACATTTCAAAATTAGATATACTTTATTAAAAAAATGAAGTAATTTTGTTGGGGTTACTGTGTTTTGATGTTCACGAAATTTTGACGGCAAAGATTCATGATTGAATTTAATGATTTTTTCACTTAATATGCTTGTATGAACTACCTGATCATTAATATGTAACGTTCGTCATTGTCTCTCATTCAATTTACAAGAATTTTGTCCATCTTCAACCAGTGAAAAAAATACGAAGTACAAATTAAGAAAAAATTAATATTCAATGGTAATTGGAGGAAAAGATAAAGATGAAAGGCGAATGCATTCATTTCCCAATCGTCGATGACGATTTCTTAATATTATTCTCTGCGGTTCTAATTCATATTTGCGCCGACAATATAAAGAAAACGGAAATGATTTAGCCAATCCTTAAAGGTTTCTATGCACGAATGAGATGCTATATAGAAAATGCGAGGTGAGCGAATTTCTTGTACGTATATTTCAGTTGGTCATTGAAGCAGGAGGATAGACGTAGACTGGAGGCTTTTGAAATGTGGGTTTGGAGAAAAATGGAGAAGGTGAAATGGACTGAGAAGAAAACAAACGAGGAAGTACTTGGTATGGTGGGCGAAGAGAGGGGTTTGTTGGGAGCAATCCTATGGAGGCAGGAAAAGTGGCTGAAGGGGGTATTGGCCGGCAGCGGGATGTTGAAGACTGTAATTGAGGGGAGAATGTTAGGCAAAAGAAGAAAGGGCAGGAACAGGATAGGGATGTTGGACGGGATGATGGGAGGAAGAAAGTACTCAGAGCTGAAGAGGGATCTGATGTAGAGTAGGATGCTGGATTTTGGTAGGAGTCACAAAATGCTTTATTTAGTAGCTGCGTTCATCCAAAAACCTACCTTAACCGGTAGATTACCTAATAATAATAATAAATTTCAGTTGCGAAATTAATGCCTCCGCCTTTTTTTTCTAAGATAGTTTATAAGGAGAATGAATTCCCGGAGACAATGTCACGTGGTAACAACTGAAGCAAAAGAATAACGTAGTTATAGAAACGAATCACGATTACGGGTGGAATATTCGACGGTCACATTTTGTTTACCACGCTAGATTTCTTACCGCCATTGCAGACATTCTCTTTAAAAATTAATATCCAGCCACACAAATCATATACACGGAGTTAAGATATGTAAAGTTCGCGTTACGTCACCCGTAATGACAGTACCATTATTCTTGAAAATGTAACGTGACCTGCGTCCATTGTCCAAGAGTTGACACACCTGTCATAATGATTTTGGGTTTATTTAATTTATTTCTACAGTTTATTTGTGTGAGTCGAGACTTGAAAAGATGTAATTACGAGTTTTATCAGATGGTAAATAATTTTAACAAACATCAGTTATTCGTGAGGTTTCCATGGATTGATAATGGTAACCTTGGCTTAAAAATCACTTTCGTAATGTAATCAATATTTGTCATGCCGCCCAGAGCACACGGATATCCCATATTGTCGTCGCTTTTTTTTACCTATTACAGAATTGGATGTGTGGTCATCATTATTACAATTCTATGACACAAACAACGCACTTCATCCAACAAGCACAATAATATAATTAACAATTATTGATTTAAGAATCGAAGGATGGCGTCGAAAACAGATGACTGAATTCGATTCTCCCTTATCCTCCTGGCAACAATGGAATGAATTACGGCGGGCGACTGTTGTTGCCTTTTGAAATTAGGAAACGTTTCAAGATGACTTCCCGTCTTAAGAGGGAGAATCCTCAGCTCACTAATTGAAGAATTTGGACATAGCTTGGGTGTCTATTTGCGTTTGCTAATTACCTAGGGGCGGGTGAGGGGGAATAAGGAAAGAGCGAAATGGACAGTAAGGAAAACGAAGGAAGAAGGTATGATGGGTGTGGAGAAAGGGTTGTTTAAAATATATAAGAATGTCAGGAAAAGTGAATAATGGAGTTAAGTGATAATGTATATATATATATATATATATATATATATATATATATATATATATATATATATATATATATATAACAAGTTAAGGAACAAATTTCATATATCGTAACCATTCGGCATTTCTCTCAAGCCTTCTTCAAGGCAGATTCATCATACAGCGTGTATATATAAATACCGATGTATGTATATGAATATATATATATATATAAATATACTATATAATTAATTCTTCAATTTCGTATACTCTCTGTCTCTCTTCATTCCATCCATATCCCGATCCTATTCCTAATAAGTGGGATTCCTCGTTGGCCTTATATTCTTCCCTCTATTACACTCTTCAACCAATCCCACTGCCGATCAATATGATTTTCATCCATATTTCTTGCCTACTTGGAATTTATTCGAACGATTCAGCACTTCCTCATTTGTCTTCCTTTCTATCACTTTCACCTTCTCCATCCTTCTCCACATCAGCATTTCAATAATTTCTTCCAATCTACGCCTATCATCCTGCTTCAACGACCATGTTCGCGCCGTGCATAAAGACGCTCCAATTCAAAGTTTAAAGGTAGTGTTCCTTAAGGCTCTGCCTCATCGTCCGTCTTATCAATGCCCTTCTCATGAAAGCTTCTTTTCCCGACGCAATTCTTCTTACTACTTTGAACCATTCTATCTCTTTTGACCATATCGGTCTGCAGATAAGAGAATCGTCAATAAACTGAATCAATCCATTATTTCAGTACGACACTCACAATGTTGTTAATTTATACAAAATAGCATAAGCATATGTTGATGTAGTAGTTCTGAAAACGGGCCACCTATTAGTAATAATGACAAATTATATGCAATTACGCCGACAGGTTTTTAATCTCTCATAAAAAATGTGTAAATGATCCCCGGAAATATTAAGGGGATATTCTTTGGAAAAAAATGAATTTCCGTCGATATTTGCAATCCGCCTTGCGACTTGAATTTGGATGGAAATTCAATTCTTCACGTCGACGTATTGGCGAGGAATGAGATACAAAGGACACAAAACTTCACTTGTTTCACCTTAATCGTCAAGACAAAACACGATCGGAGAGAGAGACAAGGAGCCCGACGAACAACGAGGACACGAAGCAATAGTTGACTGCTAATTGTTCCCTCTTTTGTTCACCCGCGTTTCCAAGGTGATCCGGCGGCAGTGGGGAGGGGGGGGGGAAGGAGGGGGAAATGAACCGAGAACCCTCTTTCCCATGACGGCTGCTATTGCCGACATGACCATATCATTTATTCACCCGAACTGCCCACAGGGGGCGGGGGGAAGGACCCAGCATCAGGCCATACACTCGCGATTTCCGCCCTCCGCTATTCCCTAAGTCTGTCCGAGACGACAAGGCCGAAGCGGTCGGTTTCCATGGGAGCGGTTGCAATGGTGTCGCCATAAATAAGGCAGGGAATTGTCACAGGAATGAAAGGGGAGGAGAAGAGAGGAGAGGGGACGTCTCCAAGCAACGCTTTCGTGTGTGTTTGTCCCCGGAATTTCGTGTGTGTTTGTCCCCGGAATTTCGTATGTGCCCCCTAAACGAGAATTTTAAATAATTTCGCGAGGGAACAAGGTGAGTTACGGGGGATTATGGGAGATGGATAGAGAGAGAGATGGATGACAACGCCGCCGAAATGAGAAGGCTTTAGAAGGAGTGAATCTTGACAAATTGGCTATTGTCCCAGATTAAATATGAAAGCAAAGGATGCGAAGAAGCAAGCCAGTTCGTCAGATTGACCTGGGCACGCCTGAAGGCGGGGGGGGGGTCAATTTTACGAGACTATTGCGTGGACATATTTAGAAGAAAATGCTCGCCGCGGATTGAAACGGATGCCATTCGAATTTCAATTGTTTTCATCAGGAAACAGATCGTATCGGGAAGGAAAAGTGAAATTAGGTTTGATATACTCCATTCA